>NC_139811.1:6250114-6544730 GCF_963457635.1 Microchirus variegatus
GAGTCAAGTGTTGACTTTAAACCAACATGCAAAAACAGAGGCACAAGCACAGCACCACCACAGCAGTGTAAGGCAGAACTTGGTTAATCTTACAGATGGTTCATAACCTACGCCGGGTCTCTTTCTGTCCGATAAAGGGGAAACGTAAGCTGCCGCTGTAGCTGTGGGATTATTTTTAAACATGCCATCACAGTAACACTTCCTTAACTGCTGTTTCTCCTGAACCACAGCTGGGATGGTTGAGCATTAAACACACGTTAACATACAAGCATGATTATGTATTAATAAACGGCAAATATTAACTCATGCATCAGAGATGGAGCTTTTACTACTATTTTACTACCGTCTGTGTTTATATACTTAAATAAAAAAATATTTTAGCTTTTTTTTTGGCTCCGAAACCTGATATGTTAAATCCCTTAATTCCATATTTGCACATTGTCGTCTGTCCACTTTTAAATTCTAATCTCCTCCTTTTTTTTCTACATTCTGCACGATGAGCAAGCAAAGGACTCATTGTTGTTGTTTATTGGAAACAGAATTTTTTTTCCCACACACTTTCTCAAACAGTAGAGCCAAGGTCACCAGCTGAAAAACTTACAGACAACTCGGTCAACAAGGTGCACGACTCGCCTGTACAGTATCAGTTAGACAATGAGGTGTTTGACGAAAGTCTCTCGGTCTTTAAGCCGTGTTTCGATCAACTAGAACGTTTTTGGTTTGGTTTGGTAGAGTACGGTGTGTAGTTTTTGAGTTTCCAATAGGAATAGTAGAAAAATAACCAGCCCCAACCGTTCTATTCTTTTGCATCCTTCTCTTGGGGGGGGGGGGGATATCAAAATAAAACAGGGACTGTTTCTTGACGTCTTGTTGAGCCACAAACTGTGCAGGGAAAAAAGAGCTGCTGGATGTCCTCCTTTGTTGTCCAATGCGTTCGTAATCGTCGCACCACTACGACGTCAAAGCATAAGCCAGACGTAGCACTTTACCCAAATTCCAACCCCTACCGGACCGTACCAAGACGAACCGTACCATGATGGAAGCAGAGCATTAGGGGTCTGACATTAAAGGTGAAGTTAGTAGTTTATAGTGCCATCTAGAGGAGAGGCTGAAATTTACAACAAAGAACTGCTGCTCTGCTCACCCCCTCCCTTCCCTGAGCGCTACGGTATCCTCAGACGGTCAAATGTCGTCCTCGTCGTCTTTCTCCGTGTCAGCAGATGAGGTTCGTGAGGCGAGGGAGAGGGCGAGCTACCGCGGCCGTAGCAGACGAAGCGGAGAGAGAGGAGGCGGGACTTCCGCTACAAGTAAAGAGACGCTTGATTTGTTCTCTCGCGTTTGTCCTTACAGGCTCCAGTAGAAACATAGCGTCTCGCTGCTAACAGTGGCAATGCAACCGCGGCCCGCGACCATGTACATGACTTTTTGAAACACTACGAAAATGAAACAAAAACTATTCTACAGCGACAAGACAATGCAGGAGCACATAATATGTATAAAAAAGTGGATTTTGGGTTATATAAACCCATAAATACTACAGTGTCCCTTTAAATTAAAAATAAAATTCAACACTTTATCCAATCAGGAGCCAGAACTCCACATAAAGACCGAGCTCTTTGCTCTTTGACACCCAAAAATTGTCAGTTTTTAATTCCAAGAATTAGTGGCGTCTAATGTTGAGATTGTAATATTGCAGTCCTCATCTCTCATAGAGAAGGTTGGAAGTGAAACATCTTGATGTGCATGTTTAGTTTTTCCATAATGTAGATCAACGCAGTAGAGTCACAGAGTAGATGATATATGGAAGCCCTCATGTGGTGGAGAATTTCCCCTCTAGCGAGACTAAATTTCTTGAACATTCTTTCTTTCTTCATGTAGAACAATCTCACCTCTGCCCCTCATGTCATCTGTAGCCTCCATGAAATATCAGCTCGTCGTGCGCCAACGTGTCATGTGTAAACACACAACATTCACAAAGTGCAGGAGCCTAGTGGAAATGCTCGGTGTGCACTGGACTCCACAAGGACCATGAGAAGAGTCTGTGCATGTTTATAAAACAACTGTGCAGCCTGGCTTATCAGGCGCTGAATTCCACTGTGTGTGCTAATGATAACACGGGTTTCTATAAGCGGCGTTAAGAAAAGGGACAACTTAAGAACAAATAAGTCTGTGTATACTGTATGTTTACACTCAAGTTTAAAATAACACAAATGCTGCTCCCAGCGTTCCGTCTCTGTATGAATATGAACACACATCAGCTTTATAACTTGTAGCATCAGCACTTATCTTTCTTTGTTTACCAGTGAAGCAGGTCTTACACTGCAAACCTAAGCTGAAGTGGTTTTCTCTCTCTCTCTACATCTTCTCTCAGGCGGTTAGGGGTGGAGCTTGGTAAAGTGCAGGTGTACCAGGAAGCTAACAGAGGTAAGATGGTGTCAGATGAGAAGCAGCTTCTTGTGCATTTTTTAAAAATATGTATGTGTATATATATGTATGTATGTGTACATATATGTATGTATGTGTGTATATATATGTATGTATGTATGTGTATATATATGTATGTATGTATGTATATATATATGTATGTATGTGTATATATGTATGTATGTATTTATATATGTATGTATGTATATATGTAAGTATGTATCTATATATATGTATGTATGCATATATGTGTGTATGTGTATATATATGTATATATATGTATGTATGTATGTGTATATATGTATGTGTATATATGTATGTATATATATGTATGTATGTATGTATGTATATATGTAGATGTATGTATGTGTATATATATATATATATATGTATGTTTATATAATATATATACATACATACATATAAATATATACACACATACATGTGTGTGTTTGTATATATATATATGTATGTACAGTATATATATATATGTGTGTATATATATCTATGCATGTATATATGTATGTGTGTGTATATATATATATATATGTACAGTATGTGTGTGTATATGTATGTATGTATATGTATACATATATCTGTATATATATAGATGAGAACACTGTACTACACCTTATTAAAAAGGATGTTTTGATGACTGTGCTGCTCTTATCATACACGTGGCAAATACACCGTCTACACTACAGCGCAGTCCAGAAGTCACAAGGCCTTTGCATAATAGACTTTGTTTTTTAGGTTGTTTTTTTTTCCCATGCAGTTTATTTGCATGTTGCAAATATTTTTCAAACCAGTGTGTCAGGTCACTGCAAGTTCTCACAACAACCTTTTCCTTTTCAGAGTTTCATGTCAGTTGTTGATGTACAAAAGGCCTTGAGACCACTTTGCCCTACAGGGAAAGTTTCAACTGTTTATGAAAGAGCGAGAATGTTTCAGATTGTCAAATCTGAAAGTATTTGTTTGAGGAGGGAACTGAAGCGATTCCCTGTGAGTGTTTTCTTGACATAAGTCAGAAATTCAGAGTCTAGTGTGCATGTTTGTACTTGTATTTGTTTCCATTTTAGAACCTTTTCTGGCATGAACAGTAAACACTGACCTTGTCAGGACCAGCAGTCCTCAGGGAAACCAAAACCCTGTCATTGCAGTGTCCTAAGAACAATAGATGTGTCTGAATACGGCCTCACGCTCCCCTTTGTTTCCATAGAAACACGGGTACAAATCCAAGAGTCGGTGCGAGGCAAAGACGTCTTTGTGATCCAGACTGTGTCAAAGTAAGAAGCAACACAAATCAAAGTTTCACTTAAAACTTCTCCCTTTAATACTGCGCTCTCCTCCTCGTCTTCTTCCCCGATCTCACCTGGCTTGCATCAGGGATGTGAACACCACCATCATGGAGATGCTGATCCTGGTGTACGCGTGCAGGACATCGTGTGCCAGGAGCATCACCGGCGTCCTGCCGTACTTCCCCTACAGCAAGCAGTGCAAGATGAGGAAAAGGGGCTCCATCGTCTCCAAGCTCATCGCCTCCATGATGTGTAAAGCTGGTGAGAAGGGGACGAGAATGGGGAACGGGAGAATTAATACATGACATTTGTATGGGTATAAAACATGACCGTGGAGCTGTGTTTGTGCAGGTCTCACTCACCTGATCACCATGGACCTTCATCAGAAGGAGATCCAAGGCTTCTTCAACATCCCGGTGGACAACCTGAGAGCCTCGCCATTTCTGCTGCAGTACATACAGGAGGAGGTGAAGTCTCACGCATGCCTGGACATTCACACAACATGATTTCCATGTTGTCTTTTTCTTTTTTCACCCTGCTGTAGGGAGGAATTTGCCTTCAGGGCTCTCTCTGTCCTCCTGACAGGAGCTTCAGTTTTCAGTCGCAGCAGCAACAACAACAGTGGCTGCTCAGTCATCTTGGTGTATTTTACTGAGCACCATCAGACCTATAGGAAATATATATTGCTTGTACGCTTATAACAGGTATTTACATTTTAATGTGTGACTGATTCAAGTTAAGAGAAACCTACCATAGAACTCAATGTCCACCTACCCTCGATTGATTTTAATAAATGAAAATAGTTAGCAAAATGTGACTAAAATGACACACGATCCTCTAATTCAGGGGTTCTCAAAGTGTTGATACCTGAGGGCCAATTTAGGAACCCAACATTGGACTGAGGGCAAAAAAAAACAACAGAAAAAAATCCCATTTGTAATCATTTTAATGACCAAATTGCAGTTCTACAGTTTAGCTTTAAGTAATATAAGCGTTAATAAAATGTAATTTTAGCGTTAATATAATAACGCTTTATAATTTACTGGGTAATTACCCAGTATTTTGGCCATTGTTCTTACCTTCTAATTACAGGTTAATACCAAGTAACACATTTCTGTTACCATATATTTACTGGGTAAATAGCTAGTAATTGGGGGCTGTAGCTACCTGCTTATTACCAGCTTATAACCCAATAATACACTAAAATTCACCATATAGAAACCAGGTAAATACCCAGTATTTTTGTTTACACTTTTGTCTGTATCCAGTAATGTCCAATAAACATTTAACAAGCTTAGTAGCTCTTGGATTAAAACTATCAACTGTAATTAATTGTGGGCCGCCAGAAATGTTTCTACGGGCCGCCATTGGCCCCAGGGCCGCACTTTGAGAACCAATGCTCTAATTGTAATATAGAGGTCGTTAACACTGGTGTTTTTAAGTATGACAGTGAATAATGTTTTATTAGGCTGTTCTTTCTAAACCTTAAGTGTGTTTTTCAAACAAACCAGATCCTAACTTTATGTTTTTCCAGATTCCCGACTATAGAAACGCTGTGATCGTGGCCAAATCTCCGTCGTCTGCCAAAAGGTGAGCTCTCAACACTTTTCTAAATGTGCTGAGCCTCAAAATCTGTAAGTGATGACATTCCTTCTTTGTCAACGCTTTCTCTTTGTCGCCTGAGGAAGTTAAAGGTGCATTATGTAATAAATCTAAATCAACTGGCCATAAAATCCTCCTAATATGTCACAGAGACTCAGGAATAATGTTCATATAACAAACGGAACTCACCAACAACAACAGTACAGACAAAATATTTGCATTAAAAAAAAAAATATTTTGCAGACTGCAAATCATGTTTATGTTTTGAAAACATGTTTTGGCATGTGGCGCCACCTACCGCCGTCTACCAATCATTGCAGTCAGTAGAGTCTCAGCTGCCGAGCGGCCACGGGTTGCCAGTTACGTCAGAAAACGAAACCTAAAAGACCTCGGTATTTTGAATTTGAATGTAGTAAACGTTTTTAGCCACATTCTTGCATATGGCACCTTTAAAGGTCCGAACTTGAAATGATGTATGTTTTTTACTGACTTGTCTTGGGTGTATCAGAGTCGACGCTTATGGAACACTGTGATAATTCAAATGGAAGCAATTAATATTATTATTCATAGTTGATTTTTACATGATTATTTTTCATCTTTCAACTCGTTATAATTCCCCTCTTTCCTCGCATCACTTTACCAATGCATTTACCCACAGAGAAAGAGAGAGTTGTGTAATATATATATACAGCCATTTAATATTTATTCTAACCTGCTTTAACACATCCTTCTGTTTGCGTGTGTGTGTGTGTGTGCAGGGCTCAGTCGTTCGCAGAACGCCTGCGTCTGGGCATCGCAGTGATCCACGGCGAAGCTCAGGACGCAGAGTCGGACCAGGTCGACGGGCGCCACTCCCCGCCCACCGTCAAGACCACTGGAGCCATTCACCCCAGCATGGACATACCATGTAATACACACTCCATTCGTATCGACTACAAAATACAAATGGTGCAAAGTAGGTCGTTTAAAACATTCCGTGTGTGTGTGCTTTTATTCTTTTGTTTTGCAGTGTTGATCCCCAAAGAGAAGCCTCCCATCACTGTGGTCGGAGACGTAGGAGGACGCATCGCCATCATTGTGGTGAGAGAATTTCTGAACTTGCACGTATTTAATTTGCATTTCGTAGAAGTGATCGTACATATTTTACAGCAATTCGAAACTTAATTTACAAAACAAAAAAATGTAAAACCTTTATTGACCTTTCACTGCCCTCCTGCAGTTCCGTTGTAGCCCACTAGGGGGCTGTGTCCCACACCTATAAATCTATTTATCAGAACGGCTTGTGTATTGTAAAGACCCAGAAGGATCAAAAGTCTAATTTTTACTCATTAATGGGCAGAAATAAAGTGCTGCTTGACACTTCCTCCTCCTGTTGTGCACACTGTGTCAACACCCCCCTCCTCCGTGTTTGGTTCAGCTCTACAGTGACCGCCTCTTTTCTCATGCTCCTGCCTTAAGCTACGACTTGAATACAGAAATCAATCACGGTCCAGAAAACTACATTTCTTCTCTGTATTGAAAACGCATGCGGTTGCTTCATTCAGGACGACATCATCGATGACGCGGACAGTTTCGTAGCAGCGGCAGAGACGCTGAAGGAGAGAGGGGCCTACAAGATTTACGTCATGGCGACGCACGGCATCCTGTCCTCTGACGCTCCCAGGTTGATAGAGGAGTCTGCGATCGATGAGGTGAGTTTGTAAATACCTGTTCTTTTTAAGGTACAGTTAGCGGAGGGAGTTTTTTTTTTTATTCTCGCCATTTGATAAAAGCCGGTCTGATGCTTACACTTGTGTCATTTCCTCTTCCTCATGATGAATGAAAATACACGCTAATAACCTGCTGATTCTGAGGACGCCAGGTCGGCAGCACTGACCTTGCAAAGCTGCTTTTCCGCTAGTAGACAGTAGGGGGGAGTAGAGACAGACCCTAATCTCCCCCACAACGACATTGAACCATCACAATGACTCTGAAGATGTTAAAGCAGACCTAGACCGGAAGTTCTAATTAACGCTGTTTTCTAGTGTGTATCTGCGTCATTACCTTGTTTACGAAGCCCTGAAGGTTCAAAACAAACAGTTCAGCCACTGCTGAGAACGCTGTGTTTTATTGTAATCTCGGGCTCAGCGAGATCTCTGAAAAAACCCGGACCGGTTACGTAAACAGCGGTTCTCCTGAACAGCAGATCCTCCTGCTCCAGGCACTAGTCCGGGCACATCCGGTTGCGTACATTGAACCGCAGAAGAAGAATAACGTCCGTTGTGGAGGTGTTTCACGAGCGACAGTGTCTTCTGACTCTGGGTCAAAGTCATAAAAGGGACTGCGGCGGGGAGTCGTGAAGAAGCTATTTTTAAATATTGTTCAAACAGTGTTTTGATAATGAGGAGCAGTGCATCCACCGTTCCAGAAGGGGGCGCTGCGCTTCTGAGAGCGGGTGTGCTGAATATGTCACTTCCGGGGTATTGGCCAATCACAAGACAGTTGGGAAGGCTCTACGCTGGCTGGCCAATCACAACACACTGAGATTTATGTCTGAAATATCGCGGCTGAGGAGAGCGTCAGAAAAGAGAGATTTCTATTGACTCGGTTACAGCAACTAGGAGGTTTTTGACCGTAAAAACAAGTTGTATGTAAGTAGACCTCCATAACTCACATATATGTGCAACAGGACCACTCTATGTGAGCTTTAAATTTGGGCAAAAGCCCCAAGTAACGCCGCGTCACGGCAGTTTTTTGCAGCCGCGCTAGGACGACCCCACCCACGTTGAGGAGGTCCTATAGTTGCTATAGTAATGGAAAAGCACATGCCTAAAAGCTATTTGCCGTTTCCATTTTTCTCTCTCTCGCTCTCTCATCTCACTCGTTTCTCTCCCCCCCTCTCCTCCCAGGTGGTGGTGACCAACACGATGCCGCACGAGCTCCAGAAGCTCCAGTGTCCAAAAATCAAAACGGTGGACATCAGCATGATCCTGGCCGAGGCCATCCGCCGCATCCACAACGGAGAGTCCATGTCGTACCTGTTCCGCAACATAGGAGTGGATGACTAAACAACCTGTGTGTGTGTCTCTCTCTCTCTGGTGCACGCACACACACACACACACACACACACACACACACACGATTCCCACTTGCCTTCTCAAACGTCTCCAGTCACATGGACGAATGGTTACCATAGATACTCGCATTAAATAACCAGTGCCCTCTTTGTATCATAATGTACAAATATAAAATATTGACTTTTTTTTTTTTTTTTTTTTCCTCTGTCCTAGCGCAGCTTAACGTAGACGACGACTGAATACACACACACACACACACACACACATATATATATATATACACACACTCGTGCACATATATGAGCTAACACTGAGTAGTTTAGCTTCGTAGCTGAACACACGAACACACTGAAACTACTTCCTGTCTCTCGATGGCTGCCCTTTTTTTCTTGCCAAAACACATCTCAGTTTTTACTCTCTGGTCTTTCCGAATACCTCCTTCACCACCTCCTTCAGTTCCGTCTTCATCTTCCTCCGTTAACGTTGACGTTAGAACGCGACCTTTGTTGCCGTTGAATGTCTCTTTGTGATGCAGGTGTTAGTAAAGGAGAGTTAAACTGCTAGAATGCCAGTGCCTTTTACAGGACAGACGATTCAAACGTGTAATTAATCCAGGTTTATGCAGGAGTACGTGTTTCAGAGTGTTTTTTTTTTTCCTTTTTTGTTTTATTTACGATGTGTATGAATGTGCTACTAATAAAGTTAGCTTAGACTCAGTTACATGTCCGTGTGGTTGCCATAGCACTTAGATGCTAATCTGGTTTTAATGCTAAGAACCTTTTACTAGCAGTGCAAAAAAAAAAAATCTACCTACAATTCATCTATATACACCAAAGTGTGTGCCATGGTTTTTTTTCAATGTGTCCTCATATTTATTTGTTCATGCTACACGTGAGCAGTTTACGCTCAGATGGGTCAAAAAAAGAGAAAGGTCTTTGAACGGTCACCACAGCTTTACTCTTTATGGTAACACTGGGAGTTTTGTCTTTCAACGCAGAGATGTTCAAACTGCAGCTGAAGCTGCCAAAGTAAAAAAAAAAAAAAAAAAAAAAAGTTTTGTTTTCTTCTGAGGAGCAAAACCTGACAGGAACAGGTCTTTGTCACGTTACCAGATGTGTTCCCAAAAAAATGTTTTGTATTTATTTTCAGCACTCAATCTGAATAAAAATGATCTATGAACAATGCCTCGTTTATCCTTATATTTGATATGTAGAATGTTTTTTGCTCTTCCCAGCTTTTTCCAGCATTTCCCCCCAGATTTTCTCCCAGCTTCTACCCAGCTTCTTCCCAGCATTTCCCCCAGGGTTTTCCCAAGCATCTTTCCAGCTTTTTCCCAGCTTTTCCCCCAGATTTTCTCCCAGCTTCTTCCCAGCTTTTTCCAGCTTTTCTCCCAGCTTCTTCCCAGCATTTCCCCCAGCATCTTCCCAGCTTCTCCCCCAGATTTTCTCCCAGCTTCTTCCCAGCTTTTCCCCCAGATTTCCCCCCAGATTTTCTCCCAGCTTCTTCCCAGCTTCTTCCCAGCATTTCCCCCAGCTTTTCCTCCAGCTTCTTCCCAGCTTCTCCCCAGCTTTTCCCCCAGATTTTCCCCCAGCTTCTTCCCAGCTTTTCCCCGAGATTCCCTACATATTTTCTCCCAGCTTCTCCCCAGCTTGTTCCCAGCTTTTCCCCCAGCATCTTCCCAGCTTCTTCCCAGCTTTTTCCAGCTTTTCCCCAGCTTCTTCCCAGCTTTCCCCCCAGCTTCTCATGCCCACAGCTGAATTGGAAGCACCTGTGAAACATTCAGAATGGGCAGACCCACATAGCACACAGCAAACACAGGAAAAAGGATGTCTCACATAAAGCACCCTGGCAACTAATATAACAATAATATAACAGCAACTAATTTAGTAATCTATTAATAACCAATTAATTGTGTTAACGAGTGTAAAGACAGACTGATTAATGTGCAGTCTTTTGATAATCTACATCTGGGCAAGTGTACACCTTTTTAAATATGATGAGTGTTCATGAGTGCGCACTAAAAAAATCGATTTCTCATCCTTATTATACAAAGTTAAGTGTTTGCTACAGCATTATAGTCCATACATGACGCACACAAAATGCATTATAGGACAGAGACGGACATTCAAATGTTGTTCAATCAATCTTTATTGGAGTTGAGCAAATTTTTTCATTTGTTATTATCAGTTGGAGGAGAAAGAAAAAAACGTGGGCATCATCATACTGTATCTCTGTCGTCTGCTGCACACACACACACACACACACACACACACACACACACACACACACACACACTGGTCAACCTCTCATCTGGAGCTGGTGGTGGAACACATTTTTGTACACTTGGGACACTTTGCTCTCGACAATCATTATCCTTGAACCCCTTAAAGCAAGGCACTAAACCCTGTCACCTGCTCCACCAGCGCGGAAACACCAGAGGTAACAACTAAACACACACACACACACACACACACACACACACACATATATATATATACTCACAGACTACATGTGTTGACAGTCTGTCAGCCTGCACTCAAACATGGGGAAGCTCTCCTCAAACACTGCTAACTCCCTTTAAATGCAAATATGAGCGATAACAGACAGACATTTACTAAACTGTGACAGTTGGCTACGACACACACACATTCTTGCACTTGCCGCATACTGAGGACCGGGTATAAGTGCTGACAAAGTGAGGACCGAGCATTTCCACTTTATAAATCAACACAATTACACATATCTACTTCATGAATGACATCTATGAAGAACTACTGGGTGCAATACTATAAAATGTCTGCAGGTGGAGCCCCAGAGCAAAAAGTGCATTAAACACCAGGGCTGGGAAATGGGCAACACATTGAGGACCTGTGTTAAAAACAGAGTATAGCATGTTTACAACCTAAGGAAGTGATTTCAACGAAGACAAAGTGAGGACCGGCCAAAATGTCCTCACTTCGTAAAAATGACCTCACTTTGTTGTTTAAAAAAAACGTCACTGGTCCTCAGTGTGCCGCAAGTGCAAGAACACACACACACACACACACACACACACACACACACACACACACACACACACACACACACACACACACACACACACACACACACACACACACACACACACACACACAACACACCTGAAGGCTTCGCAAAAGCAGCAAGTTAACTACGTGAAAAAAGGTCCTCGTGTCGTAACAAGGCAAAGTGATCGCTCCACTTTCAACCCAAAGACGGACAGCGATTATGCAGCTCACGGTGGTTTGACGTGGAGATAAAACTGAGCCAGAAATAAGAATAATATTAAAAAAAAAAAGAAATAAAATAAAATAAAATCTCAAGTCAAGTGAGTTGCTTATGGCTGATTTTCATTCCTTTACAAAATGCTCTCTCTCTGCCTCTAAAATACCCTTATTTCCATGCAACAACATTACACTGTAAACATACTGCAGGCTCTGAACTCAACTAATACTTTGTGTTTATATATAAAGAGGAAAGAAAAAAAACAACATTATAGAGTGAGGAATGAACTGAGGGGGTCGTTGCTCTCTAAGGTAACACACACTTGCAGTACAGTCACAACATGGTAGTATAGCATGTTATATTGATCATGTGATCGGGGGGGTATTATTAAATAGGAGATATTATTATGATTACACTGATATCATGTTAGTTTCAAAGCAATAGCTTGGTAATGAGAATGACTGG
Source organism: Microchirus variegatus (assembly GCF_963457635.1). Classification (NCBI taxonomy): domain Eukaryota; kingdom Metazoa; phylum Chordata; class Actinopteri; order Pleuronectiformes; family Soleidae; genus Microchirus; species Microchirus variegatus. Next base: position 6,262,203 of record NC_139811.1, read on the forward strand.
AGGCTACCGTCGATTAAATATATTCACGTGATAATGAGTTGGACTGAATTGTTCATTAATTAGGGATGAGCCGATATTGGGACACCATCGCTGGATTGGATAAAAATGTACAATCCGATAAAATCCCCCAAATCCTCCACATATCGCTGCAAAATCTCGTTGTGTTCTCATAATGACGATAAAGACTCTTGTTTATTGATATATGTCGCATGCTTCACGGTGCACACACTGTAAATATGGAACTAAAGTCTAAAGAGTCACGTTGTTGGCTGAATAAAGGCCTAAAATGACCGTATCGGACTGAGATCGGTAGATTTGATAGAGATGAACAATAATAATAATAATAATAACCATATTGTTAAGTTGAAATTCACCGTCCCTTACACGTGCCACACTCATTTCCCCATTATTACCAAGCTGTCACTTTGATATTAGCATAACACCGCCACCCTTTCATAATAGTATCCTCACGTAAAGTCGTGAAGTCATCTCCATGCAGATGTAAAAAAAACGTGTTCATATTCAGTACTGACGATAACACTGGTCAACACTAAATGTATTGATGATTAATGATTTAGGATCATTTTGATGTGCTGAATTCAAAAATCCCATTGGTTTTGCTCAATCAGGTCTTTGTTTTTCCGAACAAAGCTACATAATTGATTTTTAAAGGCGCCATATGTAAGAATGTGGCCAAAAACGGTTACTACATTCAAATTCAAAATACCGAGGTCTACTACTACTTCTTTTAGGTTTCCTTTTCTCCGGCCGTAACTGGCAACCCGTGGTTGCTCGGCAGCTGAGACTCTACTGACTGCAATGATTGGTAGACGGCGGTAGGTGGCGCCACATGCCAAAAACATGATTTCAAAACATAAACATGATTTGCAGTCTGCAAAATATTTTGTCTGTACTGTTGTTGTTGGTGAGTTCAGTTTGTTATATGAACATTATTCCTGAGTCTCTGTGACATATTAGGAGGATTTTATGGCCAGTTGATTTAGATTTATTACATAATGCACCTTTAATGTTTTTGTTTTACACTGCGCAATTCTTTCATATTTCTTGCAATAAACAAATTCTGAAGATGTTGCATGTGCCGACTTACGACTAATTGTTGTTTTATATGAAATGGCTTCGACTAGAAGATCTTGCAAAAATAAGCCTGACGTATTCTGCTACATCTGTGGTGAATACACCGTTGTTCCTAACAGGAATCTATAGTCACAAGTTTCATAAATGCTTAGTTTGGCATTAAACTTGGTGACCAGGATAAAGCTTTGGGCTAAATGTAAACAATTTAGTCAGAAGATCGGATTTTTCAAATCAAATTACCATAAAAAAAAAACCCTGATCTGATTGAGAAAAATAGTCATTTTTTTTTGATTCAGCGATGCAAAATGGTCCTAATTCTTAAATACTTACACTTTTTTGTAACCCAGTGTAAAATAATCCTGTCACATACGTTGGATTCACACACGTTTGTGGCTTTAACGCTCGTGGACAGTGGACAGGTGTGATGCTAGATGCTGGAGCTACGATGTACGACGTCTGCTACGAGCAACGGCGTCAAAGTGAGACAATTGAATCGTGTCACACCTGACGCTCTATGTGTGAATCCAGCGTTACGATATATTCTGTTTCAGCAATGACAGGAGAGGAAACAGGGAAAGGATATAAAAAGGGCGTATGAGAGCTTGCCAGCAAGCTGTAATGTCTCTGTAACACTTTTTAAACGATTATGATCACAGCGATAAAAACACACGCGACCGAACCATTAGCTGATCTGTGTTAGTTTGTGAAAACACCGACTGTGTGACTGTGAACATTTAACCACATTAACACATGTACGTGACCCTCGTGTGTGGAACTGACCATCATCAACCACTGGATATCAGTCGAATCAGAGTCATAATATTATGTAATTACATAGAAATACAGATTATTCTGGTCTGGATGAATCACATTGGGCCAAGTGACAAAGAAAAGTGACATTTCAACATCTTTCTTTCTACATTTGGACATGAATGTTTTCTTAATCTGTAAATTAATCAGATGAAGTCATAATACAGACACTGGGACCTTCTACTCTTCTACTTATATGCACTTAAGTGGTTTTTCTGAATAACACTGATCACGCAGAAAAGAAAGAAAAAGGGTTTCATTCAGACAAACATTTCTTAGAGGCAAAACTATCAAGACACAAATACTGAGTAACATCAACAAACGTTTTTGACCTAAATAACCTAGTTTATCTCTAACAGTCTCACTCATAACTTGGCACCAAAGGGCGAAAATACTTAGGATTTTTAGTTTGCATCTAAATAAATTAAATCTGTTTCAAAACAGCAATCAAATTTGAACATTAGTTGTTAGTATATAGTTATTTCTCGCATGATCTGATTAGTACGACGACTATAACAACTCTACCACGCACATTTATTCAGTTGTAGTTTGACTCTGACTGTGTCGGTTATGTTATTATATTATTATTATAGTTATATTAGTGACAGGAAACTGTGGCACAGAAATAGCAGAGGTCACAGAGTTGCTGTTGAGTTTTCTATTCAAAGAAAAGAGAGAATACTGACCAGTAAATGATAACCTGAGCTCTCTCCGAACTCATTATTTGTCACATTTTTAACCTTTATAATCTTTAGAATATTTGCCTCCAAAAAATGTTTGAAAAGTTGACAATACAGCGACTAACGGCACGTTTTCCACCGCCTCAGCACGGCACGGTCCAGTTGCGTTTCCACTAGCATAATAACCTGGTACTAGTCGGTACTGATGTAGAGACTAAAATGTCCCATTTTCAGCCGCTAACGATCGCTAACGGGTAATTTGTTCAGACGTGTAACTCGGATAAACTGATACTGAAAACTTTTTTAAACTTAAACTCAAATTGCGTTATTTGCGTAGAGTCCACACACTCTGTAACGATGCTTCCAATAAGTTTTCCAAACAAAATCTTAAATCCATAAACCCACACACGTCTTCCGAGCACAGTCCAAAACTGTGTGACCAATGCGCCCCCTGGTGTTCAGAAAATACAAATTCATATGGCTCCTACACCTTGTACCAGGTAATATTTGAGTTCCAAGCGTGAGCTGAGTGGCTACTACGCGTGATGTCACCAGACTGCCGGCCACTGATTGGTCAGAGAGACATTCCGACACAAGAATCAAAGCTGAACTGTAGATCAGTTAAAAAGACTTAACGATCCTAAAGAAAAACGTGGGTTAATCTCCAACAATTACCAGGTAAATGTCTAAAATCTCAATATTTAACAATGGATTCTGGTGTATTTAGAATAGTTCTCATTAACTGATTCTAATGATTCAGTTACACTGAAAACAACTGCTTTAAAAGTCACCCGTCACTCGTTTGTGCCGCATGTACACTGTAAAAAAGTTGGGAAAACTCAAAATTTCAAGGCAACTTGCTTGAGTTTACAGCCTAACAAAAGATTGCGAGTTTTTTTTTTAAAAAGTTCCATCAACTAATATTATTTTGTTAGACAAACTTATAAGTTAGAGTTGTGCGAAACTCAAAATTTCAGTTCGGCTAACCTAAAAATTATTATTAAAAAAAAAAAAAAAAAATTAACTTACAAGTTTGTCTAACAAAATAATATTTGTATGATGGAACTTTTTAAAAACTCGAGATCTTTCGTTGGGCTGTAAACTCAAAATTTGCAGCAAGTTGCCTTGAAATTTTGAGTTTTTATTTTTTTACAGTGTAAAACCAAGTCACCGCAGTTTCATGCAGGCGTGCAGTGATGACTCCGCCCACGTTGAGTAGGTACTTAGTGGAAAACCTAAACCTAAACCGTGCCGCGCTGAGACGAGGCGAGCCGCGACCATAGGTGGAAAAGGAGCACACTGTAAAAAGAAAAAGTCGAGAAAACTCTGCCAACTCAAAATTCTGTTTTCAAACAGTTTGGCTAGCTAATCTTGTTCAGGCAAAAATTTAGAATTTTGAGTTAGCTCAACTCTAAATTACAAGTTTGTCTGACAAAATAATATTAGTTGATGGAACTTTTTTTTAAAAATCATGATCTTTTGTTGGGCTGTAAACTCAATAATTGATTGCAGTAAGTTGCCTTGACATTTTTGAGTTTTCTCAACATTTTCTTTTTTTTTACAGTGCATAAATCACCTCAGCTGGTTTTTGAAATAACAAGGAATAGAGGACAATTATTAAGTCTGCCTTGAGGAAACTATGCATTGTGTGCACAGTGAAAGCTGTACATAAAATAGACACATAATTCTAATACATGTATAAGCTGTTTTTAAACTTTTTTTTTTTTTTTTTTTTAAGTGATCCTGGATAAGAGCAACTCTCTGAAAACAGAAAAAAAGTGATGTTTCCCTGCACAAACTCAAAAATACTGCAATCGTCCATGACCCTGCAAAAAACAGGACGTTTGGATTGTTATGTAAACCCACAGATACTGTAGTAAACAACAAATACACACCATCAGAAGCTCTATAAGCACAAATTAAAGACTATTATTCACACCCTGGTCTGGTGGTGATGGTGGTGATGGTGATGGTGATCGAGAAGAGATGAAACGGACTCTGAATCCGGACTGAAACTGAGCCTCCTCCCACTGTCCATTCATTCACTCATCACTCCACAATCTCACTGAAGACTCGCCGAAACGCTTTAAAAACAAAAATATCTTAAATACACGAGTAGAATATATACAAACAGTGTTAACACCAGTTCAGACCTGAAGCACGCGTTCATGCCTGATTTCCTTCTGTCACTCGAGAAGCGTTAAGACTTGGAAAAGAGAAAAACAAAAAAAAAAAAGGCTGGGTCGGGCCATCTTTTATTTCCCAGTTTGTTTGTTTGTTTGTTTTTAAATCACGGCCTTTCTTTACGGTTACAGAGTTTTCATCCGGGGGGGTTTGTTTGGTGGCTATTTCCTTTTCAGAGTTCGTTTTTTTTTTTAAAACGTCACCGTTGGTCGTCAGAGTTCTTCAGCGCTTTGGATGAGTCTTAAAAAGTGAGGTGGGGTTACTTTTCCTACGGCTAACGTGTCAAAATGGAATGACCCTTTTTTCTTCTGTTGTTCCTCTGTCACGTAAAGCACTTTGTGACGAGCCGGGTTTAATAAAAGCGCTTTAAAAAAAAAAAAAAAAAAAAAAAATCTATTACAGAATCCGGGGGTTAAGAGACTCTGAGTGAGGTGGAAAACAAAGACTGTGAAGTCCGTCGAGAAGAAGCTGCTGAGCGTGACGCCAGGAAGACACAAAAGGACAGTTGTGGGTATTTCAGAGGTGCATTCTGGGTATCGATTGCCCGACGAGATGAAGCCGAGCTGCTGGAAGATGTTTTCGATGTGAGGTGGTTTTCTTCTTCCTCTTCCTTAGCCGTTCCTCGTCCTCGCTCTCGTTTTTTTTTTTTTACTACCAATTGTTGTTTTCTGTGCAGTTAAATGGTTTGATTGAAATAAAACACGAGCCCAGTCAGGGCCAAGAAGGCAAGAGATCCTCCTCCTCTTCCAGTCGCAGACAGGAGGTAGTCAAGTAGCAGCAGCAAACTAGGACGGTTTGGGAACCTTCAGGGCGTCCACTTTGGTCTCCAAGTCTGAAATCTGTAACAGAGTTATTAATACGATGAAACTCACGCTGTCTTCACAGTCAAGGACTCGTGAGGGAGAGACACAGTTATATCGCAAAGAAAAGAAATGCTGATTATTAAAATAATTAGTCCCTGCTCAAGTAAATCTTTGCAGTTACAAGCTCCATGTGGATTATCTTGGTATCACAACTACAGATAACACTTGTGAGATTCCACCAGAGGTGTAAGTTCCACTGTAGATGTCGCTGTGTCAGAGTAAATGCACTTGGAACACAGCATAACTGAAGGATTTTTTTTTTCTCTCGCCTAAAATAAATATTGCATTTTAAAGCAAATATCACCTTTAAAATATGCAGTAGGAGCTTAAAAACACACGGAGGTCACGTAACAACGTGTGGACATGAGCTGTGCAAAGTCTGATGCTGCCGAAAATGAAGCAGAGTGAAATTACAGAGGTTTTAGTAAAGAGACGTCTGGGCGTTCTGTCGTTCTTTCGGCACAGATAATGGCACCATCTGTGCCATTATCTGTGCCACCAAATTATTAAAAACCTATTTTAATTTTATATAATTTTATTTACAACAGGAAGAGGACGAACAAAGTGATTGGAGAGGAAAAAAATACCAAATGAATCACTGAAAAAAGACGCGTTTTATTTATTGACCTTTTCCTGTAGGTCGTCAGTCTCGTCCTTGTGCGTCGCTTCGCTTTCTTCTTGCGCCCGACGCTGAGCCGTCTCCTTCTTTAGGTACTCGATCTCCCTGCACACACACACGCGCACACACACACACGCACACACACACACACACTTTAAGTTTATGGCATCTCTTACAACTCTTCAAACCTGTTTTTGTTGCCCCTCTGTCCCGTCCATCCTTACTTCTGCTGGTATTCTTTGATCAGTCTCTTGGCTTTGCTGTATTTCCTCTCTAGGGTTTGGTACTGAGCCTGGGTTTCCTTTAGGTGTTCATCCACTGCCTGGAAAACACACATATTATTAACACGTTATATTGTCACTGATCTCCCAATTCCATTTTAATTTGGAGTTACATAATCCCAGAGTGTAGCTCATTTAAAAGCGGACCTAGACCGGAAGTTCCAATTAACGCTGTTTTTTTTAGTGTGTATCTGCGTCATTACCTTGTTTACGAAGCCCTGAAGGTTCAAAACAAACAGTTCAGCCACTGCTGAGAACGCTGTGTTTTATTGTAATCTCGGGCTCAGCGAGATCTCTGAAAAAACCCGGTCCGGTTTACGTAAACAGCGGTTCTCCTGAACAGCAGATCCTCCTGCTCCGGGCACTAGTCCGGGCACATCCGGTTGCGTACATTGAACCGCAGAAGAAGAATAACGTCCGTTGTGGAGGTGTTTCACGAGCGACAGTGTCTTCTGACTCTGGGTCAAAGTCATAAAAGGGACTGTGGCGGGGAGTCGTGACAAAACTATTTTTAAACACTGTTTAAAACAATGTTTTGATAATGAGTAGCAGTGCATCCACCGTTCCAGAGGGGGGCGCTGCGCTTCTGAGAGCGGGCGAGCTGAATATGTCACTTCCGGTGTATTGGCCAATCACAAGACAGTTGAGAAGGCCTCTACGCTGGCTGGCCAATCGCAACACACTCTGTCTTCTGGGGGTGAGATTTCAGTCTGAAACAGCGCGGCTGATGAGAGCGTCAGTAAGGAGATATTTCTATCGGCTCGTTTACAGCAACTAGGAGGTTTTTGACCATAAAAACAAGTTAATGTATGTAAGTAGACCTCCATTAGCAACAGGACCACTCTATGTGAGCTTTAAATCAGACCTGAAAACAAACGTCCCTGAGCGTCCTTCTCTCATTTACCTTACAAAGGGACTGCGCCTCAATCCAGTATCCCTCCAGCTTCTCCATCCTCTCTTTACTGTCGCGGATGTTTTGTTCCAGCTGAGCGCGCTCCATCCTCCAACGCAGCTTGTCCTGCTCTGCGTGAGCCAACTGGAGGAGGGAGAAACCAAGCGTTACGTCATCACATGCCGAAATACTGTACAGTCTGGATTATTTCAGCATTAACGTCGTCTCACCTTTCTCTTCAGCAGCTGGATCTCGGCCTGGGTTACTGCATGTTTGATCTGGAGCTACATAAGTGACAAGCGAAATGGATGAATAATATACGAGTATAATGATCGGGGTTCCGCTAATGGACGACTGAATAAATGTCACATGTGTAAACTGTACCTCCTTGTATTTGTGGGCCAGCTTCTCCGGGTCCAGCTCCACCGGAGACAACATCTCCTGGTTCTCGGCCAGGTCGAAAACCTCGATGGAGTTGGGAAACACGGGACTCATCTCCTCGTCCTCGTCGGTCGCGTAATCGCCCGTCTGCAGGCGGAGATAGGGGTTAAATTAAATTAAATTAAATTAAAGGTGCATTATGTAAAAAATCTAAATCAACTGGCCATAAAATCCTCCTAATATGTCACAGAGACTCAGGAATAATGTTCATATAACAAACTGAACTCACCGACAACAACAGTACAGACAAAATATTTGCATTTAAAAAAAATCTTTTGCAGACTGCAAATCATGTTTATGTTTTGAAATCATGTTTTGGCATGTGGCGCCACCTACCGCCGTCTACCAATCATTGCAGTCAGTAGAGTCTCAGCTGCCGAGCAACCACGGGTTGCCAGTTACGGCATTTGAATGTAGTAACCGTTTTTGGCCACATTCTTACATATGGTACCTTTAAATTAACAAATCAGCATATGATAGAGGTGATAAGTCTATAAACAGCTGTGTTTTTAGAGATTTATCAGTGCTGTGAGGCTCGTTTTCATCCTCAAGCTCATATTAACTCCATATATATCAATCCATCTATAGGTTATACTTCATCTATAAAGCCTTTTCCTCCAATTAATGCAACACGTGTTCCTTCCACCATAAAAATAAGTAATACAGCAAATAAATAAGTCTCCACTAATGACAGTCTTGTCAAGAAAGACATTCCCAGTCTTTCTACCATCCGTGATTTATTTAATTTTTTTTTTTTTTTTTTAAAGCTGACAGAGCAATAAATTAATACATTAAAACATTAAAATAAATTATTCTAACAAATGTTCACAATAACCACAGAACAGGTGACTGTAACAAACCGTCTGTCTGTTACACACTGTGACCACAAGATGGAGAAGCTGCACTGAGATTAAAGCTAGTGCGAACCACGTGGTGGCACAAAGAAGACATTTTGAAACACACACACACACACACCTACACACACACACACACACACCTACACACCTACACACACACACACACACATTCTGCATACTGAGGACCAGCATTTCCACTTTATAAATCAACGCAATTACCAATATCTACTTCACGAATGACATCTACAAGAACTACTGGGTGCAGTACCGTAAAATGTCTGCAGGTGGCGCCCCAGAGCAAAAAAGTGTGTGAAGTATAGCGTGTTTACAACCTAAGGGAGTGATTTTAATGAGGAAAAAGTGGGGCAAAAACGTCCTCACTTTGTAAAAATGACCTCACTTTGTTGGTTAAAAACCCTCACTGGTCCTCAGTGTGTACAAGAACACACACACACACACACGCACGCACTCGTCTCTCTCGCTTTTGATTTCCGGCGAAAGGCAGCATCAGCTGCAGACTTCCTGTTCCACAAATTCTCTCTTTATTATATTCTGTTGTTGTGTCAGAGTCAGCGCACACGCACAGACACAGACACACACACACACACACACACACACACACACACACACACACACACACACACACACACACACACACACACACACACACACACACACACACACACCTCCTCATCGTCGTCCATGTACTGCTTGTATCTCTGCTCCATCATCTCTCTCTGCCACCTCTCCTGCTCCAGAGTCTGCTGGATCAGCTGAGCCACTTCGCTCTGCTCCCCCGGCTTCTCCCGGCCAATCACGAACCTGGAGAACAATTTTTAAAAAAACGGGGGGCAACAGTCACTAAATCTGTCATTCCTGTGTGTGTGTGTGTGTGTGTGTGTGTGTGCGTGTGTGTGTGTGTGAGACACACACCTGACAGTGCCAGTGGTGTTGCGGAGGACGGAGGCAGCGAAGGTCTGAGTGACGCCGACCAGGCTCGTGCCATCGACCTCCACTATCAGGTCATTCACCTGGATCCTGTATGTGTGTGTGTGTGTGAAAACACAGCAAAGCATTAAACAAACCACACATGATAATTTTGTTTATATATATATATATGTCATTATATACCATTGTCGAAAAAAAACAGTGTCATATTATGTCAGTGTTGTGTCAGCTTGTCCCCAAATGGAAAAAAAAACATACTGTCACTTCTGCCAAACACATTAAACAGTGTATTACATGTGTCTAGAACCCCAAAAGAACTACATTTCCCAGCATCCCCTTGGTAGATAACGTAGTGACACTATTGCATGCAAGTAGGGCTGACAACTGGTCACAGAAGCTAGAAAATATTGACATTAATAAGCTGAAAAATCACAGAAACTAGAAAATATTGACATTTAAGAAGCGGAAAAGTCACATAAATTAGAAAATATTGACAATTAAAGGTGCATTATGTAATAAATCTAAAGCAACTGGCCATAAAATCCTCCTAATATGTCACAGAGACTCAGGAATAATGTTCATATAACAAACTGAACTCACCAACAACAACAGTACAGACAAAATATTTGCATTAAAAAAAGATATTTTGCAGACTGCAAATCATGCTTCATGTGGCGCCACCTACCGCCGTCTACCAATCATTGCAGTCGGTAGAGTCTCAGCTGCCGAGCAACCACGGGGTTGCCAGTTACGGCCGGAGAAAACGAAACCTAAAAAGAATTTGAGTGCAGTAACCGGTTTCGGCCACATTCTTACATATGGCGCCTTTACAACTCTAAAACTAGAAAATATTCACATTTAAGAAACTGAAATGATCAGAAATCTTGTTTTAATAACGAAAAAAAAACCTCAAACCGATGATCAAAATAGTTGACGATTCATTTAGTAATTGATTAATAATAATGGATTATTCCAGTAACTGTTTCAGATCTATGGAAAATATAATGATGCGCTACCGCACTTCAGCAGTCTTTCTCAAATAGTGGGTCGAGGGAACAAAAAGTGGGTTAGTGGGCCGAACTGAGTGGGTCAGAGATGTGTGTGTGTGTGTGTGTGTGTGTGTGTGTGAAAGTGAAAAATGAAAGGGAAAATGTAAGTTGAGTTTTCTCCTTCACAGCTGATGCAGTCGATCACGTGGAGTAAACGTATGGACGGTGTGAGACAGTACCTGCCGTCTCTCTGCGCCGCTCCACCGTCAGTCACCGTCTTCACAAAGATCCCCAGTTTCTCCAGACCCATATCAGCTCCTGCACCCATCCCTATGATACTGATGCCCAGACCATCACTGTCTGAAACACACACACACACACACACACACACACACATTACTGTACTGTAAGTTTGCTGTAAACGTCAACACAATGGCGACAAACAGTCCACATTCTTATTACTTATGTAATTACGCATTATGCCGAAAGCAGTCGTCATGGACTGGTTGCGAGTTCAGATCCCCTGCCCCCAGATTTACTGGCTGCTGATTAGGCTAATCTGCACTGCCTTTAATCCCATAAAGGGATGATGGAGTTGTAAGCAGACACACACACAGACAGTGTACATGCGTTCACAGCGGCCCCCGTCAGTGATGTGTGTTTGCGCAGTTGGATAAGAGGCTTGACTGAGTGACTCCCAAGACGTCTGTAAAGACGTGTGTGTGTGTGTGTGTTATCAGAACGGTGGACTAACGGTGTCGTTACACACCAACAAACTAGGGACATTTTCTGAAAAGGGGACATTTTTCAAGTCCTCTCTTAGTCGTGTTTTAAATCATGTTAAAATCATGTCTAAGACGCTCTGGTGATTTTTTTTTTATATTAAGCAAAGTGGGGACTTGCAAGTGTGTGAGTGTTAAAGCCCATACTCAGCAGTGCCCCTGTTGGCTGGAGAAGGGATTTTAACATCTCATTCACATGTTTTGTCCTGTCAATAAAGAATTACAGTCCATTGTTAGCCTTGTTCACGTGTATACTTGTGTGTGTGTGTGTGTGTGTGTGTGTGTGTACTTGTGAACCAGTGGACTTCAGTGTCGTTACACACTCACAAACTGGGGACATTGTTTGAAAAGGGGACATTTTTCAAATCTTCTGGTAGTCATGCTTTAAATCATGCTAAAATCATGTCTAAGTTGCGCTGGTGATTTTTTCTTTGTTTATTTGTTTAATATTAACCAAAGTGTCTGTGTGTTAAAGCCCATACTCAGCAGAGCCCCTGTTGGCTGGAGAAGGGATTTTAACATCTCATTCACACGTTTTGTCCCGTTAGTCAATAAAGAATGACAGTCCACTGTTAGCCTGGTTCATGTGTATACTTGTGTGTATGTGTGTGTGTGTACTTTTGAACCAGTGGACTTCACTGTCGTTACACACTCACAAACTGAGGACATTTTTTGAAAAGGGGACATTTTTCAAATCTTCTGGTAGTCATGCTTTAAATCATGCTAAACTCATGTCTAAGTTGCTCTGGTGATTTTTTTATTATCATTAAGTAAAGTGGGGACTTCGAAGTGTGTGAGTGTTAAATCCCATACTCAGCAGTGCCCCTGCTGGCTGGAGCAGGGATATTAACATCTCATTCACACACGTCCTGTCCCCTGTTAGTCAATGAAGAATGACAGTCCACTGTTAGCCTGGTTCATGTGTATGCTTGTGTGTGTGTGTTTGTGTGTGTACTTTTGAACCAGTGCACTTCAGTTTCGTTACACACTCACAAACTGGGACATTCTTTGAAAAGGGGAAATTTTTCAAATCTTCTGGTAGTCATGCTTTAAATCATGCTAAACTCATGTCTAAGTTGCTCTGGTGATTTTTTTTATTATTATTAAGCAAAGTGGGGACTTGCAAGTGTGTGAGTGTTAAAGCGCATTCTCTGCAGTGCCCCTGCTGGCTGGAGCAGGGATATTAGCACCTCATTCACACACATTCCACTGTTAGCCTGGTTGACTTGTATGCACATGTCGGTACCTTTCTCCAGCTCAACGGGAAACAGGTCGAGCTTCTCGACTCTCTTCTCCAGCTCGTACTCGGCCGAGGCCGCCATCGGGTCCACGTCGTCGTTGCGTCGATCATAGTCTTCGTTAGAGTAGGTGGTGAAGACCTGCACATGGGGAACAGATGACAACAAGTCAGACAACCTTCTTCTGTTGCTCTTAATCACCTGTTATCCTCACAAAAAGAGAGTATGGCAGAACAAGGGTAGTAAACATGTATAAATATACAGTGTCTAAATATATATAATATGCAACATTTCTACATTGAAATGACTAAAAGACTAAAAGAAGAATTGTATGATGTAAATGGGACGATGCATCATAATTAGCATCCAAGTTACTTGCACTTTCGTCCCATATAATGATAACACTTTCCAGTGTGCAAAGACCTTCATTTATTTGTTTATGTAGTGTATTTACGTTGCTCAAAATTGCCCTTTTTGAGACTATTTAAATCCATAGAAATCTGCAATAGTGCATATTCATGCAGATGCTAACAGAGCTTTGTCTGAATGTAATGTAATGAGTGCCAGAACATGTAGTACTGCATATATCTCATATATTTCATCAAACCAGGTGTTTTGCGTTGATAGAGAGACGGGTAGCAGCATAAATTACAAACTATTGATTTAAGGCTTGGTGTCAATACAGTATAATATCCTCGCCTTGGCAACAAAACAAATAAATATTAAGTTACACATTTTTTACTCGTCTCATTCTGCATAAAATATAAAAGTTTTGTAACAACTAGAACAAAAAAAATATTTCGACCTATGTGACGTTCAAGCTAACAATGACGGTTACACCCACTTCCCATGGTTACACTGATAAAGCTTTTCGTTGTATGTGCTGTGCGTTGCCGTTAAGTCCGCGATAAGTAATTTAACTACCGCTGTGGGAATTTACCTACGACAACTGTGGCGACAACATCTGGATTTGACCAACAGATGTGTTTAGATGCTGGAAGAGGCTGCAGTGAATCTAGTACATTTTATATATGAACTGTTATGTAACATGTTCCTCAACCTCATGTGGGACCTGATCATAAACAATGCATGTACAGTATCAGTATATACATGTGAATGCATCTTTTCTCTCTATCTTGCCACTCCCCTCCCCCCCCCCCCCTTGGAAAGGTCAGCAGCATCTGTGTCCCTCCTGACCATCTCTGTGATCACATGGCTCGGTTACCTTGGCAACCGCAGGGTGGCCTAGTGTGAGTTTGGCAGTGGCGATGATTTCCTCCCTCCACTCTTTCTCACACTCTCTCCGTCTCTCTCTCTCTCTCTCTCTATCCCTGTCTGGTAGATATGCTAATATGAGATTGTGTATGTGTGTGTGTTCGTGTGTGTGTGTGTGTGTGTGCGACACATATACAGTGTGTGAGACACGGCCCGGGGCCTTTCTGTGTGGGAGATGCTGTGTTACAGTGTTATTTACATTCTCTATCAGTTTTGAAACACACACTCACACACACACACACACACACACAAAGAGGGTCAAAGGGTGTGATTGTTAAACTCTTTCCTGTTGTCATGTTTCCTTCCTGTTGAGTAACTTTAAAGCAGTGTTTCCAAACCCCTGGTCCTCAGGGAACTCTGCCCTGCCGTGTTTTAGATGTTGCCCTGCTCCAAAAACACCTGATTCAAATAAATCGTCAGCTTTTGTCAAAAAAAAAAAAAAGTATATTTCAACTTTTGTCTTATTAAAAAATATTAATAATAATAATAATTATTATTATTATTATATGTATATTAAAAAAAAAATCAAAAATTTAATGTTTCAACTTTTGTAAAAAAAAAAGTTTCAACTTTTGTAAAAAAAAAAAAAGTTTAACTTTTGTCTTAAAAAAAAATATATATACATATATTTTATTTTATTTTATTCAAAAATTTTGTTTCAATTTTTTTTTTTTATTAGTTTTTTGGAGCAGGACAACATCTAAAACATGGCATGGCCGCGTTCCCTGAGGACAGGGTTGGGAAACACTACTTTAAAGCATGGTTAATGTGTGTGTGAATTACCCTGAATTAGCTACTGTTATTTCACACTAGGGGAACATATATGCATATCTATATATATGGTCTATATATGATAAAGTTAGACTATATAGTTCTATATAGTCTATGATTTGTTTGCGTCGCATATGAAATAAGTTCATATAGTGTAATAATTTACAGATGTGTTGAACTTGTCTGTGCTCATCAATGACTCGGAGGATTGAACAAATGAGGCTAAAGTCATCGCAAACATTGCTTTCACCATGACTTCTGCTGCTGCTGCTGCTGCTGCTGCTGCTGCTGTTGATCATATTCATAAATGGGCCAAACTATAATTATCCAACTTTCCATTGTTTTTAGGAAACACGAGAACACACCCATCCCTTCCACCCCATGCAGTGCCTCTGCCTCATGTCTCTCTCTCTCTTTCTCTTTGTATGTGTGTGTGTGAACACACTACAATTCTCTGAAAAGCTCCACAACGGACATTACTCAGAAAGACGTGAACGTGACAGTTGTAATAAAAAAAAAGCATTAAGTCACTTATTCTCTCAAGAGTAGAAAAAAAAAAAGGCTACACTTTGACAAACTAAAAACATCCCCACAGCGTCTCGTTAAAGCTCCGCCCCCCCGAGAACACGGTCGTCATAGACACAGGGAATTTTGGCTGAAACTTTCCCATGACTTGTTCACTAACTTTTGACTGTGACTTTGGTCTCGTGCTGTGAGAGGACACAGGCACGGTGAGCGCAGGTATGCAGAAATCAGCCAATCGTTCTGCACGCAGCCTAAAGACAATTAAAGCCATTTTTATGACTTTTATGCAACTTATTTTTATAGACTGGCCTTTATGTGATGCTGTCTTTTTATATTATTTTTTAAATCTTTTTTATCTCATTTCTCTTTCTTTGTAAGTCAATGTAATATTTGTTTTATTTATTCATGTTAATATGTGCCTATGTATCATTATCACTTTGTAAACCAATGCTTTTGAAGGGCGCTATACAAATAAAGGTATTAGTATGTATTGTGAGGGCTACAAACACCTGCAGCACCAGAAACAAATAAAGATATGATTGATATAATCTGTAGATATAAAAATAAGTGATTTAGTGATTATTAATGACAGTTAATGTCAAACCCTAACCCACATTAAGTGTGAATGTAATAGAGCTGTATACTGGCAATACAATACATATCCTGACATGTGGGTGATGGTATGATATACAATGGGAAAGCAAGGTGATTTATTGCAATTTTCACCTTCAAAATAGCCAAAAAAATATATATTTTTGATCTATAATCAAGTAAATATATATAAAATAAAAGCCCTACACTGCTCTCAACTGTGTTTCTGTAAATTGTGAACAAGTGTTATGAGTACAAAAATAACATTTTAAAACAACGCTTTACGAGAAGGTGAGTTAAACACGGCGGCATCACAAGGATCTTAACATTATTCATCACTGAACTTAAGACAATAGTTGTCTTTGTATAGTGAGAGAATGGACGGAGAGGGAGAATTGTCAATAGTCTGTTATGCTAACTCGTGGTAAGACGCTTGAATTCAACCCAAAAACACCGTCAACAATATTTCCATTTCGACAAATTGCTTTAAAGAATCAAATGCCCCGACCACAATCAGAAATATTGTCATAATTGAATGCGTTGATATCTAAATACACTCCTCCTGATGACTATAAACCGGGACTATTCAACTAAAATGTCCAGAGGGTCAGCTTTTTCGGGAAACTGTCCAGCCAGTGGGCCGGTCAACCCCTGTACTAATATTTTGTTTTGCATGTACAGTAAACGGATACAAATAGATACAAAATGTTATAAATTATTTAGCACTAGTTTTTCTGCAAAAAAGGTAAGTAACAAAACCACCAACATTCAGGTACAATACACTTATACACTATAGTGCAAAAAGGTTACAGTTACAGTAACATTTGGGTATAACAGTCACAATTGGCTCTTACAAAATTAGAGGTAACAATATAAACAACATTAAGGTACAATGGCCACAAAAGGCTATTTTTTGCAGAAATATAAGTAACAGTACCAATAATATTCCGGTACAATTGCTACAGTTGGCTCATATTGCAAAATATTCTGGTACATACATAGGCTGCCTACAATTACAGCTGTACTAGTATTTGCCAAAAAGGGACGCAAAGTGTCGCAAAGTGCCAGAAATAGGCAAAGCTACAGTTTTATTGGCTTTTCAGTATTACATCCGCGGGCCGGTCCAAATTGCTTGAAGGGCCGGTTATGGCCCCCCGGGCCTTAAGTTGAATAGCCTTGCTGTAAACCATCCACTGAAAGTGAAATGAAGCCATCCCTTTGGTCAGAAGACTCACACCTAGGTTTTACACTTTTTTTACTGCAACAACAGTGTGCATTTTATTTTGGCGGGGTGCTCCTTCCCTCGCGTGACGGCGCCGGAACAAAACGGGTGAAGGCTTGAAACCGACTCAGCCCTCGGCTACACGTCGTCACAAGCCCGCAGGATTACACCAACACGGACTAAAAAGCGGATTAAACAAAAAAAACATCTTGTACCAGCGAAGCAAATAATATACGTCGTCCTTGCGAAGCCAATTAAATGATGAATATATTACAGTAGAGAGAGAAAAACAAAAAACTGCTGTCGACTAAATTTTCAGTCCCTGAGAAAAATTCAGCAAATGATGGTGTTCACGCCGAACATCACTCGTCCCTGAGGGAACTCTGCAGCATCAATACGATTAATAATAACATACTCTTTATCGATTCAGAAAGGCACAATAACGACTCATGCATCAACGCCACGGTTCCAGCTCAACCTCGTGCGTCCTGACCTTATCTGGTTTGAACTGCGTCCAAACTCTGAGGTAGAATAAGCTTTAATGGTCCGGCCTGCTCTTTGAATGGCAGCTCCGGCGTAATCTGACCGACCCTGAGCCGACTGTAGTGCACTGGACGAAAGCCAAAGCCGCAGAGAAATCCCGCAGGAGCCCAAACACTGTGCTGTGTCTCTGATCTAAACGCTGCTTTGTTTGTTTGTTTGTTTGTTTGTCGCTGT
The DNA here is from genome assembly GCF_963457635.1 of Microchirus variegatus. Lineage (NCBI taxonomy): Eukaryota > Metazoa > Chordata > Actinopteri > Pleuronectiformes > Soleidae > Microchirus > Microchirus variegatus. The sequence continues at coordinate 6,279,983 of NC_139811.1, forward strand.
GCTGCTGCTGCTGCTGCTGCAACGATGACGCTCGAGTCGTTGGCCGCGTTAAATTACAACCAATCAAAGATAAAGACAATAAGCTCATTCCAGGCTGTCAGTCGTTGCAGCTGGATTCAGACAGAGTCACGAGTGCGAGTCTCAGAGGACGACGACGGCGACGGCGACGGCGCTTCAGGACTTCAAGCTACGGCTGCAAGGAATTGCAATTTCGAAATAATGCGGTTAGCAAACTGCAAAGGCCATCAAGTGAACGACCGGCCTAATTCGATGAAAGTGATTGTTTACGGCAAGACTCGATCAATTTCCGATTAGATTCTGCGACAGCTTTTCTGTAACCCATGGTTCTCAAAGTGTGGCGCGTGGACCATCAGTGGTACGCGAGCTTCCTCTGGTGGTACGCTACATTTCAGTAATTTCTAACACTGCACTGTAACTTCCATTCCTTTGATACTCTTGATTTTATTATTTTTATTTTATTTGTATTTCTTTTTTTTTTTTTTAAAGCGGACCTAGACAGGAAGTTCCAATTAACGCTGTTTTTTAGTGTGTATCTGCGTCATTACCTTGTTTACGAAGCCCTGAAGGTTCAAAACAAACAGTTCAGCCACTGCTGAGAACGCTGTGTTTTATTGTAATCTCGGGCTCAGCGAGATCTCTGAAAAAACCCAGTCCGGTTACGTAAACATCGGTTCTCCTGAGCAGCGGATCCTCCTGCTCCGGGTACATCCGGTTGCGTACATTGAACCGCAGAAGAAGAATAACGTCCGTTGTGGAGGTGTTTCACGAGCGACAGTGTCTTCTGACTCCGGGTCAAAGTCATAAAGGGACTGCGGCGGGGAGTCGTGAAGAAGCTATTTTTAAACACTGTTAAAACAATGTTTTGATAATGAGTCGCAGTGCATCCACCGTTCCAGAGGGGGGAGCTACACTAATTATGTTATAGGTAGGTATTGGCTCTACGCTGCCTGGCCAATCACAACACACTCTGTCTTCTGGGTGTGAGATTTCAGTCTGAAACACTGCGGCTGAGGACAGCGTTAGTTAGGAGAGATTTCTATTGACTCATTTACAGCAACTAGAAGGTTTTTGATCATAAAAACAATTTAAAGGTGCATTATGTAATAAATCTAAAGCAACTGGCCATAAAATCCTCCTAATATGTCACAGAGACTCAGGAATAATGTTCATATAACAAACTGAACTCACCAACAACAACACTACAGACAAAATATTTGCATTAACATTTTTTTTTTTTTTGCAGACTGCAAATCATGTTTATGTTTTGGAAATCATGTTTTGGCAAGTGGCGCCACCTACCGCCGCCTACCAATCATTGCAGTCAGTAGAGTCTCAGCTGCCGAGCAACCACGGGTTGCCAGTTACGCCAGAAAACGAAACCTAAAAGACCTCGGTATTTTGAATTTGAATGTAGTAACTGTTTTTGGCCACATTCTTACATATGGCACCTTTAATGTATGTAAGTAGACCTCCATAACTCACATATGTGCAACAGGACCACTCTATGGGAGCTTTAAACTTCTATTACTTAATGTTTACCACATATATTTTAGCTGCCTCTTTTTATATAAATTTTATATCTGAATGTTATCTTATAAACATCTGTTTTCTATGCTTTTTAATGTTTTATGCAAAGCACTTTGAATTACCTTGTTGTTGAAAGGTGCAATACAAATGAACTTGCCTTTGCCTCGACTGTATATACTGTACCAACTAAAAATATACATAATAATAATAATTAGACGCCTCCCTATGTGTCGCTCCATCTTAATCTAATGTCGCTATACCAGTGTGTGAAGTATATGTGAGGAAGAGGAGGATGACGAGAGAGTAAATCACCTTATCGGGAATGAATTTGCCTCCATGTTGGAACACGTTTAACCCTCTTATGACCATCATTTATTTAGATTTTATGGCTGTAGAATTGTTAAAAAAATATGATAAATGAGGCAGTTTTTCCAAAAATAACTTTCACGTTCGATATCTGGCAGTTATTCAACCGTTTAGGGAATAACGGTACGGAGAAGCTGACGTCATGAATAATGACCGTAATGACATAAATATGGGCGCAAAGCATTTTCAGGTATCTGCTGGAGAAAAAAACCTTCTCACTGCTCACATTTGGACGCTTACGGGATCTTTTTGTCGATCAAAGTAACTAATGTTTTCAGATTCACGAGAGCGAGACGTATGGACGTTCAGATAACCTTCCGAGAACGCAGTGGCACAGAGCCGTAAATATCTTTTTCTATTCCCAATCGCCGACGTCTACATTGCCCACGATTTGCAACACAACCACCAAACGGTGTCATCTTCGTGTGGCCGCTCAAGATGAAGAGGCGATAAAAAAGATTTGTCTCTTTTCTCAGCCTCAGCTGACGCAGGTTTTTCCCTCTGGAGCCACAGAAAAGCTTCATACAGGAGTTTTCTCCGCGGGCAGCAGCAGCAGCAGCAGCAGCAGCAGCAGCAGTTAAGGCCGCCATCAAATGTGCACAATCACAGGACTGATCACAGATCAGCTGCATCTCTGAAGGCCGTGAGGAGGACGAGCTTCACATACCCACACACACACACACACACACACACACACACACACACACACAAGGTGGGTTTACATCTAAACAAAGCTCTGCTCTGTGATTCTTATCAATCAGCCTCCATCGCTCCTGTATGTGCATGTGTGTGTGTGTGTGTGTGCGTGTGTGTGTGTGTGTGTGCTTTTCTTTTTCAAGGAAAACAAACACACCCTGCCACATTCCAACAGCGTTTTTTTTTTTTGTGCAGATTTCACAGAGGTCGGTTTGTGTTCAGCACAGAGTTTGTGTGTGTGTGTGTGTGTGTGTGTGTGAGTGTGTGTGAGTGACTTATAGAAAGATGCTGCACATCGCTTCACATCGGCTTTACTACAGCGCTTGAAGAAGCACAAATCTTTACCGAGGACGAGCAGATACAACGTCAGATTCGTAGAAAAATATAACTGCATCAGATCAGACCACAGGTGTCAAACTCGCGGCCGCCCCAAATCGATGACATGCCCCCCCCCCCATTTAATATTATGGTATAATGAAAACTTGGCCCACGACCTCACCGTCTTTTAAACACAGTTGAACCGCCAGTGAGGGGACAGAATATAATATACTATTTTTTTGTTAGCAATGTTAGCAAACCCTTGGCGTTTTGGCAAATTTCGACCATTTCACCGCCATGCAGGAAGTGCCCTATAACCTTCGGAAGTCGGGCCTTTTTGAATTTTGGTGCCCCATTTTTTGGCGATTGGCACCCTACGTAAAATGAGCCAAACACGTCGAAAAAGTTGTCGAAAGATGTTTTCTTTTTTCCCGACTTTTTGTTCTCTAGACCGTCCCCCTATTGACCACACTAGACGCTCATTGGCCCCCAGGTCGTTTGACTTTGACACCCCTGAGACAGACAAAGTGTCATCAGTGTGATCCCTTTGACAGAGACGTCATGAGGCAAGGACGTGATGTGTTGGAACATCATGTGTTTGAAACGGTTGGTTATACTGTAGCTACTGTACTATACTGTACTACTACTGTACTGTAGCGATTATTAATCGATTACTAAATTAACCGCTAACTATTTTGATAATCGATTAATCGGTCTGAAGCTTTTTTTTCATGATCAAAACAAGATTTCTGATTGTTTTAGCTTCTTAAATGTGAATATTTCCTTCATTTCTTTGCTCCACATAACAAAAATTGTTAAAACTGAATCATTTTGGTTTGTGGACAAAACATTTCCATGTTTGACAAACACTGATCAATGTTTTTTTAACATTTTCTGCAGAAAACTTTTCATCGAGAAAACTTGAACGGCAGCTAACATTAGCGTCAGAACGCTAGCTGACGCTAATGCTAACTAGTAGAAGCAGTGCTTCAAAGGTGCTGATGAGGAATTGCCTGCTGTGGGTTTAGTACCCCCAAGAAATCTATTTAACTTCAATACTTTATATTTTGTTTATAAGTTTATAATTTAAGTTATTTGCAGTGTAATGTATATATTTTTTTTACTAAGGTTTCTGTTATTTACAGTATTTTATTGTTCTTAACATTTATATTCTCACACACTTTATTTATTTTCAAAATTGCAAGGTATTTCCATGTTATTATTATTATTATTGTTATTGTTATTATTATTATTATTATTATTATTAATAATATTATTATTATTTATAACATATTGGTGATGAACAATGGTTGGAAGGGCCCCCTGAGAATTTTTACTTAGGGCCCCTACAGACTCTAGAATCGCCTCTGAGCTCTAGTAGCTACAGCGTTACTGTATGTGGTAAATGCATCAGCACAAATGTCTTTCTAATTTATAGTTTAAGTTGCTACGTAAAAGGCTGATATCAGTGTTTATAGAGAGTAAAGTGTGTGATATTGGTGTCAAATCAGACACAAACAAGTTGTATCATCCTGAATCTTCACTATGGATGTTGCATAATTAACCCTATTTACTTTATTAATATTATTAGTCGTCACGTTCAGCGATAAAACTCACCTTACGTACATAAATCGATAATCTATGAATCAATGACGTGAAGGCAGATTGTTCTGCCTTCATACAATTATATTAGCAACACGTCAGCCAATCAGAAAATTGTATTTCTTGTTGCCAGGTAAAGTTTGGTGAAGTCTTTTGCTTTTCATTAGAGGAAGAAGTCAAAGTGCAGGGACACACAATAATGTGAAGCAGCTTGTGGAAGAGAAACACGATCATGGATAAACGACACTCGGATGAGCTTCTTCTCAGCAGTGTTGGTGGATCGTATGTGGAGGAGGTCTGGAATCACGAGTTTACTGAGGGAGGCCTGAGGCCTGAGGCCTGCTGAGAACTGAAGGAGGAGGTTTTGAACTCTCCTGGTTAAACTTTTTTAGCGTGATGATAAAGTGACTCACGGCGTTACAACAACAACAAACAACAAGAACCAGCAACCAGGTCGGTTCTGAGAGAGCACACCTGACGTGCCCAGACACACACTCCTGTCATGCGTTTGCTCCCTGCAGCAGAAAAACGAAAAAAAACATCTGTGTGTGTGTGTACGAACTGTGACTCCAGTCCAGGCCTGTTTGTTTTATGACATCCCTGCTCGAAACCCTCCAGCTTTTCAATTTTCAAGAAGCGGCGTTTGCACAAGAATGAGTGGGTGCACAGTTTCAGTCTGTGGAGGTTAAAGCTTCTGCACGTTTTGACTTTAGGTGCCACCATGGACAGGACGGCCAGGTCTGCAGTTTCAGGCTCGTTTATATATATATATATATATATATATATATATTATATATATATATATATATATATATATGTATATAAGTAGATAAACAAGCCATTGTAGTTCCAGTTAAAGCTATTTCTGCAGTGAAGAATCAGCTTAAATCCTCTACAGCGCTCATTCTGGAACTTAGACGTAATTTGGGTACATTTACGGAAATATGTCAAGCCTTTTTTCTAAAGATTTATTTAATAAATAATAAATAATAAACATTTATGTCCTGGAAATTTAGCTTGAATTAATATTACCTGCAAAGAAATGGCAGTAAAAAAAACCCATAGTGTACGTATGACCTGCCCTGTATTTTGATTATTATTTGCATGTACACTACCGTTCAAAAGTTTGGGGTCACTTAGAAATGTCCTTATTTTTTGAAGGAAAAGCACTTTTTTCAGTGAATATAACATTAAATGAATCATAAATACACTCTATACATTGTTAATGTGGTAAACGACTATTCTAGCTGCAAACGTTCTAATGGTACATCGTGTTTGCTAATGGCGTTTGAAGGCTATTGGATGATTAGAAAACCCTTGTGCAATGATGTTAGCACAGCTGAAAACAGTTTTGCTGGTTCTTTGACGAAAGGATAAAATTAATATTTTGAATAAAAATCATTATTTCTAATCTTGTCAATGTCTTGACTGTATTTTCTATTCATTTTGCAACTCTTTTGATGAATAAAAGTGTGACTTTTAATGGAAAACACAACAAAAATTGTATAGGTGACCCCAAACTTTTGAACGGTACACTCTTAGAAATAAGGGTTCTAAAAGGGTCCTTCTTCAAGGACTGAGGTTCCACCTGGAACCATTTACTTCTGAAAAACCCTTTCCCGAAGCAAGGGTTTTTCAAGGGTTCTTGGTAACACTAATGGTTCAAGGAAGAACCATTTTGACACAGAGAACCCTTTAAAACCCCTTTCCTGAATAAAGGGTTTTAAAAGGATTCCAGGTGGAACCTTTATAAAAAGGTTCTACCTGGAACCAAAAAGGGCTCCTCCTTTTTGGCTCGGACAAGTCGAAGAACCTTATAGGGTTCTACTTAGCACGTTTATCCCTAAGAGTGTAAGTGTAACTGCTGTTGCTGGTATACTATTATAAAAAATTCTATATTATTATAGAAATGATTCACTTAGAACAGCAACACGCGCGGTTAGAATATATCGCAACGACGCCGCCGCGCCCATGTCGACGGACGCTCGACAACGTTTACTCGTAAAGTTGTTTTTTTGTGTGTCTTTCGCGCACGCGGGGGTAAAACACACAAACTGTGCTGTTGTGTGGCTTTAGTTAGTGAGTAAGTGAGTGAGCAACGAGCCGGCGAGAGTCACATCTGAAGAGATGAGACCGAAATATAAATAATACACGTGTCAGCTACAGGAAGTGAAGAATCGTTTCAGTGCAGTATTTTTTTTTTTTTGTCATTTTGACATTTCACATGCAATCGTTTCCGTTTGGTTTTCCACCTGCGTGTTGAAAATAAAAAAAAAACGATTATTTTGTGAATCTCAAGAACAGGTGGCTCATTCTGAGCACACGCTGCTGCTGCTGCTGCTGCGACACGGTCGGCTGAGCAGCAGCAGCAGCAAACGGCGCTGCCTCGGGGGCCGCGACTCCATTTTTAGCAGCGCTGCGGCCAAAGAGGTCAGTGGTTGGATGTTTTCAAGGGCCACGGAAATGAGAAGAATTCCGTTTTTTTTTTTTTTTGGTGGACCCAACGTCTGCTTCTCCTTCCACAACAAACACGAGCAGAGATGAGTCTGAGATTATGTAAATCCTCCGGTCTGTCCTGACGCAGCCTTCGCTCATCTGCTACACGGCGCATTATCGTGTCACAGTCTGTGACTGTGTGTGTGTGTGTGTGTGTGTGTGTGTGTGTGTGTGTGTGTGTGTGTGTGTGTGTGTGTGTGTGTGTGTGTGTCAACGCTTTCACTCAAGCCGTACGTTAGAGACGTCACATGTTTCACAATGCACTGGCTTCAACCAGCTGACTGCAGCAGTGAGGGGGGAGGTGTGTGTGTGTGTGTGTGTGTGTGTGTGTGTGTGTGTGTGTGTGTGTGTGTGTGTGTGTGTGTGTGTGTGTGTGTGTGTGTGTGTGTGTTCGGTACACTCTTAGAAATAAGGATTGAGGTTCTACCTGGAACCATTTGCTTCTTTCCCACGAAGAAAGGGTTTTTCAAGGGTTCTTGGTAACACTAATGGTTTCCATTAAGAACCATTTTGATCCAGAGAACCCTTTAAAACCCCTTTCCTGAATAAAGGGTTCCAAAAGGGTTCTTGGTGGAACCCTCCAAAAAGGGTTCTCCTATGAGGAGAAGCCGAAGAACCTTATATGTTTCTTTTATTTCTAAGAGTAAATAAACAAGCAATTCAGTACAAACACAGCTTCTGTTAAATCAGGATCTATGCTCAAACACACACACACACACACACACACACACACACACACACACACACAGACACAGTGTTTGAGCCACAGTCAGCGGATTTACTGTGGCGAAATTAAAAAGCAAAAAAAAAGGAAAATCCCCACATCGACACTGTGTGTGTGTGTGTGTGTGTGTGTGTGTGTGTGCGTGTGCGTGTGCGTGTGCGTGTGCGTGTGCGTGTGCGTGTGCGTGTGTGTGTGTGTGTTAGAAGGAGGAAGTCGCCGAGTGATTTCAGTCATTTCCTCACTAATTCAGTTTTTTGCTTTTAGTTTCCATGGTCTGCTTTATCAGTATGAAGAATAAAGTGTAATCACACAATATCTATCTAAAGTAGGGGTGGGGGGGGGGGGGGAGATGCGATTCACATAGGAATCCTGATTCTAATCGTTCACAATTCTGAATCGATTCACAAACTTCAAAAAATCGATTTAAATATTATTATTTTTTTAAGTTTCTATTTTGAAAAACGCCAGTTTGTGTTATTTGTGTACAGTTTATTTTTGTAACTTCTGGGAGAAAAAGGCAGCTAGTCTAAGCTTTTATTTATGCAAGTTATTTCTTTGTACAGGAAGTGACTTTTTATTTGTTTTGAATGAATAAATGTTTTGTCTTTTGTCTTTTGTCTTCAGTTTGCCTTTGTGTGATCACATTATCACATTATCTTATACAAACTGTGTTGTTTTGATGCCATAATTTGCCTTAACACACTACGCATCGTATACATTTTTGAATCGAGAATCGCTTTTGAATCGAATCATGAGCCGACCCAAAGATTCACATCCCGAATCTGGAGTATAAGTGAGGAAGAGGATTGGTGCCACATCACAATCACAAACAGGTTTATTGCCATAGTCTTTCCCTGTCCTGTATATGATTTATCTCAACATTTTCAGTGTATTCTTTGTCCAAAACTAAAATAATAAGCTGAAAACACAGACATGCGTCAGTACAAGCTAGTGCTGCACAATATAACACAAATGAGTCGCCACCACAACATCAACAAGTGTTATATTCATACAGCGATAGACGCTGTGTTTGTCAGGGTCAAAGAAGTCGCGTTGTCTCATGCGCGACTGAAAAGAAATCTGAAAATTAATTATTATTTCCGTCTGACGCTTTCGTCAAAAGGACGTTTCATAAATGTCATAACAACGCGTCTGTTTGTTTTTCCTCCTGCGCCACAAAAGCACAACAAAACCAAACATTTCTCCTTCCTCCGCTGAGAAGAACTTGAAGAACTCACTCACCCTGATTGGCTGCGTGCTGAATTGAATCTTCCTATTGGCCGGCACAGGCTCCTCCTCCTCGGGGAGGCCGGTGATCTCAGAGCAGCTGGTTTCCGGCTGATACTCCTCCTCCTCCTCCTCCTCCTCGTCCTCCTCGTCCTCCTCGTCCTCCTCGTCGTCCAGTTGGCTGCCCCCAGAGTCCTCCTCTCCGATGCCACTGTACGCACTGATCTCCACCGGATCGCCCTCAGAATAATCCTCCTTCCTCGAGCCGTCGTCGTCGTCGTCCTCCTCCTCCTCCTCCTCCTCTTCCTCGTCCGCTCCTTTCTCTCCTAAGGAGGGGGAGGAACCCGGAGGCTCTTTCTCGCCGTTTTCCAAAGAGGCGTGAACGTCCGCCTGCACCAGCCTGGCTGCGACCTCCGAGCCGTCCTGCCCGTCGCCTCGTAGATCCCGGTCTGGATCCGCCACCGTACTCGAGCCTCTGGCTTCAGTCGTCGTGGTCGTCGTCGTCGTGGTCGTGGTCGTTGGCGGCGTCTGGGCCTCCGACTCCGCTTTGGCCTCTGATGAGGAAGAGGAGGAAGTGACGGCCACCGAGGACGACGAGGAGTAAGAGGAGTTGGAGAGCTGGTCTCCTGACTGTCCGAAGCCATCCCTCTCCTCAGCGGCCACCGCTCCTTCTACGCTCCTCGTCTCTTCTTGGAGCTCTGCGGCGTCTCCTGCTGTCTCCTCCTCCTCCTCAGGAGCCTCCTTACCTGGAGGCAACACCTTAGCCTGAGAGAGAAATGAGAAGTTACCACTAGGGGTCAGGAGAGTGAAACAGCCCGTAAAAGGCAGAAAAATGTCCAAAGTGTGGGCGTATTTCACGCTTCAACAAGAAGCTAACATGGTGCAGCGTAACCACTGTAAACTACAACTGCAGTCATAAAAGTGCTAAGTAGAACCGTATAAGGTTCTTCAGCTTGTCCTCATAGGAGAACCCCTTTTGGCTCCAGGTAGAACCTTTTGGAGGGTTCCACCTGGAACCCCTTTAAAACCCTTTATTCAGGGAAGGGGGTTTTAAAGGGTTCTCTGGATCAAAATGGTTCTTACTGGAACCATTAGTGTTACCAAGAACCCTTGAAAGAAGCAAATGGTTCCAGGTAGAACCTCAGCCCTTGTAGAGGGACCCTTTTGGAACCCTTATTCCTAAGAGTGCGGCGTAGCACGTATAACAGCACGTCCTCAACGATTCAGCATTTGAGCCGATAGCATCCAGTTGCTAACGCTTCCTGCACACGCTAACATAAACAATGATGTTAGCTGATTTAATGTAGCTTACTCTGGCTTTATCGATTATTCAACCAATTATTTTTAGATTAATCGAGGACACAAAACGCAAAATTATTATTATTGTTATTTATGTTTTTGAAAAAGAATATATATATATATTTTTAATCCGATTACTCAATTCATCGAGGAATAATCGGTAGAATACTTGTTTACAAAAAGATTTGATAGCTGCAGCCCTAGTAAGCTACATTAAATCAGCTAACATCAATGTTTACTTTAGCGCGCGCCGGCAGCGTTAGCAACTGAATGCTATCGGCTCACATGCTGAATCATTGAGGACGTGCTGTTGTAGTTTACAGTAGTTACACTGCACCATGTTGACTTCTTGTTTAAATGTGAAATGGTGCCACACTTTGGACATCTTCTGTGTGCGTCTGCTAAAACGGTCCGTGTGGAACAATGATCCCTGCACGAGATAGGAATTAAGGGAATAGTCGAGGCAGAGGAATTTTTGTAATCCAGTTACTGGAACGACCCGAGTAATCGTCGCAGCCCTAGTTACCGCACGCACCTTCTTGCCGACAGCCTCCTTTCTGGCTGGTGGTTTGGGCTTTGGTGCCAGGGCAGGGGCTGAGCGACGCTTGGGGAGGTAGAGGTTGTTCTGCACGTCGCCCTTCTCGAACGCGGCGCTGAGTTGGCTCACGGTGGGGCTGACGGCCTCGCCGGGCCCGGCCGGAGCTGCAGGAGCAGGAATGGTAGCGGGAGCCGGAGCCGGAGCCGGAGCCGCAGCAGAAACCGGAGCTGGAGCAGGAGCTGGAGCGGGAGCGGGGGCAGGAGGGTCGTCCAGTCGGTCCAGAGCCTCCGTGGAGCCGTTAAAGCGAGCCACGACGTCTAGGCGGCTGTCCTGGAAGCCCGTTGCCCGCTCCTTCTTCAGTAAGATCCGGTTTGTGGCCGCTTGTTTCTCCTGGACGACACAAAAACAAACAGACAGTTGACGATTTCCCCTCGTGAACGTGAGGTATTTACACGAGGGGGGAAAAAAACAAAAACAAAGAAGCCTCCTGACCTGTAGAGTGCGCTGCTCGAAGATCCTTCTGGTCTCCTGCAGTTTGGACAAACCCGTGGCGGCGCACGCGTCCTCTGCGCTTCCTTTCGGGTCAAACCGGTTGACCCTCTCGGACACCGTGCCGCCTAACTTGAGCAGGGCACTGTGGTCGACGTTCTCGTTGAGGCTGGACACTCTCGGGAGGGACAGCTTCACCTCCTGGTCTTTACCTGCAGGGACGAATGAATGAAAGAGAGAAATTTAATTTTTTGCACATCTCGGAGCTTCCTGGAACAACTTCAATCGTTCCTGTACAATGGAGGTGAGAGCTTTGTTGCTTGGACAGAGGCTGAGTTTGAATGTGTCTGCTTCGGTTTTCTCCACAGATTGGGATTATACTAGCTAGTGGCACCCTCGTAGTATTCCTTCCCCTCAAAATGGGATTAGATAAATTGTAGATAATGGACAGGCGGACTTTTCTTACAGCGGACCTAGACCGGAAGTTCCAATTAACGCTCTTTTTTTAGTGTGTATCTGCGTCATTACCTTGTTTACGAAGCCCTGAAGGTTCAAAACAAACAGTTCAGCCACTGCTGAGAACGCTGTGTTTTATTGTAATCTCGGGCTCAGAGAGATCTCTGAAAAAACCCGTTCCGGTTACGTAAACAACGGTTCTCCGGAACAGCAGAGCCTCCTGCTCCCGGCACTAGTCCGGGTACATCCGGTTGCGTACATTGAACCGCAGAAGAAGAAGAATAACGTCCGTTGTGGAGGTGTTTCACGAGCGACAGTGTCTTCTGACTCTGGGTCAAAGTCATAAAAGGGACTGTGGCGGGGAGTCGTGAAGAAGCTATTTTTAAACACTGTTAAAACAATGTTTTGATAATGAGTAGCAGTGCATCCACCGTTCCAGAGGGGGGAGCTGCGCTTCTGAGAGCGGGCGTGCTGAATATGTCACTTCCGGGTACTGGGCAATCACAAGACAGTTGGGAAGGCTCTACGCTGGCTGGCCAATCACAAGAGACTCTGTCTTCTGGGGGTGAGATTTATGTCTGAAATATCGCGGCAGGACAGCGTCGGAAAATACAGATTTCTATCGGCTCGTTTACAGCAACTAGGAGGTTTTTGACCATAAAAACAAGTTAATGTATGTAAGTAGACCTCTATAACTAACATATAGTGCCACAGGACCACTCTGTGTGAGCTTTAACAATGTACAAACGATCTCAACGTTACCGATCACTTTGGCTCCGTCCTCCTCGTCCCCGGGCGACTGCATCTGCATGAACATGTTCTTGATGCGGTGGACGTTGGATCCGTACCTCCGGCCCCTCCCGGTCGGGCGGGGCAGGAGGGCGGGCTTGGAGGAGGGGTCGGGACCTCCGTTGGCCGCATTGTTGAGGTGGTCGGTCGCCTTCTTCAGCGCCGCCAGCCCGGCCTCGTAGGCGTTGCGGTGAGGCGAAGGACTGCGCAGGTTGGAGCTTCCGCCGTTTCCGCCGCCACCGCCACTGCTGCTGCTGCTGCCCGACGCCCCGTTGGCCCCCGCGGCGGACAGAGGTGGATCGGTCTTCATCATGTTTGGTAAATCAGAAACCTCGCGGTGAAGAGCAGGTCAGCGGGGATGAGGACATCCTGGAGCTGTTTGACATTCACCGCCTCCTGCATCGCAGACACAAGACACACAAGACTGATCAATCATTCATATTCGTGATGAATCGCCGGCTCATACACAATATGGAATCAATAATAGATGAAACAAGACGAGCGCCCGTTTACTTAAAGCCTGCCCTTGACACGTCTATCGAATGGTATAAAGTGTGTGATTTCATTTTTAGATTGTGACCCAAAGCGATGATCACAAATAAATTAAACGTCAAACTATTTTGATTTTGAAGCTTTTTTCATGATTGAAACAAGATTTCTGATCGTTTCAGCTTCTGAAATGTGAATATTTTCTTGTGTTTCTTTGCTCCACGTAACAAAGAAATCATTAAAACTCAATCAGTTTGGTTTGTGGACAAAAACAAGACATTGGAGAACATCGTCATTTGCCAGGTTTGACAAACAAAGATAATAATCGACAGATTAAACCATTACGAAAATAATCCAATCCAACGTTTAGCCATAGGCATCAGGTCAATCAATGCCTGTTTCTGAAGCAACCAGCTAATAATCAATAACACAACGTAATTGCTTGAGAAAATTTGACGCTCTGGAATGCAACTAACGACTATTTTCACCGGAAGATGTCCGAAAATGTTGAAAAGTTTTTTTTCCCAAACCTGGAAATGATGATGTTCTCACGTCTTAAACACGGTTCAGCTTTAATTCAGAAAATATTCACATTTAAGAAGCTGAAAAATCAGAGAAACGTGTTATAATTATTTAAAAAAACACTGTGATTAATCAGTTATCAAAACGGTTGACGATTAAAGGTGCCATATGTGAGAATGTGGCCAAAAACGGTTACTACATTCATATTCAAAAATACCGAGGTCTTTTAGGTTTCGTTTTCAGGCGTAACTGGCAACCCGTGGTTGCTCGGCAGCTGAGACTCTACTGCGGTAGGTGGCGCCACATGCCAAAACATGATTTTAAAACATAAACATGATTTGCAGTCTGCAAAATATTTTTTTTTAATGCAAATATTTTGTCTGTACTGTTGTTGTTGGTGAGTTCAGTTTGTTATATGAACATTATTCCTGAGTCTCTGTGACATATTAGGAGGATTTTATGGCCAGTTGATTTAGATTTATTACATAATGCACCTTTAATCTAGTAAACGACTAACAATCGAGTAATCGAATAATCGTTGCGGTTGCAAAAAGAGATGAGAGTTACCGCTCACGATCGATAAAATAATCGTGAGAATAAATAGAGTAGAATACACAGAATGAATAGAAAACACCTGAATCTTGGCTAAAAGAAAGACAAACAAAAATGGTAAAAAAACAAGCACATGGTAAAGTCGCTCATCACACTCACACGACGCTTCAGGAGACGACACGATAATCCAATTAAAATGTGACCTCACACACACACACACACACACACACACACACACACACACACACACACACACACACACACACACACACACACACACACACACACACACACACACAGCACCTCTTTTTCCACAGTTGTAACTCATTTGTGGGCCATGTGTGTGTGTGTGTGTGTGTGTGTGTGTGTGTGTGTGTGTGTGTGTGTGTGTGTGTGTGTGTGTGTGTGTGTGTGTGTGTGTGTGTGTGTGTGTGTGTGTTTGCAGCTTGGGTTGCAAATTAATTCAAGTGATAAAAGGTTTAAAAAAAAACAAAACAACAGAAATGTGTGTCAAGAGCTGAACAAAAGAAACACAAAGCTGTTTGGACAGATGTTGTTGTTGTGACTGGAGTCTCCATTACACTGGAAATGGTGTATTCTGTATTAAACAAGCACAATCTATACCCTGAGCAGTGCTTTATTTTACGATTTATGACGTCGACGGCGTTCAACGGCGTCAATGTTAACCGCGCGGCGCGTCTCCACGACGACCGACCGGAAAAAGACGCGTGTGACACGTCATGTTATGTTTTTTTTTTATTTTTGTTTGTTTTTTTCTTCTTCATTGTATTCTTGGATTGTACAGGATTAGCAAAAATAGCCTATTACTTTTTCGGTTACAGAGTTTCTTTATAATTGTGTTTGTCCGTGGTAATATTTGCAGATTAATCGCACATAATTTAAGTATTTTATATTATAACTGAAATAAAACTATTCATTCCTTCATTCATTCATGTTTACTTAACTAAACAGACCGCTCAAGTTTCGACTGTAGGCGCGCTAACGGCGCTAAAAAGGAACTATCGCAGCTAACGGAGCTAACTGCTAAACGGTGCCTGGACTCCGGTGTGTCGCGGCTACGTAAAACAATGACGTCATGCTCGGCTTTTTCCTGGTCAGTCGTCACGGAAACGTGTCGTGCGCTAACCTATCGCACAGCACTAATTATGACGTGTGTTACGACGCAGCGTTTCACCCTCGAAGAGTCGTAGCTTCTGCAGTTTCAGATATTGACATTTCAGGGGGTTATTACGATTCGCGCCGACTAGATCGCAGTGCGTAACTTTCAAATTTAAACAAAGGTTATTTTGGTTATTTTTTAACTTTTATCACACACAAGTGCTATCTCCCTGCACACAGGAAGTGATTTTCTTTACATCAAGAGAGACCGAGGCCGCTTCCGTCTTTTTCCGAGGCCCGTCAGTGAGATAATTAGCCCCAATTTTCTGACAATTGGAAAAATGCACTTCCTGGAATTGGATGATTTGAGGTCGTTGCAGTTTGTCATGTCAACACAACACAGGCAAAAAAAAAAAAAAAACGTCCGATCCACGTTTAAATACGTAGACTTTATGCACTTTGTTCTCTATGTTGTAAATAAATGTAGAAAATCCATCACTTTTTCACCTTTTCACAGACATTTTGTTTTCATCCGTCAGACAGATATCGCTATGCATCGCTGTATGATTGTCTTGCGACATTTCGATTAATCACAAAATATCGCGATATTATCGGTATCATACACTACCGTTCAAAAGTTTGGGGTCACTTAGAAATGTCCTTATTTTTTGAAGGAAAAGCACTTTTTTTCCCTGATGAATATAACATTAAATGAATCAGAAACACACTCTATACATTGTTAATGTGGTAAACGACTATTCTAGCTGCAAACGTCTGGTTTTTAATGGAATATGTACATAGGTGTATAAAGGCCCATTTCCAGTGTTCTAATGGTACATTGTGTTTGCTAATGGTGTTAGAAGACTATTGGATGATTAGAAAACCTTTGTGTAATGATGTTAGCACAGCTGAAAACAGTTTTGCTGGTTCTAAAGATCATTATTTCTAATCTTGTCAATGTCTCGACTATATTTTCTATTCATTTTGCAACTCTTTCGATGAATAAAAGTCTGACTTTTATTGGAAAACACAACAAAAAATTGCACAGGTGACCCCAAACTTTTGAACGGTAGTGTATATATATATATATACACACATAATACACACATAGAGCCGTCCCTATGTGTGTATTATGTGTATAAGAGGAAAGGAGTTGTGTTGTGTGTGTGTGTTTATGAGCAGAGGGGTCAAATCCTGGGACAGGTCAAGGGCTTGGCTGCCCCTGAGCAAAGCATCCAAGGATAGGTTTAAACGCAGAGGTCAAATTCCCGACCACTGATTAGTGTGTGTGTGTGTGTGCAAAAATAACAACTATATAAACAAACTATAAAGAGAGCAAATGGAAAATACAGTGAAAGTAAGATCAATTTAAACTTGACGGTGTTTTTCTATCACTTTAAACGTCACAATCCGTCAATTCCAGCTTTAAAGACGAGGACGTTGTGATAATTGATTACTAACGAGACTTTTTTTTTTTTTTTTTTTAGAAGTTATGTGAAAATAATCTAAACGGTTACCTAATCAAAACGAGGACAGAGCGGACGAGCGGCGTCTCCCGACAGTGGGATTAGTGAGAACATTCACAGCTGAGGTGTGAGGATTCAAATGGTTGGTTAGGTTACACTTTCGCAGGGATTACACTGTGTGTGTGTGTGTGTGTGTGTGTGTGTGTGTGTGTGTGTGTGTGTCCGATTGGACACAATAACAAAAGCCACTCTGCGAGCACACACACACACACACACACACACACACACACACACACACAGAGAGAGAGAGACAGAGAGAGAGAGAGCGTGAACACAGTCCTGCCTTTGTCGTTTCGCGTCTTCAAGTCTTAACAAGCCAAAAAATGCTGAAGTCAATATTTCCACTCGTTGGTTTTGGGGCAAAGTGTCGGAGACGAGAGGAGGCAACGACACAACTGCTGGTGTCGCCACACACGCCGGTGTACAACAACACAATGTACGACAATATAGTGTGCGAAATATCCATTAATAATCGGGGTTTCACCACCCCAGGTGCCTCGCTGCAGTGTTGGCTCTCTTCCCTGTCAGATGTGGTGCCTTTTCCACAAGCGCCATTTGGAAAAGCTATTTATTAAAACATTAAAAATACAAAATTACTAATAAAATAATTGACATTTCGTCTGGTTGTTATTAGGATAAGAAAGCATGCAAAGTGTGTATGTCATGTATGCAGATCATAATAAAACTGAAATTACAAAAATCTTTAGGGAAAAAAACATGTTTTTTCAATCACACTGTGACATGTTTAGACCCCCCTCAAATTTTGCATTTGAGGCATTCAGGGGGTCTCAATGGCCCCCCCACGGGCCCCCTGTATTTCGCATGTGTCTGTGTGTCTGCTGTTGACAGAGAATGGGCATTAAAGGGTTAAAACAGGTTTTTTTTCATCATAACTGATTGTTTTTTGCTCTCAGAAACTTCATAAATGCGACTATTTCACAAAAAAATGCATATAATATACATACATGTTTTCCCATTTGCAGGAAATAGATGATAAAGTTCAGCAAATACGAGCGAGCGCTACCCGATTAATCGATTATAATATAATTATTTCATGGTTTAAAACAAGATTTTTTGATTGTTTCGGCTCAATAAAACAAAGAAATCGTAAAAAAACGTCATCATTTCCAGGTTTGACAAACACACCGATCGCTATTTTCCTACCTTTTTTTGTCATTTTAGGGACCAAACGATGACTCGATTACACAATTTGTACTTTTATTTCATGTCGATTTCTTTCTTTTTTTTTGTATCGTGCTGCTGCTGTGTCAAAACAATTCCCCCCAGTGGCATGAAGAGAGCATTTCTATTCTATTGATCGAGAAAAATACTCGACAGATTAATCGATTATTAATATATTATTAGACTTCTGTGTCAACATGGCACCGTTTTTTGATCAAAATATATATATATGTCATATAATAACATATACGTTTCACTGCATCTTATTTACTTGCAGTCACATGCCGACCGTCTCCAGGCAACGCTGAGGAACAGAAGCAAATGGTTCCAGGTGGAACCTCAGTCCTTGTAGAAGAACCCTTTTGGAACTCCTTATTTCTAAGAGTGTATGAGGACGACTGGTCCTGACAAGGTACACACACACACACACACACATCCTTGCACTTGCTGCGTACTGAGGACCGGGTTTCTGACAAAGTGAGGACCAGCATTTCCACTTTATAAATCAACACCATTACAAATATCTACTTCATGAATTACATCTATAAAGAACTACTGGGTGCAGTTCCATGAAATGTCTGCAGGTGGAGCACCAGAGCAAAAAGTGTGTGAAACTCCAGGGCTGGAAACCGGGTTTTTGCACCAAATTGAGGACCTCTGTATAGCATGTTAACAACCTAAGGAAGTGATTTCAATGAAAACAAAGTGAGGACCGGAGGACCAAAATGTCCTCACTTCGTAAAATTGACCTCACTTTGTTGGTTAGAAACCCTCACTGGTCCTCAGTATGCCGCAAGTACAAGAACAAACACACACACACAGAGAGATAACAGTTTCTGGTCATTGTTACCATGGCGCTGTGTGATGGCCACACACACACACACACACACACACACACACACACACACACACACACACACACACACACACACACACACACACACACACAGTGACATGTTTAAGTGGTCAGTAGAACAATATGAGAGTTTGCTGTCGCGACAACGCTGCCATTTAGATAACAATGTGCTTTAATGGAGTTTTAGTTCAGCGTTTTTATTTGATTATTTGTGCTCTCTCAGCAAACCGCATTTGAGCAGATTATAATCTGCATCTATTTGATTCCACAGATGCAGACGGATGCACGTTTTCTGAAAGCTCACAGAGAAGAATGACGGGGATTGAACTAATGTTGCACACATTAGTGGCATTACCAGGGTTTTCAAAATGCTGTCATGGTATGAAAATAAGGATATTTTTTGGAGGAAAAACAATAATTTATATAAGATAAGAGTATGGGGACGTGTCTGATATCACAATATCACAACCTTTAGATCCTGATATGAGTCTGATAATAACTTTAGAATGAGTCACATCTCTCTTAGAGTAGAATTGTCATGATATTTACGGATCCTAATAATCCAATCCAGTGTTTTGGAGTGACCAGTATCAGATTAAGGCTCAGTGACACGTCAAAACAAAGCCACCAGGACAACATCCTCCATTTTTTTTGATGATCCCAATCATGAAAATTCACTAACAATGGGTGCTTTTTAATCACAGTGTGCGATAATAAATATTAGTATATTATCATGGCATCCCTGGTTGTCTGTAACACATACATACATACATACATGAGTGAATGTATGCATGTATGTATGTATGTATGTATGTGTTTACCTGTGTGTGACTGGGTATGGAAAACTGCGTGTGGAGGCGCCTATATGTCCTATGCGGCTGTGTACTTTTAGATTAGTAACACTAGTATTAAAATATATTTTTATAGACTTATAATGTTGCACTGACTGGAGAGCACTTTTAATTTCGTTGTACATGTCACAATGACAATAAAGATCTATCTATCTATCTATCTATCTATCTATCTATCTATCTATCTATCTATCTATCTATCTATCTATCAGTCTCCATACGCCCGTAGTCATTGTGGTCAACAACATGTGACACACACTGATGATGATGATGATGCTGCTACACTGACATGCTGCTGTCTGTCCAGACAGGGGTGACAATAATAAGTGCTTCAGTCATCCATCCATCCATCCATCCGTCCATGGCTGCACAGCATCTCTGCATCACAGCATGCCAATGTGCGTCACACGCGCTCTTTTCCAACAGAAGGCACATTATGACAGAAACTACAACGACTCCATCTATTCACACACACACACACACACACACACACACACACACACACACACACACTGCTGCTGCTGCTGGCCAGAGACAGGCTTTGTTGGCATAATAGACATACTCGCCCCCCAGAACTTCCATCCAAAAAACTGTACATTTTTTGTAAGCGTTGCTTTTATAGCAAGTTCAAAAACAGCAAACTGTAAATTAACACGTACTGTGTATGTTTAATAAACTCGTTGTTCATTCGGCGCGTATGTTATACCCAGAATAGCGTTTATTATTGTACAGGCCCCCAAAAAAATGTGTTGTGGTGTCGCTTCGCTTCCACCCCCCTCCCCCTCCTCCTCCTCCTCCTCCTCCTCCTCCTCCGTTATTTCCCTATACACCGGGGCAGCAGCAGGCAGGCGACCGTGCGTGTTGCTTACACAAAAGATTTTTTGCCCTTTTTTACTGGAATAAAACTGAGCATTTGCGTCAAAACGAATACGCCGAATTGATCGAAAGACGTCAACGAATGCAAACGGGTATTTTATTTGCGTCACGGTGGGGGGGGGGGGGGGGTGTTTACGTCTAAAAGGGTAAAAGCACGGGAAATGAAAAGAGGCGAGATCTGCAAAGGGGATTCCTGCGTAACGCTGCTGTTTCACATGCGAACAAGGAACGAGTTATTCCGGGTGTGTGAGTGTTTCCCCCCCCCCCCCCCCCCCCGCTTTTATTCACCGTCGTCGGTTATATCGAGCACACAGCGACGGTACGAGCGAGCCGCCCGGGCTATAACGTGTCATCGGCCGCTTTAGGAGCCAGAGGCAGACGGTAGTTTCGTCGGGCCCTGTCCCTGCTGCTGTGTGTCTGTCTGCGGCTGCTGCTGCTGCTGCTGCTGCTGCGGCGCTTCCTTCCTTCCTTCCTTCCTTCCTTCCTTCCTGCAGCCTTTCTCTCTCTATTTTTCTTTCCCACTCACAGACACAAACAGCAGCAGCGACGTTAAAACGCAGACTTAAACACAGACTGTGTGCGGCGTCATTACCGTATGTTGCACTTCTTCTGTCGGGGGGAAGAAAGCAGCCCGGTGTCCGTTAGGATCCGCGCCGGAGGAGAGACACCATTGTCCCGCTGCTGCTGCTGCTGCTGCTGCCAGTGAACAGACTGAGAGGCAGCCTGCTCTCTCTGCTCCTCCCTCTCCTCCTCCTCCTCCTCCTCCTCCTCCTCTCATCTCATCATCTGTTTTCCTCCATCCGTCTCTTTTTAAATATATATATATATATATATAAAGAAATAAACAAATGCACGAGAAACAAAAATAAATGAATAAAGAAGCAGTAATAACAACCAGAAAAAAACAAAAAACATAAATAACAACAGTTCAGTTATATTTAAACTGCTTATAACAACATTGACAGTGATCAATAGTGATCTATTAAATTCTGAATATGAACTTTTTAACATTAAATCACAGATGCAGGCTCCTAAGATGTCTTTTGAGTTGTTATATATAGTTGTTATATATATATATGTATATATACGCATATATATGCATATATGCATGCATTTATATGTATATACACACACACATATATATATATATATGTGTGCGCATATATATATATATATATATGATAAGATAAATACTTTTGTTAGACAAAATGTTGCAGCTCCATTTTCAGTGTTACTCAAATTACAAGTGATAACAAATATACACTTAATAACATATATATACACACTTATATACATATATATACAAACATATATATACACATATACATATATATGCATACATATATATACAAACATATATACACATATACACAAACATATATATACAAACATATATACACAAACATATATATACACATATACATATATATGCATACATATATGTACGCATACATCTATACATATATACCCATACATATATACATGTACATATATGTGTGTATATACATATATATATATATATATGTTATTAGTGTATATTTGTTATCACTTGTAATTTGAGTGACATTGAAAATGAAGCTGCATTTTGGACATTTTTCTAGCAATAAAAGTATTTATCTTATAAATAACACCATTATAGTTTAAATATATTCATTATATGTCATTATATATGTCATTTTATCACTAAAAAAACGAAGTGAAAAACAACAGCAGCGTGCGTGGAACAATTCACTGTTCCATCCACCAACCGTGAACTGTAAGTCTTAATATCAGCTTATGTTCCGTGTATATATTGGAAAGTAAGAACATTTTAGGCACAGATTTGTCTCCGTGTGGTTATTTTATTTTAATTTCACCGTCATTAACAAACTCCATGAAGGTCCAGTGTGCAAGAAGTAGTGACATCTTTCAAGGGATTCAAGGACTTTTCTCTACAGAGTAAAACATGCAGTTGCTCTTTGTCAACGGAATAGAATTAAAAAAAAGCGAGCAGAGGAGCACATCCTGTACGTCTCTAAGTATTAGAAAGAATACTTAGAATTTGAATAAAGTGACAGATTTGACGAAGAGAGTAAAAGAGGCACTTGAGGTGAGAGACGGACAGAGTCCTTTTGTGTTTGCATGTTTCTCAAAAACCAAATGATTTTATGGGAAACGACAAACACTTAAGGAGTAAAAGTGTTGCATACTGGACCTTTAACGGTCCAAGCAGCCTGGCTTTAATGAGGGACTATATTTGGACAGAGTCAGCGTTCTCTCTCCTTCTCTCTCCCTGATGACTCACCAAAACTTCAGCTTTACTGTCCCAGCTCAGCATGGGACGTCTTCCTGCAGAATAAAACAAACAATTTGTATAGTAATATGTCCATATGTCAATTATTAAAGCCTCTGTGGAGATTCGGGGGGGGGAACAGTAGGGGTCACGACCCCTGGTTGGCTAACTCTGGTATGAGCAATAAGACCAGGAGCACTCGGTCAAAGCAGCGAGGTAAAGGTTTGGATTAGAGCTCTGTTTCCTCACTGAAAACATCCAAACATGACATTATTCACTAAGCCTCCATCCCTCTCTCCTCCTCCTCCTCCTCTCCCCTTCTTCTTCTTCCCCCACTTTATCTGTTTCCATCCTTCCCCTCTTTTTCATGAGGTTTGTGACAGACTTCACTTTCCCTTTAACTGCTCCACATTCAGATAATTCAAATTAAAAAGGATTAGAAAATCCCTCACTGACCTCATACTGGTGGATGCAGGCAGTGGGCGTGGCCTATGAAATCGTAAAAATGGAGGTTAGGCGACCTCTGCTGGCCAAACCAACCACATGCAAATTTATCTATCTGTCTGTCTGTCTGTCTGTCTGTCTGTCTGTCTGTCTGTCTGTCTGTCTGTCTGTCTGTCTGTCTGTCTATCTATCTTGCTAGTTAGCTTGCGAGCAATCAATATATCTTGCTAGTTAGCATGTTAGTTAGCTTGCAATCTATCTATCTATCTATCTATCTATCTATCTATCTATCTATCTATCTATCGGCATCTTTTGTTGGGATTTTATGACACAATACTTATACTTACAATACAAAATTATCAAAAAATTACACAAAATATATTTTAAAAAAAACTAATAAAAATTAGCAAACTGACTCGTTTTAAAAACAAAAAGTCAAAACTAAATAACAACTAAAAGTCATGAAAACTCCAAACTATTATAACCTACCTAACTACCTGCCTACCAACATACAGTATTAGTTATTATTAAAAGTGATTTTCCCACCTGCCATAAATTTTTTTAGTACATATATTTTAAATGACACGCGTAAAATTAATTTTTGGAATAAATAACTCCATTATGTCTTTACCAATTCAAAATTATTTTAGCATTTTTAGAGATATGGCTGTAAAAATGTCTACATTCAATTTAAATTGTGATATGGGCCTAGATAGTTTGTCTTCTTTACACAAGTTTTTGAAACAGTATATATATATATATGTGTGTGTGACCATTCTTAATAACATTTGTTAATTTCAAGTTTCGTGTCTTCAAACTAAAGTTAAAAGGAAATGCATGTTAATATATACGAGCAAATTATGTTAATATTACATTTACTTTTTCCATTTTAATGTTTTATTTCATCCTATTTGTTCTCACGTCTAAACATTCACTGCAATTAACAAATCTCTTCATTTTCACTTGTATTTGTCACTAATTACAATTCTTGGCTGACCTCTGAGGCTGTTTTGTGAAAACTGTAGTGGAGCGACATGGACAGAAGAGGGCAGCAGATACAGGTTCATCTGTGGGACAAACCAAAGCAAACCTTTGAGATACTGTCACAAAGTGCCATCCATACACTTATGATACACTGACGTATGAAAGTTTAGGACTATACTATACTTCAGTGTTTCCCAACCCTGGTCCTCAGGGAACGCGGCCATGCCATGTTTTAGATGTTGCCCTGCTCCATTAACACCTGATTCAAATAAATTGTCAGCTCATCATCAAGCTCAACTTTTGTCAATTTAAAAAAAATATATATATATATATTTCAACTTTTGTCAGTTTTCCCCCCAAAATGTTGTATTTCAACTTTTGTAAAAAAAAAAAAATCATGTTTTTACTTTTGTCAATTTTTTTCTCCAAAAAATTAATATTTTTAACTTTTATTTAGAAAGATATAAAAAAATTAATATTTCAACTTTTAGAATTTTTTTTTCAAAAAAAAATTATATTTCAACCTTTGTCCATTTTTTTTACAAAAATTTAATGTTTCAACTTTTGTAAAAAAAAAAAAAAAAAAAAAGTTTTTTTTTGGAGCAGGGCAACATCTAAAACATGGCATGTTCCCTGCGGACCAGGTTTGGGAAACACTGCTATACTGAAAGGAAATGAAGAATCGGTGAAGCTGCAGCAGTTGAAAATGCTTTAATTCATATTTAAACACCCACATATGATCGAACACACAGGATAATATATATATTGGTATATGTATTTAGGCACATACAGAGCTGTAGGTTCTTCAGGTCAAAGTAGGCACACTCAGTATCAGCACACCATCCATCCATCTATCCATCGCCTTCCTCTTTATCCTCCGCATGAGGATCACGGATGCAGGGGGAGGGGGACGGGGTCACATCCTGGACATGTCCCCAGTCCATCACAGGGACACATATAGAGACAAACAACCATTCACCCTCACACCTATGGTGTCCAATTGCATGTTTTTGGACTGTGGGAGGAAAATTCTTCCAGAAAAACAAAAAAGAATGCCGGCTACTACTAAAGTCCTTTGTACTTCAAATTCAACACAGGCAGAGTCTACAATAATCTACTGTCAAGTTAGAAATATGTCTATGATGATGATGATGATGATGATGATGATGATGATGAACACTTCTTCCACTGCTGTAATCAGAATTATTCTCCTACGACACCTTTTTCCCAGGAAGGGCAGAGAAACTCAAAAAGTGTAACCTCTATCACATCTATATGGATGTTCCTCTGTCTCTGTCCCCCGCCCCTTCCTTTCCCATTTCCTATGTTTCTGTTCCCACCCCCCCCGGCCTCGTTAAGCCCCGCCTCCCCTTCTCTCTCTCTCTCTCTCTCTCTCTCGGAGCACCAGCGTTCAGCTGCTGACGGTGTGACCCGTCCAGGTCTCGTGTTTGGTGCCCGGGTTGAGGTGGGTTATGGTCACCTCCACCGCCTGCACCTTCTGGAGTTTGGGCGGGATGGAGCAAATCTTGTAGCTCACCGCGTCGCCTTCCACCGGCACGTACTCGCCCTCAATGCTGGGGGGAAGAAAATAGCAATAACATAGGCAATAAGTCACACTGTATTTGTATAAGTTATTATTAACCTGTTTAACAACAATGTGAGATTATTACAATAATATAACCCACACTCATTTACAGTGCTGTGTTTTTAATTCATGTTTGGAATCAAAAGAATTAAAAATTGTAGAAAATATTGTGTTTACCTGGGTTGTCTTTGTCTACTATTTAAATTTGTTGGATAATCTGAAACATTTAAAGGTGCATTATGTAATAAATCTAAATCAACTAAAGCCATAAAATCCTCCTAATATGTCACAGAGACTCAGGAATAATGTTCATATAACAAACTGAACTCACCAACAACAACAGTACAGACAAAATATTAGCATTAAAAAAAATATTTTGCAGAATGCAAATCATGTTTTGGCATGTGGCGCCACCTACCGCCGTCTACCAATCATTGCAGTCAGTAGATTCTCAGCTGCCGAGCAACCACGGGTTGCCAGTTACGTCAGAAAACAAAACTTAAAAGACCTCGGTATTTTGAATTTGAATGTAGTTACTGTTTTTATTTTTTCTCCAGCAACCAGAACATGGCATTTTTTTTAAAAATAGAAGCTTAAATATTGAGATTTTAGACATTTCCTTTGCTGATTGTTGGAGATTATAAGACGTGTCTTCAGGATTTCTAAGTCTTTTTAACTGATTTTCAAAGACCTGAATTCAATCATTAAATACTTTTGTCCATATAGTGTATTTGGCGAAACACAGGGCTGGTGATAGCAGGTGCAGTAGCGTTGGTGGAGGATGACAACAAACCATCTGATGACCTTCAACACGGAGCCTCTGTTATCGCCGTACACTCATACAATGCATAGACGTCAGCAGAGTGTATGCGCACGGACAATTAAAAACTCCTACGTGCGCGTCAGACGCCGCAGTACCAGCACATCACTGCGTCATTCCTCAGCAGCGATGTGATGTTGACAAAGAGAATATATACAGTTTTTAAAAAAACCCTTATCTCCAGGGATGATCACAGCTGCCTTACACTGAGGACTGAGCACTTATCCACAAATCAATAACGCTCACGCTCTCTTATACACAAACGCACTTACTCTGAAATGTGGACAAAGATGTCCTTGCCCCCGTCGGACGGCGTGATGAAGCCGTGGCCTTTGGAGCGGGAAAAGTATTTACACACTCCAGCAAACGACGGACCCTCTGCTGCACGAGCCGTCCTGTACGGAGAGGAAATATATAGGTTAAGGTTTTTTGAGACAGGGTTTTTTGTTTTTTGATGTTCACACTACAAGATAAAATAGAGTAACATTCAAAAATAGGAGCTAGAAAATGTCAGTATACACAATACTACAAATGGTCTTTAGTGCAACTTTAAGGAGGAGCAACTAAAGAACAACATGAAGTAGACTTAAAGGTGCATTATGTAATAAATCTAAATCAACTGGCCATAAAATCCTCCTAATATGTCACAGAGACTCAGGAATAATGTTCATATAACAAACTGAACTCACCGACAACAACAGTACAGACAAAATATTTGCATAAAAAAAATATATTTTGCAGACTGCAAATCATGTTTATGTTTTGAAATCATGTTTTGGCATGTGGCGCCACCTACCGCCGTCTACCAGTCATTGCAGTCAGTAGAGTCTCAGCTGCCGAGCAACCACGGGTTGCCAGTTACGTCAGAATACGAAACCTAAAAGACCTCGGTATTTTGAATTTGAATGTAGTAACTGTTTTTGGCCACATTCTAATATTACTTAATGAAAAGTTGCCGTTTTCTACAACTACATTGAATTCTGCAATGCAGTATATATATGTGTGTGTGTGTGTGTGTGTGTGCGCCCGTGTATTACTAATGTTATGGGGACCTAAAACTGTTTACACAGTCACATATGGGGACTTTGTGACTTTGCTTTGTGGGGACAAAAAGCAAGTCCCCACAATGTAAATTACTATATTTTAAGGTGAAGAAATGTGTTAAGGTTAGATTGAGGTTAGGGTTAGGTTAAGGTTAGGGTCAGGGTTAGGATTAGGCCAGTAGTAGTTATGGTTAAATTTAGAGTAAGTCTCCAGGAAATGAATGCAAGTCAATGCAATGTTCCCTGAAGTTATGAAAACCTTGCGTGTGTGTGTGTGTGTGTGTGTGTGTGTGTGTGTGTGTGTTCTCACGCTGAGCAAGTCCTGGTTCTCCGAGTGGGCAGAGGGCTGGGGACGAGGTAGCCCCTCATAGGAGAAGGTGAGCGGTCTCTATATCTGTGGGTTGGAGGATGCAGGGACTCTGTAAAGAATACAAAACGTTTTTATTGAACCACACACAGACACAGACACTTAAAATCTGGACCATGTTCAGGATGTGCACCAAACATTGCCAGTCCACGTGCTACACATTTATGACGTGTGGGTCACTGTGGCCTTAATGAGATTCTTTCAAAATGTGAGACTGGTGAATCCTGGCATTGTCATGTTGGAATATGCCCAAAAAACATCATTCATCCTGATTTTTTTATTTGGCACATAACATTACTGAATTAATTCTCCTTTAAAAAAAAGGCCTGGCTCCAAGTCAAGGATCCCGATTGGATATGTTGTGTGATAAAGGATGATTTGATTTTACGGTCAGACCACTCTAGAACACTCTAGATCAGAATACAGCGCTGTTGACAGCAGCTATAAAGGAAGTTTTATTTTTTTTTAAAAGGGCCTGTATCCACCCTTTCAACTGGATCCTCTCAAAATTAAGGGAATCACCCTTTTGCTATAAAATAGTTCCAGAGGTTTTTTTTGGGCATAATCCTGCTATTGGTGGCGGACATAGAAAACACAACCCGCAGTGTGACGCATTATAACCCTCGGTTATTGTAGGGTTAGGGTTAGGTTACCCTACGCTGATATAACATATTATTTTACTCAGTTTCAACTTCATATAATTTTCGGTGACTTGGGCCCTGTCCCAATACCTCCCCTAACCCTACATTTTTCCCCTAACCCTACATTTTTCCCCTAACCCTACATTGTTCCCCTAACCCTACATATTGCGCGTTCACGTGTAGGAAGGAGCAAGGGGAATTGTGATTTTTCCTTTATAATCAACCCTCAAAATGTAGTGAGCTCTGGTGCGGCCTTAAAAAGAAGTGGAAGACGAAATTACCCATGATGCTTTGCGGATTCAGCGATCCGGCTGATATTTTTCAACAAACATGGCGGCCACATCTACCGAGGAACATTTACATGGTAATATATTTTCGCAAATAAGCACGTTACAATGTCGAATTGTGTTGTAATATGTTGGTTTGATACACATCCAAAGGACCGTTTGAACACTAACGTCAGAAAATAAGTGACGATTTATGAAAGCAGCTAGCTAACTAGCTAGCGAGCGGCTACCCGCCGATTGCCCAGCCACGCAGAGCTGCATGACGGGCAAATGTTCTCGAAGCACCCGGCAAACAGCCGCCAGCCAGCTCTGCTACATCTGGGTAGTTTTGTCAGTGTTTTGGATGTGTGTAACGGTGTAAACTCGAACACGAATACCATGGACTTGTCAAATTTCAATCACATTCGTGATAAAGCGTTTATGAGGACGGAGAAAAAACAGCATCGATTCTGAATGAAAATAGTAGCACACTCCACCGGTAGAATTGTCAACATGTGACGTAGGTTAGAACGTTCGTTACGTTCACTACGCTAATTTGCATGTAGTGATGTCCCAATACCACTCCCCTCGACGAGGGGAATTTACGGTTCAGGGCGGTCAAAACCAAGGCGAAATTTTAAGGGGGAGGTATTGGGACGGAGACTTAACTGCTTCAAAGTAGGAAAAAAAGAAACAACATCATTTACCTGGAGACCCCGGAGACTTTGGGGATCCTGCAGGGATCAGTGGAGGTGTCATGGCTGTTGACCCCGGGATGGGCGTGGCCTTAGAGGACATGGTGGAGGAGGTGGAGTTTAAAGTGTGGGATGGAGAGAAGAAAAGGAAGAAGGGAAGGAAGGAAGAGGGGAGTCACTCAGCCAAGGATGTAAAACACCTGAGGAGAGCAGGAGAGGAGGAACACAATCAATATCTAATAAATTGTCATGCAGAGTCACAACATTCATTCATTACATTTTTCATGAGGATCTTGTATTGATTGACTGACGTCTTCTCTGGCTCGTCCTCAAGATTCTGACTCTGTGGTGACCGATACGTGTGTAAAAGCGATGACTCATGCTCGCCTGAATCACTTATTTATGATGAATTCTGGCGCGGTCATGTTAGAACCTGGTCATTCAGTATATTTAGGTAGTGAAACTAGACTTGACCGACTGAAGCAACCCTGGCGTGTACATGAGAAACTGAGCCCTATATAATGAGAGAATGTGATATTTTACTTCCTGTGTGAGGTGTTTTGCCTCAGATTGGTGAAATGTTTGTCATTTTCTGCCAAAAGGCTGTCGAATAAAGACAAATGATAACGGTTCTGGCCGTGTTTGATACTAACTCGCCATGTGGCCGCGCAGCGCGTACGCTCAAATGTAAGATTCAGTGCCTTTAATGAAGGTGTTTTTCAAAAACAGCATCGTTACCTCAGCCCTGAAGGACAACACCCCCACAAAAAAAAGAAAAAGAAAATGACAGTGAACGGCGGTGACGTGCTGGGGGGGATATTTCATTCGCAAAAATCGCCGTAACTATGGCAACCATTTTTGGACAGGCCCCCGACAATACTGCGACCCTAGAAGGAGAACAGTCCCTTCATTCACCTCACCACAGGACTGACATCATCGGTCATTACACGGCCAGCTATGGGAAGCAATGAGGGAAGAAAAACCTCCACTGATTTATGTTTTCCATTACTGGATTAATTATTGAAAGAGAGGGAGAGAGAGAGGGGAAAACACTGTAATAGAAAGAAAAACTCAGAGCAGGACATCATTAATCCATAACTAAATCAATGGTCGACTATTTTGATAATTGATGAATCGGTTTGAAGCTTTTTTCATGATTAAAACAAGATTTCTGATTGCTTTAGCTTCTTAAATGTGAATATTTTCTTGGTTTCTTTGCTCCACACAACACTCTTAGAAATAAGGGTTCCAAAAGGGTTCTTCTACAAGGGCTGAGGTTCTACCTGGAACCATTTGCTTCTGAAAAACCCTATCCCGAAGCAAGGGTTTTTAAAGGGTTCTTGGTGGAACCTTTATAAAAAGGTTCTACCTGGAGCCAAAAGGGTTCTCCTGTGAGGACAGGCCGAAGAACCTTATATGGTTCTACTTAGCACTTTTATTTCTATGAGTGTAGAAATAATTAAGTAAGGGTTCTGGAACCATTAGTGTTACCAAGAACCCTTTATTCAGGAAAGGGGTTTTAAAGGGTTCTCTGGATCAAAATGGTTCTTACTGGAACCATTAGTGTTACCAAGAACCCTTGAAGCAAATGGTTCCAGATAGAACCTCAGCTCTTGTAGAAGGACCCTTTTGGAACCGTTATTTCTAAGAGTGAACAAAGAAATCAGTAAAATAGTGCTCGGCACGTTAATGCGATAACGGCAGTTAACGGCGTCAACGTTAGCGCACGACACGTGTCCATGACGACTGACCGGAAAAAAGACGCGTGCCACGTCATGTTTACGTGACTCTGGATTCTAAAGTAACGCTAAATTTTACACACATACAGTACACAGGTACTCTGGTTATTTGTAGCGCTGCTCTTTTTGTTTAATAAACAGACCACTGCAGTTCGACTGTAGGCACGCTAACGGCGCTAAAGGAGCTAACTGGTAAGCGGTCTCTGTTGTCGCGGCACGAAAACATGACGCCGCGGCGTGTCTTTTTCCGGTCAGTCGTCGTGGAAACGCATCGTGGCGTTAACGTTGACGCCGTTAACGCGCCTGGCACTACATTAAAACTGAATCATTGTGGTTTGTGTGCAAAACAAGGCGTTCGAGAACATCAACACCGATCAACGTTTTTTAACGTTTTTTGTGGACCGAACGATTAATCTATTAATCAAGAAGTTGTTGCAGCTCTACAGTGAACTCCCATCACGTCTCAGCTCATGATGACTGTAATAAAAACACAGGCTTTACGGCTTTGACCTCGCTGTAGCACAATCACACATGACTGTATGTTATATGCGCGAGGCGTTGCTCGGTCGTTTTGGTTATCTGCCTCGCCAACTGTGCTCCCCGCAACAACCTCCTCCTCGCCAGCTGCAGCGAGGACCTGTTTTTCAGCTCATACAGGTCTGATAAAAACTCCCCTCTCTTTCTACACTTCCTGCTCATTTACCAAAGAAAAACAGATAAGAGACACTTTGGTGACTCATTTGTGAAGAGGGTGGCACATTTAACAGCTTCAGTCAAATGTTTCCATATGTGAAAATTGTGACCAAAAAAAATAGCAGCTTTTGTGTTGTTGTCATGGGCACGACATGATATCTGTGGCTGAATGACAGGACACGCACACAAACACACTGTGAGAGAATAATGATAGTGTTATTGAGGTTTATGAGCGGAGCAGTAGAGGCACATTATGTTTTTCCCAGACAGTTTCTCAGCAGTGAGGATCCAAAGCTCAAAATCCAGGAAGGACATGGCCTCCTCCTCCTCCTCCTCCTTAAAGAGTCATAATTCTTCCCAACTCCTGCTGTCAACAACAGTCACAGCTATGACGAGATCGATATCAATGTCACTTGAACTAGCCACATTCAAAACACCATTCTGATTAGATAAAACAACAAAAACTACAAACTCTAATGATATTAAGACCAGTTAAAGTTTTTCCATTCTTGTGAGAGAGATTCCTCATTATACACTACCGTTCAAAAGTTTGGGGTCGCTTAAAAATGTCCTTATTTTTGAAGGAAAAGCTCTTTTTTTTTTCAATGAATATTACATTAAATGAATCAGAAATACAGCGTTCTAATGGTACATTGTGTTTGCTAATGGGGTTAGAAGGCTATTGGATGATTAGAAAACCCTTGAAAAGCCTCGTGCAATGATGTTAGCACAGCTGAAAACAGATTTGCTGGTTTTAAAAATCATTATTTCTAATCTTGTCAATGTCTCGACTATATTTTCTATTCATTTTGCAACTCTTTTGATGAATAAAAGTGTGACTTGTAATGGAAAACACACACAAAAAAGTGTATAGGTGACCCCATACTTTTGAACGGTAGTGTAAATGTCAATAATCAAATGACCAGCTTCTATAATCTATAGTTCTGACTAGTAGTCATCATCTGACTAGTTCAGAAACGAGGTGAATTACAGATATAATGAACCTGGATGGTCCTAATTAACTGGACTATAAATAAAATATGTAGAAAAGTTGAGATGAACGGCAGGACATGTGGGCGAGCACTTTAATATTTGTTTATTTTTACACAATGCAGAAATGTATTTATCTACAGCTGTCAGAATATCTCTACAGAAGAGGGGGATCATGTATTTATATACACTTGGTATCTGTTAAACTCCCGATATCATTCATCCCTATGAGAAAGTGATGACTGTCATTTTTCGTCAGTATTATTATACAGAAAATGAAGAACTCCCCTCGATATTAACAGCTCAAGAAAACACAACAGCGGCATCCTTTGTGCATTTGAATGTAACAGGTGTTTGTGTTTATTTCTCAGTGTTTGCATATGTGCGTGTGTGAGAGAGAGCATTTATTGCTGCACAATCTGGCCCACATCGCGACATGATTTTAGCCCTTGGGGGTAAAACTAATTGTGGGGAGCTCTGCTTCTAATGCAATAGAACATAACACAATCTAAAACTAATTGTGTCAAACTGTGATTCTGATGAAAGAAAAGGATTAAACGTTGAGCCTCCCCCCAACCCCACACTCCTTTTTCATCACAGTGAGCATGCTAATATGTTTATACTCGGCATTTAGCTCAACGTTGGAGAGGGTGACAGACAGAAGAGGAACGAGGTCTGAAGACAGGACGACGTCACCGCATGTGTACAGACTATAATTTGGATTAAACAAATAAAAACTGATTTGATCTGAGAGCGGTAACGAAACAAATGCTCCAGGTGCGCCTGATTCAATTTGAATAGCTTATATAACGGGAAAAGATTGCCACGCTAAGCGCGCGATTCAATAGGGTTCAACTCGACCTCGATCTGGAGTCATGAGTTCTTGTAAAAAACATGTTTTACAGGGACTATTTTCGTAAAAAAAAGTCCATCACTAACACTTGGATGTCAGGACGCAGCACTGACGGGAAAACACTGACAAAAATGGAGCCGAGCCAGACGCAGGCTCAGCGTTTAATGTGACGGATGATAAACTCTGTAGAAACTGGACGAGGATGATTAACACCGGCTGACAGAAAGAGACACGTGCACTGAAGTCTTTTATCGTCACTGTAAGGAGGTAGAAAAACTCAAGAGCCATCCTGTCAGACGTTAACAGGCTCTATAAATAGTATAAATACATACTGTACACGGTACTTCTAAATCTATCTATATGTCGCTTATCTCTGGCAATTGAGGGTGAGATATTTTTTCTTAGGCAAGATTTATGAAGGGAGATTTCCTCAGCAGTAATAGGAATGTTGAGCGAGCCACGAACAGCAGGAGCGTAAATACATTTTGCAGTTTGGAGGGGGAGCAGCGAGGCCACAGCGCAGCGCCCGATCCATCTTAACTCAATAGACATGATGTTAATGTAATCACAGCGTCAGTAAACTATATGTATCCTGCTGGAGGAAGGCGGGGATACGACTGACTGACTGACCATCAACACACACAAACACATATCAGCTAATACTGAGAGTCAACTGAAACACAACCAAGACCGTGGCGTGCGTTTAATATGCTACAAGGCTGCTATTGCTGATCAGGTTTAAATAAAACGAGAAAGACAGCGGGAAGGAGGGAGGGAGATGGGGGAGGGAGCTGCTGCTCTAGAACAACAGCAGGAAAGGAAAGCGGGTCTTAAAAGGAACACAGGGTGGGAAGAAGTGGCCGATAAGGAAGGGAGGCATGGAAAACATGACAGGGTGAGAAGTGATTTAGACACAAGTCTCTCTTCATACCAACTGCTGCTGTAGAGAGTGATTGTTTGACATGACTGAGTATCTATAATAACGTCTTAAACGTTGAACAAATAGTACACTTCTGTTCAAAAGTTTGGGGTCACCTATACAATTTTTGTTGTGTTTTCCACTTAATAGTCACAATTTTAGTCATGAAAAGAGTTGCAAAATGAATAGAAAATATAGTCAAGACATTGACTATATTAGAAATAATGATTTTTATTCAAATAATCATTTTGCCCTTTCGTCAAAGAACCAGCAACACTGTTTTCAGCTGTGCTAACATCATTGCACAAGGGTTTTCAAAGGTTTTCTAATCATCCAATAGCCTTCTAACGCCATTAGCAAACACAATGTACCATTAGAACACTGGAAATGGGCCTCTGGATCAAAATGGTTCTTGCTGGAACCATTAGTGTTACCAGTAACCCTTGAGAAGCAAATGGTTCCTGGTAGAAACTCAGCCCTTGTAGAAGGACCCTTTTGTAACCCGTATTTCTAAGAGGGTACATCTATGTACATATTCCATTAAAAACCAGACATTTGCAGCTAGAATATTCGTTTACCACATTAACAACGTATAGAGTGTATTTCTGATTCATTTAATGTTATATTTATTGGAAAAAAAAGTGATTTTCCTTCAAAAACATTTCTAAGTGACCCCAAAACTTTTGGACGGTAGTGTACATTCCATCCCATAGTACAGCTGCCAAGCTGGGGGTGCTTTTCCACACTCAATATTCCCATTTTTCAGATCAACATCCTTTAAGTGACTGAACACAGAAACAATGCACTTGACTGGATCATACAAAAAACTTCTATTTGTACAAGTATTGGTCTTTATAAGAAAGAGTTTTATTTTTTCTGTGGCCGATGCTGATGCCAGACTTTAGAGATAAGTGCAGCTGGTGAGATCGGACACACACAAAATAAGACAAACATCCACAGCACTTGTATCCTATGGAATTTTCCAAGATAGCGCTCTGCGGACACCATGCCTCTGTCAGAGATCCTGCTGATGCAGCAAATACCGACTCAGTGGGGTGCGGGGGGGGGGGGGGGGGGGCAGCAGCAGCACCACAACACACAAAGTCTGTGCAGCCATAGATTAAGGTTTGCATCAACTTCCATTCGTTTGGATGAGCCTACACTTAAAGTGCTATCTCAAACTGTAACAGTAACTTAACCATATCCTCAGAAAGATGAGGTTATGCCCAGGTTCTAGTCTCCATGTGGACTACTGGTCCTGAAAAGATCAGTATTATTCCAGCTAAACATGAGTAAACACACACATCTTTGTTGAGTGAAACTCTAGCTGTCGGTTATGGAGTATAGACATTGCATCAAACCACACATTCTCCACTCGCTGGTGTCTCCTTTCAGACGGACAATGACAACCTCCATTCATCTAGAGCTCCATTAACAGATAAATGAACTGATTAAAATGAGATTTTGATCAGTAAATGATCCCGACACCACGCCGTATTGTAAATTCATAAAACGATTGATGTTTCCTGTACTTTAGAATAGATGAGACAGATACTAAAATCACTCATTCATGAGCCATTACTGCTTATCCCTTGGCTGGAGCCAATTCAAACTGAATGGGGTAAAATTGTATGATTTTACAGATTGACTGATTTAATCTAGCGACACCCTGCAACTTGGCTATCAAGATCCAAACATCAACAACCGACAAAAAGAGGAAATAGAAGACGACCCAGCCACCGTCTAAAACTGAAAATGCAAACATCAAATCCCACCGATGCAGTCTGGAGATACAGACCAAGAAGACACAGACAAAGACAGATGAGATGGAGGAAACTTTTAACATCATCACCCAAAAAGTTTCCTCCTGACTTTTTCATATCTATCC
Source organism: Microchirus variegatus (assembly GCF_963457635.1). NCBI lineage: Eukaryota > Metazoa > Chordata > Actinopteri > Pleuronectiformes > Soleidae > Microchirus > Microchirus variegatus. The sequence continues at coordinate 6,316,703 of NC_139811.1, forward strand.
TATGTTAGATGATGTTACGCTGTTTCAAACATCCTCATAGCTGCTCGTTCGTTTCCGAAGAAAAGGTGATGTCAAGAAGAAGAAGAGATGAATATGAAACAATGCAGAATGAACAGAGGGAGGGAAAAACCCCGCTGTTAATTACATGTTGGGGGAGAGACTGGAGGCGACGACTTCTCCAGGTAATGGAAGACAGAGCAGTCCTTTCTATTATTACTACTGTTGTAGCCTAAAAGCTGCAGCTGGCATTGATGAATGAGTATTAATGTTTAAAGGAACAGTTTAGCAAATATGCTTTCTCACTTTCTTGACATTTGCTAGATCACAACAGTCCCCCTCCTTTAATTATAAAAAAAAAGGGCTGATGAAGACTTTAGATCACTGCTTGAACAGAACACATCATAAAGGTCATGGTGGAAAAGGTGCAGACTCTGTAAAGAGATCGCCAAAATAAATAAAGAAGGTCAAATTAGCATTAGCATACCCAAGGGTCAGAGCCAGAGCTGATAAAAAACATTTGTGTTTTGCAGAGTCATTTGAGCAGTGGGTGAATGAATGCTGATTGCATCTAGTCTCACTGGAGACAAAATCTAACGTTAATGGGTGTTAGTGCGGTCACTGGAAAAGTGATTTGCTTTGCGCTCCTCAGTGTGGTCCGTGTGGTTATAAAAATAAGTCCCAATACAGGCTTTTAGCCAGCAGGGCGTCCTGGGGACTGTGCTGAAAATAATGAGAAATTAGACGCCCTACTTTTAGGCAGGATGCCCAAAAGACGCCCTATTTTTTCCTCCGGTTTTCCCCAGTAACCACCGAAACGATGTTGTGATGACGCGCGGGTATAGACAGGCACGTGCTGGCTGCAAAAGATCAGTTTGGAACACCAATAAAACGATTCCAACAAGACGCGAGGACACGGTGGAACAGCACCTATTAAATGGTGGAAAGTCTCTTTGCGCACAAGCGAAACTTGGCTGCAAACAGCACAGATTATGAACTCCCCGCGACAGAACTCTCTTCCCTCTCTTTGAGCAGTTAACTAAAGAGATCAGCTCACCTGATGCATCTGTTATTCCCTTAATTACAGTGCTAAAGCTTCTTCTACAGAAAGAATGAGATCACGGAGTGAAAACAATAAAAAGTGCGCTCTTGAGAATCTGTCAACACATTTTACTAAGATCTACTCTGATCCCCTGTATATCATCGCGACTGTACTCGGTCCTCGTCATAAAGATGTATGTGTCATATATGGATGTGGAGATATAACTGCGCATAGAGATATTATCCATTCTGCGTTAGATGCGGACATTGCGGAGAGCGCGCTTACGGCGGCGCACAATGCAGGCGAGAGAAGAACAGTAAGCAGGGGCGGTGCGCAGAAAAAAATTATTATATACATATATATTATTAGCGGAGGGCAAGGGGGGGGGGACACCCTCTAAAAAAATCCTAGCTAAAAGCCTGTTTCAATATGACCGAAAAGGTACAAAAGTCAAATTATTAAAAATATATTATTTGATCTCTAAGTAAATCAAATGTAATCCAACCCTGCTAAGCGAACCGATATAAATCACATTTCTACATCCTCTTTTATCATCTTGCACGAGTGACAAGGCCACCGAGCCTTTGTAGCTGATGGTCTCTTAGTCATCATGGCTGCAGTGGAAAGAAGATGAAGTGGATGGAGGTTTTTAAGAGCTACAGGCAGCTTGTTAAGAACCTGTATGCACCAACACAATGTACGACCGAAGCTGTGTTTCCACACATTATGCAGCTGGAGATGAGCACTAAAGGCAAAAAGCCTTAACCTTAAACACAACACGGGCCCCATTACATTAAGCTGTGTGAGTCCTTAGGAGCCAGTGTGGGCGGATGTATGGGCGTGAATGAGTGAGTGAGTCCATGTGTGTGCTTACAAGCCCAAAAGTGATGTGTGTGTGTGTTGGTGACAGAAAGAGATGGTCCTGACTCATCCTCTCTCAGATGTGCGTCAATGCAGCATTTCACATGTTTCAATCATGCACACATTCATGGAGCCAGGAGGTATACGGTCATTCACACCAGCAGCAGCAGCAGCATTCCCCTCGTTGTTATTATATGACACAAGCACAGCATGCTTCAGGTGCTTTACATGTGACATTTCCTCTCACATTATGGAGGGGGTGTTTCAAGAGAGGTTTGGAAGCCCCTGGCAAAGCGGACGACCACACCGCACCAAAGAAAAGGCTTAAACCTAGTTGTTTCCAGCCACAGTCATATCATAAATTTAAGGGGATTCTCATAAAACTGGCCGTAGGCAACAGCACTATCAATCTGAGAGTGTCGTACACACTGCATAGCCAAAAAGGGTCCAAACATACTGTACATGAGGCCATCTAATTTATCCACAAATGCAAAACTGTTCAACGGCTAAGAGGATAGTTTCAGGACAATAGTATGTGGTGTGTTTAGCTCATCACTGTTTACAAATGGCTTTGTGTGTTTTCACCCATGTCTGCTGTATTTTATTTATGTAGTTAATTTGTCCACAGGATTATGCAAAAAAAAGAAAACTACAGAATTGATTTACACCAAACTGGGAGGGAGGTAGGAAGTAGAGGGAGAAGTTTCCTTAACCTTGTGTCACACACTGCCCTGACATGCTTGAAATGCACTTGAATTGTTAACGTTATCAGTAACACCTATGCTTTTCCCCGCTAAATCATGTTTGTCTACGTTTGGCTTCCAATGCGAAAAGCTTGAGCTTGAAATAAATCACCTTTTGACAATGCAGAGCAGATAATGAGTCAATTTCTTTGATATCTTTGTTGATATGGACCAGCTATGGTCTGCAGCTACTACGCTGACATAAAACAACATAGTCTTGTAAAGCAATTGCCCTGTTCTGTCATTAAGGACTATTGGCGAGGGATACATAATACCCTACAGGATATCTTCAACTGCAAAATACCTCGAGAGTAAGGCTATGTTTTTCGGACACATTCCTGGGGAATGGCCGAAAGGAGATAAACATTTAATAAAAATCTTGCTGGTGGCCTGTAAGAAGAGTATAACCAGGAAATGGTTGTCAATTGACAAGAGAGCCCAACTTGAGTCCAAATTTATGGATGGACACATTGGATTACAATGGACATGTATAAAATGGAGAGGATAACTGCATTTGTTAACCATAAATTGGAGAAATTTGCTTCATACTGGAACTGGGTCAAATATGTCACACCCCATAGGCCTGATTTTATTTTCACAAACCAATGACTGTGCAATACGAAAAGGATCACTCACTACCTTTTTTGGGTAACATCTACTGCACGTCTGTCCGTCCAGGGAGTGGATCCCTCACCTGTGGTTCTCCCTAAGGTTTCTATCCTTTTTCCCTTTTACAAGGGTTTTTTTTTTCCCTGGTAGTTTTTCCTTACCCTGGTCGAAGGTCTAAGGACAGAGGATGTTACCTACCCTGTGAAGTCCCGTGAGACAAACTATGTTTTGTAAACTGTGGGCTATATAAATAAAGATTGATTGATTGACCTGTACATAGTTATATTGTTGTTGTGTGTTTTCTTTTCATAAAGACACAAACAAAAACTATTTTTTATACATTTAGAGCAGATGACAGATGTAAGATGTATGTATATACTGTATGTTGTATCGGATGTGAATATCTGACTCTGAATGTCAATAAAAAATAAATGACAAAAAAAAAAGAATAATAAGGCAATTGCCAAGAATGAAAACAAGCAGATGGTAATCCACTCCCAAAGTGTAGTCAGAATACTGAACGAGCAGAGAGGCCAGAAGCACTTTGAAGTAAGAAATTATCATTAATCTATTGTGTAAATTAGCTTCCTAATGTGAGAGATCAGGTTCTACATGAAAACACAATTTACTGTCAAAAATAGGACTGTTTCTAAATGAGCCTGAACCCAAATTTGACAAGTGCTGAGCTGAAAATATATTCAGGATCTATCTGATCAAAGTCGACGAATAAAAGGCGATTCGTTTACCACATGAAATCAAACGAGGTAGTTCATTCATTAGAGATTATGATTTATTCATATGGGTGCATCTCGTAAAATAGAAGAACACACAAGGAGTCAAAGAACGGCACTTGACCGATCTAATTTTACCTCATCCTTTTGTTGTGATTAACCTTTCAGCTCATGGAAATTGAACCCTGTTGGCCAAGATAAATTATGTCGGTACAAACAAATCAAAAGCACACAAGAAGGGATCTCCTGGGCTCCAGATTGAATATTATGTGTAGCTCTTCGTTAACATAATCCTTCGTATTCTTTTTGTTTTAGGAATTAAATCTTGTAAATCTAAGTGGGGAGTCTGTAAATCTGCTCACAAAGCAAATGATTTTGTACTCCACCAGCTTAATAAATGTAATATTTTAAATTTAATAGTAACAGGACCCTGTGACAGTGCTCCACATGCTAACAAGGAGATGCATTTTAACACAGAAACGGTCTAATCTGATCTTCATTCAGCTACAATCTATTCAAAAACTGAATTCCTCACTCGTGTCTATATTCGTGGAAAAATCCTGAGTGAGGACGTATAATGACAGATATCGAGAGAGGGAAAACAGACCAGGGTCGAACCAATGAACAGAGAGAGGTAGACAGCTGAGGAAAAACAGTGGTCAATCCAGAGAGAGACAAAAACAGAGATTAAAGGTCACTTCTGCCAGGAGACTGGGTAATAATTCACCCAGAAAATACAGTATACGATGATATGCCCTAGTGTTAAAACTAAACAAGGGGCTGCACTGAAGAATCCATTGAGACAGTAAAAATACAATGCAGGAAGTCAAAGTGAGGGGGAACTTGACGCTTGCATCAGAGTGCTGTCTCTGAAGTATGTGAAGGGCAGCGAGAGCCACTTTCTCTGAAGAGAGAGAGAGTGCTTTTAGCTGCTGCTGTTGTTGTTTAAAAGGAGAGAGTTTGGATTTAAGGCCACAGCACAGGTTACGATTGTCACTTCCTGTGGGTGAAGACTTCCTGCCACAAACTGTATCTGCACCAAACCATCCAACACAAAATGTAAGCCATGGGGGTAGGGTTGATTTAGCTATAGATAGACGATATGGGTTTATGTTACAAAAAAGAAATCCCCCTGTGTAACCATCACTACCTCATCATCCCATGCGTCCTTCAATTTAGCATGTTTTTTAAAGCTATATATCCTCTAGGGGGCAGCAAAAAGTTAAAAAAATAGTTGTCAACAACAAACATGGCTACAGCGAGGTTGTAATAATCAACCTCCAAACAGACTGAAAGAGCTGCCCGTTTCCATATGCATACAATATTTAATGTAAAAAAACATTCACACCTTCATATCGCGTTGCCAGAAGAGCAGAATGGTACAAATGACTGCCACACAACCCATTTACCAACACGGAAACCTGATCTGGTGTGTGTCCTCTATGTCCAGTGCCACCTTAATACATGTAGCTATGTTTATAGTGTGTAACACAACACCTCTTAAGTTATATTTTAGTCCAAGGTGAGATGTACACAAGGTGAGTAGACTCCGACTGTGCAGGAAAACTTCCTAACTAATGTCTCGGCCAGGCTGCTTGCCCTCAGCTGTGGGACATCATACAGTAGGTGCACCCAATAGCTCTTGATTAGCAAGGAAACAGCTCAGGAACGAATCTTCAAACTGCCTCACAATGTGTTTTTCTGTGATCGGAAAGTCAGAAGTCAGGATTCATTCAGGACAGTCTGCTCCCCAACAACCGTTCATAAGGTTGAATATTCTGGCATAGGCGGACATCAGGCTCTCGCACAGATGGAGCAATGCCATGGCTTCATTCCCCCACCATCAGCACTTTTTGTTCCCCCCTCACTGCACAAAGCATCTGAAAACAATGGCGAATCAACGTTGGACAGAAAGTCTGGGAGGACGAGTTGGTCGAGTTGCGTCAACAACACAGCACATGTGCCTCTTTGGCGTTTCCTCCTCCAATCAGAGCTGAGGAGAACATGAACATGAACATGCTAGCTAGCTTGTTTGTGGTAAACTTGTTTGTTGTTGCTACGACAGTTTACAACTTATTGACAAATGTCAATAGCCACTAGTCGTGTGTGAGCTTATGGTGTGAGCACTAGCGCGGTACTAGTCGATACCGTATGGAACCCTCACAGAAGTGAGTGACATAAACTTTGTGTGGGGAATATATGTAAAAGTAAGCTGTGCTAAACCAAAAAGATGATATTTCTCGACATCTTAACATAATGGGAACACAATAACCCAAAGAAGAAGAAGCAACAAATTCAAAAACCTGCCGTCAACCCCCACTCTCAACGCAAACATTAACCTTATGTGCAAACCACACCAACTATTATCAGGTTACAATACCGGTTGAGCAGAGTTTGTCCCACTTTGATGATAAGGTGATAAGAACAACACCAGAGGCTATTACAGTCATATTTCAGTGTCTGGAAAACAGCATGTAACAAAAAGTCAAATCTAATCAACTGCATTTTCATTCACAGTATGATCAGCTGCAGCACCATGACTCATTCAGTTTCTCCTAACGTCTTATCTTTCTATCTATTTACTCTCCAAACTGCCATATAACATTTATTTAGCCTCTTTTACATTGCGCTGTGGACTGTATTCACCTTCTGCATGAGCCCACGTGCCCTTTAAAATATAATTGACTGGAATAACTTCATCGGGAACTAGTATGATAATCATTCAAGCAAAAAGCCAAATATATGCTCATTTTACAGCTCCAGAGTGAAGTTGGAAGTCCAAATTATTTTCTGTTCCTTCCCCCATAAATCTCCAAGTCTGCTTATTTACATGTTTACGCTCTAACTTGTGTACCTTCCCGTTTTCTATGGCCTAATCCCTACTTGGGTCCAGCCACTGGTCACTGCTCCTCCATTCTCCTCCGTTTCTTTTGGCGATGGAGGGGTAGCGGTCCAGGACTGGTAGAGGAAAATTACCAGAAAGCGTTACATAACACCATTTGTATGACAAACGGTGTCCTATTTCCGAGGTAAAGATTTCCTCCTCTGCCTCTGGAACGTCCTATTTAATGGGGAAGGAAGAGCTGGGGTGGGCCAATACACAATACTCAATGTGCCTTCCTACCATTAACTGCTTTATTGTCTATAGCCAGTGCTCACAAGGGAATAGTACAGCAGATCATATTGCACAACAACATGCACAACGATCTCCACCTCACAACTGTGACACTATAAAAGGCCTGGTAATAAAAAAAACCAAGGTGAGCGGTTCAAGTGGCTTCACACCACAGAGGACTTAAAAAAGTAAAACATTAATAACAGAGAAGATAGGTAACTTATTTTCATTTATCAGTTTATTAGTTTGGTCTGTAGGAAGACAATGCCATTCAAACTAATATAAAAACTAGAAGCACTGAGAGCGCAGACCTCCGCCAAGGCAGTTCAGCCAACCACAAAACGGGCAATAAAAATAGTGATAGCGTCTACGGATCACGCCCAAAATGTAATCACTTGTTCCTGGTCCCATTGCGTTCATTTCCTGAAATTTCCCGATTTTCATCCAAATCCGTCCGTGACTTTTCGAGTTATGTTGCTAACAGACAGACAGACAAACTCCGGCGAAAACATAACCTCCTTGGCGGAGGTAATAAAAAGTCGCCCACACTTAAAGGTAGCAAATCACACTGGTACTGTCAAAAGCGCAAGTTAAAGGGTAAAAAAGTGGAGCTACAGGAATACTGGATGACATACAGTATTAGCAGATATTTTTAAAGTGCTTATGTTGAATTTGTTTCTTCGTCCCACAGTCCAAAAACATGCAAATTTAGGGATTAGGTGAATTGGTCACTCTAAATTGACCGGAGGTGTGAGAGTGTGAGTGAATGTTTGTTTGTATCTATGTGTGGCCCTGCGATGGACGGGCGAACTGTCCAGGGTGTACCCCACATATCGCCCTGTGTCAGCTGAGATTGGCAAAGCACCCCCCCGCGACCCTGGAGGATAAAGCAGTAGATAATGGATGGATGTTTAATTTGAGGTAATAGTCATAGCCCCCTTTACACCTGGTATTAAAAATGCATTTCCTGTGATTGGATTGCGCCTGAACACTTGTGAGTACAGGCGTGAACACACCAAAGACACCTTGAGGACGGACTGTTATCCGATCTGCCAAAACCACTTCAGGAGGGGGTCAGAGACTCCTCTGCTTTTGTCAATTTTTCACTTGCCGAAAACAGCTCAGTTTCTAAATTTCCTCAATAGTGAATGGTTAAAGGCACATTTTATCTTGCATATCTCCCGCTTCAATACCAATGGTCTCACAAACATGACATTTGTGGTTGTTGCCGCCTGCAAAAAATGTGAACTGACAAAACTGATCGGTTTTGAATTGAATTTTGAATTGTACTATTTGCCTGGTAATTTGCCGTTTCGCTCCATCACCTTCGGTCTTATCTGGAGTCTCGCTGATGTTTGCGCAATCACAGGTCACAAATGTCTGGTGTCACGGGGTCAACAACACGCTACACGATCATTAACCAGGTGGAGTCCCGACTGTTGTGTCTCGCCACAAAAACGTGTGGTAACAAAAATCAGACACTGTTATGAGCGCCACTAAAATTACAGTAATGACAAACAATTAAGGTTGGTGATACAGCTGGTTGGGCTGGGTAGTTGGTTAGCCATGATGCAATACTATGAAGTCACACATCATGCCACTAGACCATAAACTTAAATTTAACTCAATGTGTGTGTGTGTGTGTGTCACTGCCTCCTCTTACATCCTATAATCTAGTCCAGGGGTCACCAACGTGGTGCCCGCGGGCACCTGGTAGCCCGCAGGCAGCCAATACGGTGCCCGCGGGCTCACTTCACTTCACCTCACTTGCATGTATCCATATGATCGCTCAGTAAAATATCTTTGATATTGTTTATAAAAACTGATAATCGTTAGGAGTAAGCACTGGAATGAATGTGTATGCAGTTGAATGCATAATATTAATCATTTAAATGGTAAACAAAAAAAAAATGTTAATGTGGTAGCCCTCCATATTATTTTTTACCCTTAAGGTAGCTCTCATCTCAAAAAGGTTGGTGACCCCTGATCTAGTCAGTGACGAGTCATTGTCATTTCAAGTGACGTTTGAATTCATTTCAGTCCCAGAACTAGCTAAAACAAGCACCAGTATACCTGCAGGTGTACATCAATGGCCTTGTTCAACTGTGGTGAATCTATTAAGAAGGCAGACCGAGTGTGCTTCAAGTCCAGGCCTGTTAATCTTGTAAATCTGTCCATTTTTTACTATGCATGTGTAGCTTTGAAAAAGCATCACGACACCCCTCATTAGTCAAGGTATGACTTCTCTTTTTACACCACACACACACACACACACACAAAAACAAGGTAAGTCACGGCACCACCACATCAGCAGGACGGTTTTTGTTTCAACCAACAACAACGATAGATCCCCCACCACCACCACCTGTTCTTCATGGTGTAGCTTGTTTTCCTATAATGAGCCGACATCCCACATCTCTTGAGCGCCCCCACAGAAGCTCATCTTCCAGCACTTCATTAACTCCAAATGAAGGTTTGATGAGAAAAAGCTTCTGTTACCACACACACACACACACACACATATAACATTTATAATGAGGACATTCATAGACATAATACATTGTCTAGCCCCTAACCCTTACCTAAACCTAATTCTAACCACAAAAGCCCTTTTTAGGGATGTGAGGACCAGCCAAAATGTCCTCACACACACATATAAACATGTGTTTTTAATAGTGGTGAGATAAATCCATCTCCAAACCCCTAACCTCAACCAAAGGCTAACACTGAAACCAAGACTTAACACCACAACAAATCTCTGCACACCTGTGAGGAAGAGCCAAAATGGCCTCACAACTATGTGAATATGGAGAAAATTGCTGAATGAATTACAGTCATTTGACACAACGTAAAACAGAAACGTTCTGGCCTCATTTGGACCAGGTTTTTTAGTCTTTAAGAGGACTACTGGTCCTGACAGTGTGAGCATTCGTGCCAGAAAAGCTCTTAAAGAGGAATACAAACGAGTCTTCCATCAGTTGTTTGGTTTTTCCTCGTGTTCCTTTGCTTGTTTACATGTTTGCTAAAAGGCTATTGAGTGATTTGTTTAAGCTAGTTTAAGCTAGTATATCAGCTTTATGGCAACAACAAATGCATTATCGAGTGTTGTATGTATGTAACATTAGAACACCTTTATGGTATTTTCTATTAACTTTATTGGGAATCCTTTAATTCGGCAATCATCTAACCCAACTACCAACGTTTTAATTTAATTTTAATTTATTTTCTACGCCACGAAAACAGAGTAGTGGGCAAATGACGACGTGAACGCCTGTGGGGCAAGTCGGAAAAAGAAACTTGACATTATGTGCCAGTGTTATTGCGACTAAAACGTGATTTGTGTTACATTAATCAAGCCTGTGTCGTGTTAGTTAATATAAACCAAACAAAAAAAACTCAAACAATTCTACATTTTGAAGGAGAGAATTCGCTCGTGTTGCGTTCACGGACCGAACCCTGTTTACAAAAGAGCATCACTCACCTTCACTTGCTCACCTTCGCGACTAAACGATGTTGTCGACTGTGGAAAAACAAAAGGGCGTCCAACGAAACAAAAGTACAACTTTTTGAGCAGAGTTGAGCGCAGAATGTTCACTTTACTGCACCGTTGTTGAAAAACGTGGCGGAGAAGATAACTCACAGAGCCAGACAGCGTAAATACTTTCTCTCCCCCTCGGTTTCTGAATGGGCGTGACCAGTGTCACGGTGACGTCACTGAGGAAGTGTAACAAAAAAAAAAGGTGCAAAAATAAATTAAATGATGAGGAAAATCAAATGGTGGTGGTTGGAATAAGATAAAATGCATTATATACAAATACACAAGTGAACAAGACAGTAATCTAGTAAACAAATAAAATAATAATAATTCTAATTCATTTTTATTGAATAAAAAAACTGTTCAAAACAAATGCAAAAATGTCAAAAACTCCCTTACAAATTAGGAAAATGACAAAAGGAAAAGAAAAAAAATGTATGGATTACATCTTGAGAAGTAATAAATAAATAAATAAATAAAAAACACACGCAGGTGACTACACATTATGCTGGATAATCTGGCATCCAGGTGTATATAGAGAACAAGACAGTAATCTAGTAAAACAAAAACAAAAAAATTCTAAAGAAACTGTCTAAACAAATGCAAAAATGTCAACAACAAAAAAAAACTCCCTTACAAATTAGGAAAATGGCAAAGGGAAAAAAAGAGTATGGATTACATGCTGAAAAAGTAATTATTATAGATTGAATATATATATATTTGCACATGCAGGTGACTACACATTATGCTGGATAATCTGGCCACCTGGTGGATACAGAGAACAAGACACAATCTAGTAAAAAATATAATTTATTATTTAATTGAATTAAAATCTGTTCAAAACAAACAAAAAAAGAGGGAAAATTACAAAAGGGAAAAAAAGAAAATTTATGGGTCACATTTTGAAAAATGTATTAATAAATATTTATTAATTTATTTATTTAAATAAATAAAACCAATATTTTCACATGCAGGTGACTACACATTACGCTGGATAATCTATAGAGAGGACATTCTAAACACGTTTAATGCATTTGTAAAATTGAAAATAAGTGTGTGCTGACCCTGTGTTGAATCTTGAATCTAAAAAATAACAAAGTTGACAATGCAGTGCCTCCTGTTATTCAGTAGAGGGAGACATTGCAGTATTTTTCACAGTGTGACGTCATGAATGGACTTTCTGTGTCCACTAACGTATGCATGGAGTTGTTTTTTGCCACACTGACACACTGTGAATACTGTCTATTGTTGCACTGTAGTTAGTGCAGTGATGTGTACTAACCAGCACTCCTTTGCATCAACTGTGTCAGAGGCTGATTTGAACATAGAGAGAAAAATAAAAACCTCACACCCATCACACGACAAACAATTATCTAGTTCTAGTATAATGACACAGCCACAAAGGAGCATCATTAAAGGCTGAGCTATAATAAAGGCGGCAACCATTCGTTATATAGAAGGGGCCTAGTATTTTCATTCATATGTCCAGACTGAAACAGAAAATGAATATGAAAAGAATGTTTGAAAAGGTTAACACAGTTCACCAGACACTGGGAAACTAAACAAGGTCACATTATCAAAACAAACAAAATATGACGCAAGTTTATTCCAGGACTTAGAAAAACAAGAGCAGCTCCACGACTAGATTTAGCAGTTGTATTTGCAATGGTTATTATTTTAACCCTTTAAGGTACGCACCAAGAAAAAAGTAAAAATCATTTCTTTGCATGTTTTATTCACTTATGATAACAATAACGACAATCAGTATCTATGTTTTTTGTTTTTTTTTAATTAGACCCTACAATATTTCAGATACAGTCCTCCACCAAACGGTTGAGACGTCTGTTCATAATAAAAAGTACAACATTCAGAGAAGTCACATTAAGTGCAATTTCTCAATCAATAAATTAAAGTTATCATTTTAACAACACTAACCCTTAGTAAACATGAGCTAGCTTCTCTAGCTTTAGCATAACATGACGAGTCAACTGTTTTGTAGAGCATGTTTTGAAAAAATTTATTTGAACCTTATTTTTATTGAATTAAGTTACATAATTATGTACAACAACTCTTCTGAAAAGATATTATGTCAACAAAATAGTCTTGCCTTTGAAAGTCCTGCCGATACGCGTCATGTGCGTTTGAAGAAATGCTGTAAACAGGGTATCTGCAGGTTTCAACGAGTCAAATTTAAGACTTTTTAAAGACCATAATGAATACAATTTAAGACCCATTTCACATCCATATTGGCAAAAAAGCACAAAAGACATGAAGGAAAATTGGAGCCGCAAATCGTTGAACTTGCACTTACCCATCTTCTGCAAGCAATTCGGCTTAGCTGTGGGCTTTCGTTACGTTTTCTCCGCTGCTATGCTAAGCTGTAACACGCCGCGGCGCGCGCACAGGCACGCTAGCTAGTGGTGCTTGATAAATTCTCACCGGGAAGCACAGGTGGCCTACTTTAGTTCCGTGTTGTAGTTACGTTATCGCATCCTCAAAACTAGAAACATTTCAAAGTGAGACTGAAGTTTCTGCATGTTTTATATAAAAGTAACTTTAAAGGTGCATTATGTAATAAATCAAAAACAACTGGCCATAAAATCCTCCTAATATGTCACAGAGACTCAGGTATAATGTTCATATAACAAACTGAACGCACCAACAACAACAGTACAGACAAAGTATTTGCATCAAAAAATATATTTTGCAGACTGCAAATCATGTTTATGTTTTGAAATCATGTTCTGGCATGTGGCGCCACCTACCGCCGTCTACCAATCATTGCAGACAGCAGCGTCTCAGCTGCCGAGCAACCACGGGTTGCCAGTTACGTCAGAAAACGAAACCTAAAATGCCTCGGTATTTTGAATTTGAATGTAGTAACCGTTTTTGGCCACATTCTTACATATGGCACCTTTAATAGATTTTCGAGACCTTTCAAATGATTGTATTTAAGACTTTTTATGAGGTTTTAGGAGAATTTTAAGGCATTTTAAGGCCTTAAATTCAAATGATTGGATTTAAGACCCCGCGGATACCGAGTGTAAAGGCATACTGCTCACAGACGCAATGGTAGACATGGCTCATTCAGGTTGTGTTCAGCTTGATGCATTTTTCATTGAGATACAGCGACTTAAAGTGTGGTCGAACCAAATAGTTGAGTCGTACCTTAAAGGGTTAAAGAAAGCCTCAACACGGTGAGTTTGAAAGACATGGGTGTTTATTTATTTGGCATGAAGGGTCTAACATAAATGTTCCCAAGATGAATGACGGGCAACGTATAGGATACAGATGTGTTGGATGTCTCTCTGCCTGTTTCACAGCATTAAATCACTGAAGATAAACACGGCTCAGGTTCAGAACAATGTAATATAATAATAATAATAATAATAATCACAGTTAAAGTAATAGATGAAGGTAAGACGATCATACCGATGGGAGCAGTTACAGCAACTGGTTTTATTTATTAATTTCATCTACAAACCCGGGAACATTTTGCCTTCATCACACAGTCAAGCCAAACTGCTTTGATCGAGTGTTACAGTAAGATTATTTACTTCACTTTATTTTTCTTTTGCACACACACACAGATCTGACATTTGGCATTTTCAACGTGCTTTGTTCAGACCCAGGTGACATTGGTGCTCACATAGCATTTGCATCCTTCTCTAGTTAATCACTTCTAAAGGCCGACATAAGAATCTAATCTGGGGCCATATTTGTCAAATGAGCGTCGTTCTACCTCAGCAGTAATCTTGTAGCCGAAGAGCAGAACAAAGGAGCTACAGTCGGTCACTGTACAATCTCAAACTTGAGTTTTACATAACAAAAGCGTTTTGGAAACGTTATCCAAACGTTATTTTTAACCACATTTTTTTGGTGCAGTAAAGTTCTCCCCAAGGTCCCGTCTCAGAAAGGAAGCAGAACAAACTCTTGAGTTTATTTCCCCCCGAAACGACAAAACTCCAAGTTTTCAGCAGATTTGACCCAGTGCAATTTCAATTTCATTAAGCCCATGCACCACCACTAGAACCGGGCAGCCCCAATACTTCCGATATAACATCATGAAAACGAACGGCCAGTCTGAACGCATGTTAAAAACTAAAAAGGGGACACATTTGCAACTGCAAAGAAGAGGAAAAAGAGGCGTTTTAATGTACTGTATCGTCATCTGTAATAATATTACAAATGAAAAGTGATGGAATGGTATTGAACCTAACATTTATTTCATTTAGTTACAATCCAGTGGGTTAAAAAACAGACATGAAAGCAGCTGAAGATGAAATAAAAGAAAATTGTTCATTTTAATCGTATTTTGATGCAGTGCAGTATAAACGGCTTTATAGGACCTGAATGCATGCATTTTTAAAATTTATTTGTAGGATATAAATAAGAGCAAATAAAAATGTGAATCATTTTAGTCTTATTTGTGGTGGCAAAACAATCCAAAATATGGTTGAAAATGAAAATGAATGTTTTTAAAATCAAAATCATCTCCTGATATATGCGTTTTTTTTTTTTTTATCTGCTTGGAGACGAGATGTTAAAACGCTAAAATGTGAGTGATGTGAATGAATGAGGGAATGAAACAGTGCTGTGAAAGAGGGAGGAGAGAGAAATGTAATGTTTACAGAAGAAGAAAAACCGTCTCCCAACCAGATTCAGTCAAGCTAAAGTTGTCATGCTTTTTGAAATGGGCTGGAGTTCCTTGTTTGCACTAAATATACTCTCTTACCCTTCTATATTGTGCCTCTGTGTGATTTGCTGTATTCTAACCTTGTAGCCTATTAACATGACTCAATTCAGGTGGTTTTCAGGAGCTGTACATGAGAACGGGACGCTTTCACGGACCATCTCGCGTCAGTCGAAGCTCTGGATAATTCACAATAAAGCCACTGCGAGAGTGTCACGGCATGTGAAAACTGCCTGGACCCAAATCTCCAGAATTCCCGTGTGAAAACGGCTACTTTACAAACAGGGATTGACTCTGGATTGAGTTCACGCTCCAAAAAAGGGGCGCAAAAATGAACGGGATTACCTTCAAACTCGGCTAACTGACAGCATAGAATAATACATATACACATAGAGAGAGAAATTTATATATTAGCTTAGTATATATAATATACAAACAGTATACATAGTCTCTGTGACGGATGTGGTGGACAGGATGATGAGAAAGGCAAAGAACGTTTGGACCGTCAAGTCTCTGTAGGGTTTCCAGTGTGTGTGTGTGTGTGTGTTATACTCTGACAAAACAGTGACCAGTGAGCAGGTCTGACCCTGACAGCTTTGTTACGGCTGGACAAACACTAGTATAACTATAGTGTAGAGTATATATGAGAAAGTATAATGACGTGAACGACTAAAAGAAATCCTGTGAATGTTGTTGCGATGCAACAAAACCCTGTGTTGGTGGAGGAGGGCGCACAACGACGACGGCTGTGAACCCCCCCGGGGAAAACCTTGAGTGACACACACACGTGTGTTGAAGTAATATTCGAGGATGTGAACGGTCAAGCACAGATTGAACCTGCGGTCCTGTGTTCTACACAGAGCTGTGGACGTAAGCCGTACGTGACGGAGAATGCTGAGCTGAGCTGAGTTGAGCGTGCATACGTCTTGGTGTGCACGGGGGAAGACTGATGAGAAATGGAAAGTGCACTCCTGAAAAGAGAGAAATCAGGACTTTAGATCAACAAGGTGGAAAAAACGGAGAAAAAGATACAGCTTGTGTGCATAGCCTGTGTATAAAGATGGACGTATTGAAAAATGAAGTCCAAGGGCCAATTCCAATTCCTATTTTAACCCTCAAGCTCAATTCTTAATCTTAACTGGCTCTTAAAAACCAAGTGTTGAGGGTTATTTTGTCACTTAGAAATGGGACACCCCTTAAATGCAGATACGTCTTCAGACTGTAGGGGGCAGAATAATGCGAAAGCTTCAACTCCAAAAAAGAAGAAGAAGAAGAACACATTTACGTCAGGATTATTTATTACGATCCGTTTGTCAGTCAAGTTATTAGGTTGTCAGTTAGTTATAAGATGATACTCATACAAATACCACAACCACGGACATATTCAGCTGACAGTTACCACACACCACGACTTATTGAAAAGTAAACCATGGCAAACCATCGCTTGTCCGCACCGGCCGGCTATTGACAAAAGATCGGGAAATAAAAATAAATGTTACGCAACAATGACGTCAGTAATCCATAATATGGGCCTAAACTAAGATAATACAATGGTTTTCATCATTTTTATATCTCTATTAACACAAGAAAAGACTTAATTTGTAGCGTACTCGCTTCGCTGCTTTCGGCGCCATCTTTGTTATGTCAAAACACCCAATGCATTCTGGGTAGCCCTTGCTCCCAAGGGTGGTCTCGGAAAATCGAGGGCGATACAGCCCTTAAACTTGCCCCTCAACTTAATTTTTCTGAGAATCGGGACAGCACTTGCACTAGCGGGATCGCGCATTTTTGAGATTGAGGGTTAAGCAAAGAATTGGAATTTACCCCAAGAAGTCATCATTTTAGAAATAGTAAGCGGTGATAGAAAATAAAAAGTATTTATGATTCCAAAACTCAGGACCTTGAAGAAGCATTTGTATTTTTTCTCCCTCGTTGTGTTCGCGTGGTATGTTATAGCATGTCGTATTGTGTGAAGGTGTAAAAACCTGCGGCCATGAACTGAGCGCATCATTTAAAAACCAGGAAGTGTATCGTCATTAGCAACATATGCGTTCACGGAAGCGGATCACAGCGGCTCTGTTGTTGTTGCAAATTAGACTGTGGCAGCAGGCACAACAAGCTCCTGCTGCGGGGAGGACGTGGACGTACGTGTACATTTACGGCTAAAAAAAGTCGGGTTTAAAAGCGGGCTCGGGCTCGTAATTACAGTTAATGTGTCGGGCCGGGTTGGGCTCGGACACAACGTGCACGGTCCCGGGTCGGGTCGGGCTTGAATTTTTTGGGCCCGATCTGAGCTCTACCGCAGGGAGTCGGCTACCCGATACCTACAGTAGACAAAGAGGTGTGAAAACACCGCCTGGAAAGGAAGACTCTTTGTCTATTGGAGGAATGCGAAAGGGGAGTTGCTCAGGTATAAGTGTGGAGGGCTCACAAAGCTCTATCTCCAGGTCTTTCTCCAGCTAGTATCACTGCTGTGAAGACAACTTGTTGGCCGTCAGGAGTTCTCTCTTTCATTCTTCACCAGCGGCAGAGAATTTCCACAACAGGCCACATTCTTACATATGGCGCCTTTAAAAATAAACACTTTCCTGAGGAATTTATGGTCTCAATCTCAAGTTTCAGGTCTAAATTTAGTAATTGACGTTAACATTCAGAGGAAAACTTCGGAAAGGCTTCGCAGCTTTTTAATCTTCAGCCTATGATCCTCCTATTACTAGAATGGCCACCCACCGTGTTGTTGTGTCACATTGTTCTGCTGTACTGTATACCGGTCTTGGAGGCGATGTTGGACCACGGCAGCAGGGATCGGAGCAGCGACTGCGCCTGTCGGTACAACCTCTGTGGGATGGAGCAGGGGCTCAAGCTGGCCAGGGTGGAGCCAATGTGCTGGATATAGTCAGTGAAAAGGAGCGGTTAAGGAAAACATGAAAACACCTAATTCTGATTCTGAACCTAACCCTAACCACAGTTCCTACTGCTGCATCTGACATAACACAGCTTGACCTTTATTTTTGAAGTATTCACAAGAAGCGACCATGAGCATATAAAAAGGGTTTCTATCCATCGCTGTTTATTTATAGCATTCAATAGTAGTAATTGTAGCACTTAACTGAGCTTTTTTGCCCCTGCTCTCTTGATTTAATCTCACATGTAGATGTTTAGTTGTATTTTAAGGCCTGGCAAATACAGGGCATACAATGCGATTATGCAAATATCTGCATTCCATAATGAGGAGAAACAGATGGAGACACCATTTACAGTTACTTTTTAAACAAAGAGTAAGAAAAACCACTTCAGGACGGTCTACATGAGGTCTGTCAGACAGTTTAAAGACTCAAGGACAGTCCTGTTTGTCTGTTGACAGTTGAAGCAATGTTTGCATGATTGCTTATTTCAATATTTATTTGTGTTGCATCATCAACAACACTCATTCACATGCCCATGATCGGCCGATACAGATTCTACTCTTTAGAAAAGGTGTGACAGGGAAAGTAGAAACAAACAAAGTGCTGTAACAAAAGGATATAATATAGTCCAGGGTGGATGCCCTCCATTGATGTACAGCACATATGTGAATCCGTCTTTGAGGACCCCTCGTATTGAGTAGTAGTAGGGCAGGTAGTGGTGCTGCCTGAAGTCCCTGTTCTCGTAGAAGTGGATGGCAGTGTTGTTGGTGGTGAGGACGTGCAGATAGATCGCTTTACAGTGATCCTGGGCTGTCGTCGAGATGTGCTCCTTCAAACTGTCCAGCAGTAGGGAGCCTGAATGGATGCAAAGAGACAGAAAGAGAGCGTGTGCTTCACGTTTTCTCGTCTCTTTTTTTGCGCAAATATACTGCTATGGATGACGAATGGCTGAGGGCCAGAACAAACAGGATGCACACAAGGAGAGAGGGAACAAAGTTTCTTAGCAGCTAGGAAATCAAACTGCGTGTGTTTTATGGTTATGGAGAAGCTTCCGCTTCATGTTATTAATTATTCATTCAGGAGAAATCAATACAGAGTTCATTGAATGTCACAAACACTTTAAAAGGGAGGGAAATTATTACTATTATGCTCAATGTCTGCGCTCACACATAAAAAGACAGTTGTTTGACTTCTCACATAAATACCCAGGTCATATTTTCCGTTAATGATTTACACACCTCTGTTAACACACAGTGCTACTGAAAGCAAGCATTACTCATCAGGTTCTTAAGTAGTCTACAGTCATACACCGGATTTCCATCTCCATTAGATCTACCAAAACTATGAGATGATGTGATGGGAGTGGAAATGTGAAGGCATCAATATATTCAATAAAATTATGATTTTTTTTTGTTATGGTAATCATAATATATCATCTGAAAGTCATAAGTATTCAGACTTGAATGTGATATGACACCAAGAAAAACTTTTTACAAAATTTTACAAACGGCAGCAATCAAAGCATTCAGTAATGGTAATACTGATCAATAGTTCCACAATAACCTTTTTAGCACAATGTGTGACTTTGACTAATCACAGAGCAGGTCACAGAGAGAGAGAGAGAATGAGCTCCTATTGACCGCTACACTGTAACTGCTAAAGCTTTATCGATTGGGCCGTTGAACGTGTCAAATCAGCGGCACAAACTATAAGAAACTAGAAAAGCACTTGGAGAGCGCAGACCTCCGCCAAGGCAGTTCAGCCCCCCACAAATTAGCGATAAAAATAGTGATAGCTTAGAAAAATTTAATTAAAGGAACATTTAATGTTCCTGATCCCATTGTGGACATTTCCTGAAAATTTCATCCAAATCCGTGCACGACTTTTCGAGTTATGTTGCTACATACCGGAGGTCAACAATCTGGTCCCTGTCCCTTATACACAGTAGTTTATATGTGTCTGTGTGTGTGTAAGAGAGCCACAGACTGTACATAAAAAATACATTTAGTCGTGTGGTTTGAAAAGTGAAGCCCAAGACTATGGGGAAAATTAGTTTCTACTTCTCACTTGATTTAAAGCGTTAGTTAACATTTTCCTAACGGGTCAATCGTGTCAATTGTTAGGTTCAGGTTTCAGGTCTTCTTCAATACAACATGAGATAACTTTTGTAAATCATGTTCCAATTTAGAGGAAAATAGATGATAATATGAGTGGACAATACATCCAATACAGTATGTGCTTGGTTGCAGAAGACATCAGTGAATTTCTGGTCACAAAAACTGACATAGTGCCGGTCAAATCTCGTATCTTGGCCTAAAAATGGGGTGAGTTTGTTTCTAAATCATTACAACACTTGCATTTTTTACAAACTGTGTGTGGCGGGAGCTGTACCTATGCCGTGTTTCCTGAAGTCCTTGACCACTCCCAGGCTGAGGATGTAGGCTACCTGTGTGTCCACAGGGAAACTGGAGGCCAGGATGTCTCCATCCTAACGAACACAAGAGACGCACACAGACAAAAGACAATCATCCGTGAGCATTTCACTAGAAATCTGATCAGATTAGTACATTTGTGTTTCTGTACATGCTTTGAATTATCCATCAAGGACTGGTCTACTACTCTCTGGCATCATCTTTATCTAAGCAAATTAGCCACTGGGGAGGCTGATTCCAAAATGCAAATACTATTCAGTAGGGAAATTAAGTTTTGTCACCCAGCACTCCTTCAACTGAGTCAACGGCTTATATCGCCTTGAGTGGAGCAGGTTTCTGATACAGCGATAGTAAAATACATCCAACTCCAGTATTTGATAACAGTTCAGTCAGTTCAAGGGCATCGGGTTTGTCTAATTAGAAGACTAAAAACAGACTCTGCTGTGGCAGTGTTCCACATTTCCAGCTGAGTGAGAGTATGGAAATGGCACTAAACCTGACACCACCATTGCATTTTTGTGTGTGTTAGAGAGAGGACAATCCCACCTCTTTGTGCACTTTGGTCCGGCCTTTGATCTCAGCCACAATCATTCCCACGATGCCTCCTCTGAAGGTGGCAGCGAGGGAGAAGAACTTCTTGTTGGAGGTGATGTCCTGGTACCATGAGTCTGGGTACCTGGGAGTAAAAGTCAGACGGATAAGCATTCATTTATGGTCAAACACTTAGCTAGTTAGCAAAGTCATAGGATTGAAACGTAAGACACAAACTACATCAACATATAAATAATGTATATTAGAAAACAAGTTATGTAAGACATGCTCATGGTAAACGTTCTGACTTTATGTTTTCATCAAAAACGAATAGTTTATTAATTATTTTTATTTAAAATCGGCCTCCAGTTCATATATCGGCACTTTCTTTCACTTGACACACAACAGAGTACAATTCTTACTCGATTGGGAACCAATCACCACAGAGCAGCTTGACTTTCTCTATGTCATCGTGGCAGAGGAAGCGGAGTTGGACTTCACTGAGAGCTGTGGGAGGCACCACGTCACTCATTCACACCTGCATTAACCAACAGAACAGGTTTGAGTGAGCGAGTCAACACGTCTCGCATATTCGTATGCTTGATAATAATAATAATAATAAAAAGTTGAATTAAAAACCAGTCAGAATTAACATGTAATAAAAGCTGTACATCACAGAAAAGTAAGAGTGTCCAGTTAGTGAAGGCTGTCAAACGGTGAGATAAGACCAAAAACACATACTGTAGACTAAAGCAGATGTAGACTGTTAACCCTTTATGGTACGCACCAAGATTTTAATAATTTCTTTGCCTTTTTTATAATTTTATTTAGTCATGATAACAATAACGACAATTAATTATTATAATTCTTTTTAATTTAGACCCTGCAGTATTTCAGATACAGACCTCTACCAAACGGTTGAGACGTCTGTTCATAATAAACCTGGTTTGCATAATTCATTAAGTACAACATTCAGAACAAGTCACATTTAGTGTTAGTGACTTCAGCTTGATGCATTTTTCAATGAGATATAGTGACTTAAAGTGTGGTCAACCAAATGGCTGAGTAGTACCTTAAAGGGTTAAGTGGCCAAGATCTGATTTTTTTTTCCCCTTGTGTCCATGCTAGGAATGAGCTAAAATGATCTTCACTATCGGTTCAATATTTGGTCGAATTCCCTAAGACTTAAAATCTGATATGAAACCACCAAATATCACATAAATGACTCATGATGCACATATTTATAAAATGCAAATAGGAAGCAGAATGTGAGTTTGAGGGATGTTTGTCTTCTTTAAGGGAGCAGAATAGTTTGTTCTACAAGTTGGAGCATTTTGTTTTCGTCAAAATGGCTGGTAAATGCATCAACACAAATGTGTAGTTAACAGTTTGGTAGTTTAAATGAAGTATTATAGTGGTTCCCAGATCAAGCCAGTGCTTGTCAATACCTCTTTCAAAACAAAGAAAACCCTGAACTACGCCTTTAAGAATGCTAACAAGCTAGCTTGCAATTCAAAACAACCAAACTCCTTGTATACTTCGGTATATGAAGCGACAGTGGTTTCAACCATAAAAAACATGACATTATATTGACAACATTAGAGCAACATGCGTGTCAGACTGTGTTTGTCTCTGCAGTAGCTGCTCTGTTATTGTCGAACACCGAGTATCAACAGCAGCGCCTCTGTCCTCCAGCAGCTTGGAGCATAATATTTCAGTACGCAGATAAAATCACACCAAGACGCCAACAAAACAAAACACAGCCACGACACAACAACAGGCTCCAGCGGCTCAGCCACTGCCTCATAACCAGCTTTACAGCAACGTACGTTCGTTCGCGCTAGCTAACGGCTACGTTGCTAAGCTAACGCACCTTGATTCAACACTCGGAGCGGATTAAAGTGGAGGGGGAATAAAGCTCCCTGCTTCTTAGTGGATGCAGTCACTCCTCCGGATAAAGCATGATAAAACACCGGCTTGTTCCCGACTCTCAGCGCCGTTTCATTTCGGTTCTACTGTCACGTTAGTCCGAGCTGCTTCTGCTTTCATAACAGCTGGATATTTTTCTTCCTGTTCCTGGTTCGATGCTACAAACAACACAGACGCTTTTCTTCTACTCCTCAGTGGCGCGGTGTCAAACATGACTCTGGTTTAAGCGCCACCTGCTGGCCAAACGCTTCTCCTGGCGTTTGGCATCCAGGTTAAGGACGCATTACCGCCACCTGCTGGACTGGCGTGTGGAGCAGGGTTGGACAACAATGGAAACAATCAAGCTTTGCATGACAGTAATTTTAGTCTAATTTAGAATTAAAGGCCGGTCAGATTATACAGATTACACAGGTCACAGCCACTGAAGATCTTCAAAGGCGTTTTACACATTGACGCAGCACTATTTATTTTAAAATGCAGTTTTCATACACACATTCACAACTGAGGTATAAGCACAGACTCACACTGTGTATTAGCCCACAGACTGTAAATGATTGTAAATGATTATACATGTTGTACATGTATATATAAATTGTCAACTTCATCAACGATGAATCAATTTTCCCAATTTTTCCCGATTCTGATCCCACTATTATTATTATTATTATTATTATTATTATTAGTATTATAATATCACATATACATACATATACATATACATATATATATATATATACATATACATATATACATATACATATATACACATATATATTTACACATATATATATATACATATACTATACATAAACGTATATATATATATATATATATATATATATATATATATACATTTATATATACATATACATATACGTATATATACATACATATATACATATATATATACATACATATACACATACATATATACATATATACATATATACACACATATATATACATACATATATACGTATATATATAGATATATATATATATATACGTATATATATATAATTATTATACAAAGCCAGTATTGTACAATATTTCTATTATACTTTTTTGTCATATTTGTTTTGTCTGTTATTGGGTGTATACCTAACAATGTGGCAGGTGAGTTTACAAAGGTCACGGAGGTCAACCTGGCTGTCGTGCAACCTGAAAAACCTCACGTCTCCATTCATCCATTTCACGCCTCCACACCTTTTGGACTTTTGCCCCCCGTGTCACGTGCACTCACAGGTAAATAAAAGCCTCGCAGGATGCTCATCTCAGTATCTCTGCTCAGAATCTGTGCTGGATTCTGAACCTCTTCTTCTGTGCTCACTACAGACTCACAAAAGCAGGTAGCTATGCGACTCCGACTCCTTTCATTTTCACATTTTTACAACTTATACATTTGAGTTATTCCAGGATCTTTTGACTTGAAATACACTGAATGGACAGTTACAGGCAAAAACGTTGCCTGTGGAGTCCTGTAAAAGTGTTGTGATTCCTGTAAAAAATAATTACAGTGATAATAAGTCATAACTATAAAATAAAAATCATAATTATGAGATTTAAAGGTCGAAATTATGACATGAAAGTCATAATTATGAGATGAAAAAAAGTCTAAATTAATCGAAATTATTATTCTTATACTTTATACTTTATTTAATTATAAAGTCTAAATTATGACATAAGTCATAATTATGAGATTAAAAAAAAGGTTAAACAATTCATGAAAATTATTCCTTAAGATGATAATACTATATATATATATATATATCAAGGCACACAATATCGGGGGAGTCCACAATCCACATTGTTGTTTTCTTCCTGTCTGGATGTGGAGCAGCTATAAAAGTGTTGTTACAGGTGTGTTTTCATACCATTGTCGAAAAAAATACAGTGTCATATTATGTCAGTGTTGTGTCAGCTTGTCCCCAAATGGAAAAAAAAACATTCTGTCACTTCTGCCAAACACATTAAACACTGTATTACATGTGTCTAGAACCCCAAAAGAACTACATTTCCCAGCATCCCCTTGGTAGATAACGTAGTGACACTATTGCATGCAAGTAGGGCTGACAACTGGTCACAGAAGCTAGAAAATATTGACATTTAAGAAGCTGAAAAATCACAGAAACTAGAAAATATTGACATTTAAGAAGCTGAAAAATCACAGAAACTAGAAAATATTGACATTTAAGAAGCGGAAAAGTCACAGAAATTAGAAAATATTGACAATTAAAGGTGCATTATGTAATAAATCTAAAGCAACTGGCCATAAAATCCTCCTAATATGTCACAGAGTCTCAGGAATAATGTTCATATAACAAATTGAACTCACCAACAACAACAACTTTTTACAAATATTTTTGACGGCTCCTTGTTCAGGGCGATGCCGACTATTATGATGGTGAATTTCAAGTCATTCTGAGATATTTTTTGTTTTTGAGAAGAAAGTCAGCTCACTGTCAAAGTGCATCAGGGCAAATGAATCATTTCCTGAATTTCAAAAATTCATGAAAATGATTCTTTAAGGAGTAGCTGTTGTTGTAATGTTGCATTTTTTGACGTCTGTGTGCTCTCTCAGGATGCGTTTACTGTGCATTGTGGGTCTCTTTGTGACTCTGCTGCATGTGTCCACCTCTCTGCTGCTGGGAGCCTTCAACATCCAGGTGTTCGGACCCAAGAAAGCTGGAAATCCCAAGATCATGGGCCAAATCAAGGAGGTCGGAAAAACCTTTTGTAAATAGCAATTCTCCGTTCTTTCTATGTTCACTCATCACACTCATAATCCTGACATGTGTTTCACAGATTGTCAGCCGCTATGACATCATCTTGATCCAGGAGGTCAGAGGCAGTGGCCTGATAGCGCCCGATGAACTCAAACGCCTTCTCAACCCGTTAGAATCACCATACACATACATTAAAGTGTGACGGCTCATGAACACACTTCACTGTTTAATGCTCTTTTCTTTCCTCTGTGTTTCCCAGATATTTTCCTCACGTGTACGACTACGTCACTAGCGTGCCTCTGGGCAGCAGGTCCGCGAATAGGGAGCGATATGTTTTCTTCTACAAGTACACAGAAGCCTTTTTTTTAAAGTTACAGTTTTAAATGTTTTTTATGCGCTTGGTAGACAAGTGGTTATGTAAAGAAAATAAAAAGTCCAATAGATAGAGATAGGCAGAGAGATACTTTATTGATCTGGAAGGAAATTCAAGCATCCAGTAGCAGTAACATACATTCATACATTACATAACACAACAGTAACCATATGCTGATATAAATGTTAACTTAAATGTTTACAGAGAAATCAAAGAAACGAAATTCAACACATTTATTTATTTATACAATTAAAAATGTGCAGCTGAGTTAAAACTCTGAGTAAAAAAAATGTGCAGAGGAATTAAATATATAGCTGTGTTTAGTTAATACAGGGGTCGGGAACCTTATTGACTCAGAGAGCCATGAAAGCAAAATATTTGGAAATGTATTTCAGTGAGAGCCATATAATATATTTTAAGACTGAATTCAACTAAATGTGAGTATAATAAGCTTGCACCCTGCTCAGTAGCTCTTGGCACGCTTTCTTCCTGCTGTCTCCCACAGGGTATTTCGATGCAAAGGTAGCATGGCGTGTGTCGAAGTGCCGCTTTACATTCGACCGTTTCATCGTTGCAATTTTATCATTGCAAATTAGGCACACTGCAGAACCTGCTCTCTCCACAAAGGCAAATTCTTCAGTCCATTCATCCTGAAATGTACGGTTCTTATCATCTTTTTTTCTTTTCGCCATCTTCTTCGTCGAAGGGTTAGCTTTGAGCTAATGACCGAGCAGACTGATTCAAAAGGTGGCGTTTACCTGTTTACCCAGCAACAGCCAACGTAGGCTATTATCATCCAATTAAAATAATGGACAATTGCTCCTGCAGCCAACTGCAGCCCATGACATGAGCAGTGGAAAATCGATGGATGGATTAAAACAAGCGATAATATTTAATATTTTATGTTTTATCTGAAAAGCCGAAATCTGCGAGCCAGATGCAATCATCAAAAGAGCCACACCTGGCTCCCGAGCCATACGTTCCTGACCCCTGAGTTAATATATGACAATGAACTATAGATGTAGATGGGGTTTTTTTATCCACAGAAAAACAAATGTGATCAATGTCTTTACTTTCCAGGGTGAACCAGGTGTCTGTGACTGCCACCTATCAGGACACTTCCCCTGTTTTCAGCAGAGCGCCCTTTGTGGTCCGGTTCAACTCACCTCACACGGGTAACAGTGACACGAACAGTACAGAGTTGGCTATTGTCTTGATATGTAGAGCTGCAACTAACCATTATTTTCACGATGAATCGATTGGTCCATAAAATGTCAGAAAATGTTTGCAGATTTGCAAACTTACAGAAAAATCTTTCAATTAATATTTGGCAAACTCCGCAACTCCCCCTACTGGTGACACAGAGAATCAATACATAAAACCAAAGGGTTTATAAATAAAACATAAAGATATTAAGGTGTGCACAATCTTTTGGGGGGGATTCAAAATACACTCCTGTAATACAAAGATTGGACTTTTATATGTAAAAAAACACAGCATTAAATAAAATAAACAAGTAAATATCAAACAAATACCTAAATAATAATGTAAATCAACTGAGGCACCTGGAACAGGGTAATAAAAATGGTTTATAAATAAAATATCCATCCATCCATCCATCCATCTTCTTCCGATTATCCGGGGCCGGGTCGCGGGGGCAGCAGTCTGAGAAGGGACGCCCAGACCTCCCTCTCGCAGGACACTTCCTCCAGCTCTTCCGGGGGGACCCCAAGGCGTTCCCAGGCCAGCAGGGTGACGTAGTCACTCCAGCGTGTCCTGGGTCTTCCTCTGGGTCTCCTCCCGGTGGGACATGCCCAGAACACCTCCCGAGGGAGGCGTCCAAGGGGCATCCGATACAGATGCCCGAGCCACCTCAGCTGGCTCCTCTCGATGTGGAGGAGCAGCGGCTCTACTCCGAGCTCCTCCCGGGTGACAGAGCTCCTCACCCTATCTCTAAGGGAGCGCTCTGCCATCCTGCGAAGAAAACTCATTTCAGCCGATTGTATCCGGGATCTTGTTCTTTCGGTCATAACCCAAAGTTCATGACCATAGGTGAGGGTTGGAACGTAGATTGACCGGTAAATCGAGAGCTTTGCCTTTCGGCTCAGCTCCTTCTTCACCACAACGGACCGATACAACGACAGCATTACTGCGGCCGCTGCCTGTCAATCTCACGCTCCATCCTTCCCTCACTCGTGAACAAGACCCCAAGATACTTAAACTCCTCCACCTGAGGCAGGATCTCTCCACTGACCCGGAGGGAGCAACCCACCTTTTTCCGGTCGAGAACCATGGCCTCGGACTTAGAGGTGCTGATTCTCATCCCAGCCGCTTCACACTCGGTTGCAAACCGCCCCAGCGCACTCTGGAGTTCCTGGTTTGTAGGCGCCATCAAGACCACATCATCTGCAAAGAGCAGAGATGGAATCCAGCTGCTCCCGAACCAGACCCCTTCCGGTCCCCGGCTGCACCTAGAAATTCTGTCCATAAAAATAATGAACAGAACCGGTGACAATGGGCAGCCCTGCCGGAGTCCAACATGCACTGGGAACAAGTCTGACTTACTGCCGGCAATGCGAACCAAGCTCCTGCTCCGGTCGTACAGGGACTGCACGGCCCTTAACAAAGGCCCCCCGACCCCATACTCCCGGAGCACCCCCCACAGAATGCCACGAGGGACACGGTCGAAAGCCTTCTCCAAGTCCACAAAACACATGTGGACTGGTTGAGCAAACTCCCATGAACCCTCGAGCACCCTGCGAAGGGTATAGAGCTGGTCCAGTGTTCCACGGCCAGGACGAAAACCGCATTGTTCCTCTTGAATCCGAGGTTCGACTATCGGCCGAACTCTCCTCTCCAGTACCCTGGAATAGACTTTCCCCGGGAGGCTGAGGAGTGTGATCCCTCGATAGTTTGAACACACCCTCCGATCCCCCTTTTTGAAAAGAGGGACCACCACCCCGGTCTGCCATTCCAGAGGCACTGTCCCCAACCGCCACGCAATGCTGCAGAGACGTGTCAACCAGGACAGCCCTACAGCATCCAGAGACTTAAGGTACTCAGGTCGGATCTCATCCACTCCCGGTGCCTTGCCACTGGGCAGCTTCCTAACTACCTCAGTGACTTCGGCTTGGGTAATGGATGAGTCGACCCCTGAGTCCTCAGCCTCTGCTTCCTCTAGGGAAGGCGTGTCAGTGGGGTTGAGGAGATCCTCGAAGTATTCCTTCCACTGCCCAACGATGTCCCCAGTCAAGGTCAACAGCTCCCCACCCACACTGTAAACAGTGTTGGCGGAGTACTGCTTCCCCCTCCTGAGGCGCCGGACGGTTTGCCAGAATCTCTCCGAGGCCGACCGGTAGTCCTCCTCCATGGCCTCCCCAAATTTTTCCCAGACCCGAGTTTTTGCTTCGGCGACTGCTCGGGCCGCCGTCCGCTTGGCCTGCCGGTACCCGTCAGCTGCCTCAGGAGTCCCTCGAACCAACCAGGCTCGATAGGACTCCTTCTTCAGCTTGACAGCATCCCTTACTTCCGGCGTCCACCACCGGGTTCGGGGATTGCCGCCGCGACAGGCACCGGAGACCCTACGGCCGCAGCTTCGAACAGCCGCGTCTACAATGGAAGTGGAGAACATGGTCCACTCTGACTCAATATCTCCAGCTTCCCTCGGAATCTGGTCAAAGCTCTCCCGGAGGTGGGAGTTGAAGACCTCCCTGACAGGTGATTCAGCCAGGCGTTCCCAGCAGACCCTCACAACACGCTTGGGTCTGCCAAGTCTGTCCAGCTTCCTCCCCCGGCAGCGGATCCAACTCACCACCAGGTGGTGATCGGTTGACAGCTCAGCCCCTCTCTTCACCCGAGTGTCCAAGACATGCGGTCGGAGGCCAGATGACACGACCACAAAGTCGATCATTGACCTCCGGCCTAGGGTGTCCTGGTGCCACGTGCACTGATGGACACCCTTATGCCTGAACATGGTGTTCGTTATGGACAAACCATGACTAGCACAGAAGTCCAATAACAAAACACCGCTCGGGTTCAGATCGGGGAGGCCATTCCTCCCAATCACACCCCTCCAGGTTACACTGTCGTTACCCACGTGAGCATTGAAGTCTCCCAACAGAACTATGGAGTCCCCGGTTGGAGCACTTTGCAGTACGCCTTCCAGGGACTCCAAAAAGGCCGGGTACTCTGCACTGCCGTTCGGCCCGTAAGCCGAAACTACAGTGAGAGACCTACCCCCCACCCGAAGGCGGAGGGACACGACCCTTTCGCTCTGTGGGGAGAACTCCAACACATGGCGGCTGAGCTGGGGAGCTATAAGCAAGCCCACACCAGCCCGTCGCCTCTCACCTTGGGCAACTCCAGAGTAGTAGAGAGTCCAGCCTCTCTCAAGGAGTTGGGTTCCAGAGCCCAGACTGTGCGTGGAGGTGAGCCCGACTATTTCTAGTCGGTATCACTCCACCTCCCGAACAAGCTCAGGCTCTTTCCCCCCCAGCGAGGTGACATTCCATGTCCCCATAGCTAGGGTTGTTGTCCCGCGATTGGGCCGCCGGGGCCCCCGCCCACGACTGCCACCCAAACCACATTGCACCGGCCCCTTATGGCCCTTCATGTGGGTGGTGGGTCCACTTGAAAGGGCGCCCACGTCGCTCCTTCGGGCTGAGCCCGGCCGGGTCCCGTGAGCAAAGACCCGGCCACCAGGCGCTCGCTTGCGAGCCCCACTCCCGGGCCTGGCTCCAGGATGGGGCCCCGGTAACGCCAGTCCGGGCGACGTACTCGTCTTTGATTTTGTTTTTCTCATAAGGGGTAAGTGAACTGCTCTTCGTCTGATCCGTCACCTAGGACCTGTTTGCCTTGGGAGACCCTACCAGGGGCATTAAGCCCCGGACAACATAGCTCCTAGGATCATACTAAATAAAATATAAAGTTAAATAATCGCATCTGACAACTATGTAAAAACTATGATAAAGCTTTGGTAAAAATGGGGAGAAAAATTCTAAATAAACCAAACTTTTATTTTTATTTTTTAGTTCTCTTGGGGGCCCTCTAGTGGTCGCAGGGCCCTAAGCAGCGGCTTAAAGGGACACTGTGTAGTATTTATGGGTTTATATGACCCAAAATCCACTTTGTTATACATATTATGTGCTCCTCACAAACTTTCCTTCAAAAAGAACTCTTTCTACTGCTTCTTCAGTCCAACTTACAAGGCCCGACAAAAACGCACAGTCCAGATGGTCCACAGTGCACTCCATCATCATATCTAACAGAAAACACCTATTGCCAAATCCACTCCTCCTAACATCCATCTCTCCTCTCTGATCTGCAGTCGTGAAGGACTTTGTCCTGATCCCTCAGCACACCTCCCCACCATCTGCTGTGGCGCAGATAAACGCTCTCAACGGCGTGGCGAACCACGTCATCAGTACGTGGACCAGGGTGAGTGTTTTGTTCCAAGTCGACGCAAAATCAGTTATTTAAGTGGACATTATTTTGTCTGACTGTGAACCACCCCGTCTCTCCTCCCCTGCAGAACATTATTCTGCTGGGTGACTTCAACGCAGGATGCACTTATGTAAGAATCTCCGACTGGGACAATCTTATTCATTTAAAGAACCCGCCTTACCACTGGCTGATCGGCAACACGGCCGTTACCACAGTGTCAACCACCACACGCTGTCCTTATGACAGGTTTGTCACACACACACACACACACACACACACACACACACACACACACACACACACACACACACACACACACACACACACACACACACACACCCAAATCTTCACACACCTTTCTTTAATTGTGCGTTTGCAGGATTGTGGCCACCACAGAAATGATGATGGGAGTAGACAGGAGCACTGCGGGCGTCTACAACTTCAAGGCGGCCCTCGGTCTCACCCAAGTTGAGGTAAAGTTCAAAAATAAACAACAAAAAGGCAGAGCCGAGGTCTTTTAGGTTTTGTTTTCTGACGTAACTGGCAACCCGTGGTTGCTCGGCAGCTGAGACTCTAGCGACTGCAATGATTGATAGACGGCGGTAGGTGGCACCACATGCCAAAACATGATTGCAAAACATAAACATGATTTGCAAAAGATTTTTTTTAATGCAAATATTTTGTCTGTATTGTTGTTGTTGGTGAGTTCAGTTTGTTATATGAACATTATTCCTGAGTCTCTGTGACATATTAGGAGGATTTCACAGCCCGTTTCTTCAGATTTATTACATACTGCACCTTTAAGCAGTGCTGTAATGTACGTAAGCACAACATTCATCTGTACTTTACTTTATTTCTATTTTACTCCACTACATTTCCTCTAACTATCTTTGTTACTCTTTACTACCAAATAAAATCAAAACAAGAGTTGGCAATGGTCTGTTTTAGAGCTTTTCTCGTCTTGATGAGCTGGTTTACTCTTGAAATAGGAATTGAATAAGTACTATTATTTAAGTAATATTATATAAAAAGTGACTTCAACTTCTACCAATGTCATTTTCTGATATTATCTTGGCGTTTTAGGTACTTTATACAAGACTGGCATCAAGTGTAGAACTCCTATCAGTTATTTTGCAGGGATGGACGAAACGTTGCCTTTTCTCACTACTTAAATAACCGTTTTATTTGTGTAAAACTAGAACAAAAAAGTTGTTTGACATGTTTTCACTCTCTCACTCCCTCAGGCACTCGCCATCAGTGACCATTACCCCGTGGAGGTGAGGCTGAATTGACCACATCGGCCAAGCTGCAGCTGCAATCATCACTATTAATTAAGATTATTCACAACAACAAAAAGTGTGAGAAAATAAAACGATGCAAATGCAATTATCCGACAAAGCTTCTTCTTCTTCTTTTTTAATCACAGCATTGAACCCATCAACCAAATGAATGTATTCACAACAAACAGCACTATTTATTTTAAAATGCAGTTTTTATACACACATTTACAACTGAGGTATAAGCACAGACTCACAACTTTGCCATAAACGATTAATACATTTCCCCCATTTTGATCCCACTATTTTTATTATTATTATTATAATATCACATATACATATATATAATTATTATATAAAGCCAGTATTGTACAATATTTCTATTATACTTTTTTGTCATATTTGTTTTGTCTGTTATTGGGTGTATACCTAACAATGTGGCAGGTGAGTTTACAAAGGTCACGGAGGTCAACCTGGCTGTCGTGCTACCTGAAAAACCTCACGTCTCCATTCATCCATGTCACGCCTCCACACCTTTTGGCTCCTCCCCCCCGTGTCACGTGCACTCACAGGTAAATAAAAGCCTCGCAGGATGCTCATCTCAGTATCTCTGCTCAGAAACTGTGCTGGATTCTGAACCTCTGTTCTGTGCTCACTACAGACTCACAAAAGCAGGTAGCTATGCGACTCCGACTCCTTTCATTTTCACATTTTTACAACTTATACATTTGAGTTATTCCAGGATCTTTTGACTTGAAATACACTGAATGGACATACACTGTAACACATTTCCCGTAGCAAGTTACAGGCAAAAAAAAGTTGCCTGTAGAGTCCTGTAAAAGTGTTGTGATTCCTGTAAAAAATAATTGCAGTATATTACCGGATATCTTTTTTTTACAGTGTTTTGCTGTATATAAATTACAGCAATGTATTGTTTTATATTTATATTAGAAACAACCATATTATCTTGTATTCCATTCAAATTACACAAGTTACCTGGCAACTCATTTTGCCAGTAAATAGCTGTTACTTATTCATAATTCAATATCTTATTATTGTAGTTTTTTTTTTACAGTTAATCTTTGTCAGTCACATTGAGCAAATTAAGCACACTGTGATTACTTATAATCCAAAATGTATCAACTTTAGCTGTTAAATAAAACAAGAGTCAATGCTGCAACAAAACAAAACATTTATTAAGAATCAATACAGTGAAAGACGGGTTTTCCTTAAGCAGAGACACAAAAGACAGTGTAATTCAACATTGTTATCGAAAATTAATACTTTTTAAAATACGTGGTTGTGTTGAATGAGACTTCGGTTTATAAATGTTTTATCGAAAAATCTTAATTCACCTATTTACAGAATACTTTGCTTCAACAGCATGAACAGCCCTTGAAACAGAATCTGAGGCACAACAAATGGTCCATATTCATAACACTGGTCAACACCAAATTTATTGTTGAAGTTTTTTTTGTTTGTTGATTTAGGATCATTTTGATGCGCTGAATTCAAAAATCACATTGGTTTTGCTCAATTACTGTTTTCAACGTTTTTTGTTGTATGTACGAGTATTTTCACATCATATGATGCAATATTCTTGTATTAATTTCTTGTAATAAACAAATTCTGAAGATTTTGCAAAAACGTCATACAATACTATGTCGTCCAATTTTTAAATTTTTTGGAAAAAAACATTCTGGTCCAAAATTGGACAAACACGTCATACTATACTACGTCGTCCAAAATGTGACAATTTTTTTGAAAACAAAAATAAATTTGGTCCAAAATTTGATATAAAAGAAAAAGGTCAAACTATACTATGTCGTCCAAAATTTGAAGAAGAAAAAAATTTGGTCCAAAATTTTACAAAAACGTCATACTATACTATGTCGTCCAAAATGTGACAATTTTTTTGAAAAAAAAATGTTGGTCCAAAATTTGACAAAAAGGTCATACTACACTATGTCGTCCAAAATTTGAAAAATTATTCGAAAAAAAAAAAATTGGTCCAAAATTTGACAAAAAACGTCACAGGAAAGGGCAGGGGCATAACTTATTTTACTTGAGTTGGCATCACAAGCCAAGAAAACAAGCCTGGTTGGTATAGAGTCAGAAGAGAAGCTTCTCCCGTGCGTAAAGATGCAAATGCCGCTGTTCACCACACAGGTGCTGAAACGTGACAACGCATCACTCATTGTCAAGCAGGGCAAAACATAAACATGTCTGCATTTTGATCACTGTCCAGAGGCGCAGCTTGTGAACAGGTAAGGTAGGCAACTGCTTAGGGCCCCGAGCCCATAGGGGCCCCCCTCCCCGTCCCCCTTAAACAACAATGGGCAATTTGCAATGACATCTCAGTAGGAAACCTCCCTAAAGGGGCCCCACCTCACTTTAACCTGGCTGAAGTTAGTTCTGCAAGTTTGAAAATGAAGAGGATTATTTTACAGTGTAATGCATATCTTTTTTACTCAGTTTATATATATTTTTTTATGGTTATTTACAGTATTTTTATTGTTCTATATATTTATATTGTTTTATAATGTGGGTTCTTTACACTGTTATGTATTTTTTTTTTTTTTTACTAAGTTTATATAGTTTTTTAAAAGCTATCTACAGTATTTTATTGTTCTTTACATTTCTATTAACATACATATATATATATATATTTATATTAACATACACATATACATATATATATATATATATATACATATATATATATATGTATATATATATATATATATATTTTTTTTAAAGGCCCAATTTAGTTTTTTTCCACATTCCTTTTTGTCCTTCGTTTAGTTTCTTAATTTTCAATATCAGCGAAAGTGGCGCGTAAAAAAACTTCAAAATGAAAGCGCGCCAACTTATACTCACCGCTATGTGGTACATTTATTTTCATTAAGTGAAACCACAACAGCCGGGTGTTTGGGAGAAGGAGATGTAGGCTGTAATTAGAGTGTGTGAAATCATATTGTTGAAAACGTTTACCCTGCCTAAATAAAGACCGCCAGCAGAGGTCGCCATCACCCACAGTCAAGAAAGAAAGACAGACAGACAGACAGACAGTTGTATGCCAACTGGGATTGGCACCAGCAACCCCACGGCCCTCATGTGGAGGATAAAGAGGTAGACGATACAGGACAGATGGATGAACCACTTAAAGTGACAGCTTTAGTCCATCCGAGAGTACAAGTTAACGAGAAACCGCAAGCTGTACGAATGTAATTAAAGCAAACCGTGCATAATAATTGGGGTCACCTGTACAATTTGTGTTGTGTTTTCCATTAAAAGTCACCCTTTTATTCATCAAAAGAGTTGGGAAATGAATAGAAAATATAGTCGAGACATTGACAAGATTGGAAATAATGACTTTTATTCAAAAAGGGTTCATCCAATAGTCTTCTGACACCATTAGCAAACACAATGTTCCATTAGAACACTGGAAATGGGCCTCTATACACCTATGTACATATTCCATTAAAAACCAGAAGTTTGCAGCTAGAATAGCTGTTTACCACATTAACAATGTATAGAGTGTATTTCTGATTCATTTAACGTTAGATTCATTGAAAAAATGGGCTTTTCATTATTAAAAAAAAAAGGACTTTTCTAAGTGACCCCAAACTTTTGAACGGTAGTGTATTATTATTATTTCACTGTGTTTTTCTCAAAAAGTTTTTTTTTTTTAGTTTGACAACCATTTTCTTGACTCGCCAGAATCAGAATCAGCCCTTCAAAAAAAAAGAAGTGCTTTTCCTTATTTTCCCTATATTTCTAAGTGACCCCAAACTTTTGAATGTAAGTGTACGTCTAAATATGAAGTGAGCATTTGTGCAAATCGAGTAGAAATGCTGTTAAGTTGTTGTTGTAATGTTGCATTTTTTGACGTCTGTGTGCTCTCTCAGGATGCGTTTACTGTGCATTGTGGGTCTCTTTGTGACTCTGCTGCATGTGTCCACCTCTCTGCTGCTGGGAGCCTTCAACATCCAGGCGTTCGGACCAACGAAAGCTGGAAATCCCACGATCATGGGCCAAATCAAGGAGGTCGGAAAAACCTTTTGTAAATAGCAATTCTCCGTTCTTTCTATGTTCACTCATCACACTCATAATCCTGACATGTGTTTCACAGATTGTCAGCCGCTATGACATCATCTTGATCCAGGAGGTCAGAGGCAGTGGCCTGATAGTGCCCGATAAACTCAAACGCCTTCTCAACCCGTTAGAATCACCATACACATACATTAAAGTGTGACGGCTCATGAACACACTTCACTGTTTAATGCTCTTTTCTTTCCTCTGTGTTTCCCAGAAATCCTCTTCAGGTGTACGACTACGTCACTAGCGAGCCTCTGGGCAGCAGGCCCCAGAATAATGAGCAATATGTTTTCTTCTACAAGTACACAGAAGCCTTTTTTTTAAAGTTACAGTTTTAAATGTTTTTTATGCGCTTGGTAGACAAGTGTTTATGTAAAGAAAATTAAAAAGTCCAATTGATAGAGATAGGCAGAGAGATACTTTATTGATCTGGAAGGAAATTCAAGCATCCAGTAGCAGTAACATACATTCATACATTACATAACACAACAGTAACCATATGCTGATATAAATGTCAACTTAAATGTGTACAGAGAAATCAAAGAAACGAAATTCAACATATTTATTTATTTATACAATTAAAAATGTGCAGCTGAGTTAAAACTCTGAGTAAAAAAAATGTGCAGAGGAATTAAATATATAGCTGTGTTTAGTTAATATATGACAATGAACTATAGATGTACTTGGGTTTTTTTTATCCACAGAAAAACAAATGTGATCAATGTCTTTACTTTCCAGGGTGAACCAGGTGTCTGTGACTGACACCTATCAGGACCGTTCCCTTGTTTTCAGCAGAGCGCCCTTTGTGGTCCGGTTCTCCTCACCTCACACGGGTAACAGTGACACCAACAGTACAGAGTTGGCTATTGTCCTGATATGTAGAGCTGCAACTAACCATTATTTTCACGATGAATCGCTTGGTCCATAAAATGTCAGAAAATGTTTGCAGATTTGCAAACTTACAGAAAAATCTTTCTGGGGTGAGCAGAGGAGCAGTTCTTTGTTGTAAATTTCAGCCTCTCCTCTAGATGGCACTATAAACTACTTACTTCACCTTTAAGTTCGCTTATGCCTTGGGCCGGCCCTGTTGAAGCCTCAAGGTTTGTCCGTTTTTGAAACTCGAGAGACGTCAAAACGGTTGTCAATCACACTGGTGTATGAGATCACTTTCTGACAAACTTTCCTTCAAAAAGAACTCTTTCTACTGCTTCTTCAGTCCAACTTTCAAGGCCCGACAAAAACGCACAGTCCAGATGGTCCACAGTGCACTCCATCATCATATCTAACAGAAAACACCTATTGCCAAATCCACTCCTCCTAACATCCATCTCTCCTCTCTGATCTGCAGTCGTGAAGGACTTTGTCCTGATCCCTCAGCACACCTCCCCACCATCTGCTGTGGAGCAGATAAACGCTCTCAACGGCGTGGCGAACCACGTCAACAGTACGTGGACCAGGGTGAGTGTTTTGTTCCAAGTCGACGCAAAATCAGTTATTTAAGTGGACATTATTTTGTCTGACTGTGAACCACCCCGTCTCTCCTCCTCTGCAGAACATTATTCTGCTGGGTGACTTCAACGCAGGATGCAGATATGTAAGAATCTCCAACTGGGACAATCTTATTCATTTAAAGAACCCGCCTTACCACTGGCTGATCGGCAACACGGCCGTTACCACAGTGTCAACCACCACATGTCCTTATGACAGGTTTGTCACACACACACACACACACACACACACACACACACACACACACACACACACACACACACACACACACACACACACACACACACACACACACACACACACACACACACACACACAAATCTTCACACACAAATCTTCACACACAAATCTTCACACACCCAAATCTTCACACACCTTTCTTTAATTGTGCGTTTGCAGGATTGTGGCCACCACAGAAATGATGATGGGAGTAGATGGAGTAGTGGGAGTAGACAGGAGCACTGCGGGCGTCTACAACTTCAAGGCGGCCCTCGGTCTCACCCAAGTTGAGGTAAAGTTCAAAAATAAACAACAAAAAGGCAGAGCCGAGGTCTTTTAGGTTTTGTTTTCTGACGTAACTGGCAACCCGTGGTTGCTCGGCAGCTGAGACTCTAGCGACTGCAATGATTGATAGACGGCGGTAGGTGGCGCCACATGCCAAAACATGATTGCAAAACATAAACATGATTTGCAAAAGATTTTTTTTAATGCAAATATTTTGTCTGTATTGTTGTTGTTGGTGAGTTCAGTTTGTTATATGAACATTATTCCTGAGTCTCTGTGACATATTAGGAGGATTTCACAGCCCGTTTCTTCAGATTTATTACATACTGCACCTTTAAGCAGTGCTGTAATGTACGTAAGCACAACATTCATCTGTACTTTACTTTATTTCTATTTTACTCCACTACATTTCCTCTAACTATCTTTGTTACTCTTTACTACCAAATAAAATCAAAACAAGAGTTGGCAATGGTCTGTTTTAGAGCTTTTCTCGTCTTGATGAGCTGGTTTACTCTTGAAATAGGAATTGAATAAGTACTATTATTTAAGTAATATTATATAAAAAGTGACTTCAACTTCTACCAATGTCATTTTCTGATATTATCTTGGCGTTTTAGGTACTTTATACAAGACTGGCATCAAGTGTAGAACTCCTATCAGTTATTTTGCAGGGATGGACGAAACGTTGCCTTTTCTCACTACTTAAATAACCGTTTTATTTGTGTAAAACTAGAACAAAAAAGTTGTTTGACATGTTTTCACTCTCTCACTCCCTCAGGCACTCGCCATCAGTGACCATTACCCCGTGGAGGTGAGGCTGAATTGACCACATCGGCCAAGCTGCAGCTGCAATCATCACTATTAATTAAGATTATTCACAACAACAAAAAGTGTGAGAAAATAAAACGATGCAAATGCAATTATCCGACAAAGCTTCTTCTTCTTCTTTTTTAATCACAGCATTGAACCCATCAACCAAATGAATGTATTCACAACAAACAGCACTATTTATTTTAAAATGCAGTTTTTATACACACATTTACAACTGAGGTATAAGCACAGACTCACAACTTTGCCATAAACGATTAATACATTTCCCCCATTTTGATCCCACTATTATTATTATTATTATTATAATATCACATATACATATATATAATTATTATATAAAGCCAGTATTGTACAATATTTCTATTATACTTTTTTGTCATATTTGTTTTGTCTGTTATTGGGTGGATACCTAACAATGTGGCAGGTGAGTTTACAAAGGTCACGGAGGTCAACCTGGCTGTCGTGCTACCTGAAAAACCTCACGTCTCCATTCATCCATGTCACGCCTCCACACCTTTTGGCTCCTCCCCCCCGTGTCACGTGCACTCACAGGTAAATAAAAGCCTCGCAGGATGCTCATCTCAGTATCTCTGCTCAGAAACTGTGCTGGATTCTGAACCTCTGTTCTGTGCTCACTACAGACTCACAAAAGCAGGTAGCTATGCGACTCCGACTCCTTTCATTTTCACATTTTTACAACTTATACATTTGAGTTATTCCAGGATCTTTTGACTTGAAATACACTGAATGGACATACACTGTAACACATTTCCCGTAGCAAGTTACAGGCAAAAAAAAGTTGCCTGTAGAGTCCTGTAAAAGTGTTGTGATTCCTGTAAAAAATAATTGCAGTATATTACCGGATATCTTTTTTTTACAGTGTTTTGCTGTATATAAATTACAGCAATGTATTGTTTTATATTTATATTAGAAACAACCATATTATCTTGTATTCCATTCAAATTACACGAGTTACCTGGCAACTCATTTTGCCAGTAAATAGCTGTTACTTATTCATAATTCAATATCTTATTATTGTAGTTTTTTTTTTTTACAGTTAATCTTTGTCAGTCACATTGAGCAAATTAAGCACACTGTGATTACTGATAATCCAAAATGTATCAACTTTAGCTGTTAAATAAAACAAGAGTCAATGCTGCAACAAAACAAAACATTTATTAAGAATCAATACAGTGAAAGATGGGTTTTCCTTAAGCAGAGACACAAAACACAGTGTAGTTCAACATTGTTATCGAAAATTAATACTTTTTAAAATACGTGGTTGTGTTGAATGAGACTTCGGTTTATAAATGTTTTATCGAAAAAATCTTAATTCACCTATTTACAGAATACTTTGCTTCAACAGCATGAACAGCCCTTGAAACAGAATCTGAGGCACAACAAATGGTCCATATTCATAACACTGGTCAACACCAAATTTATTGTTGAAGTTTTTTTTGTTTGTTGATTTAGGATCATTTTGATGCGCTGAATTCAAAAATCACATTGGTTTTGCTCAATTACTGTTTTCAACGTTTTTTGTTGTATGTACGAGTATTTTCACATCATATGATGCAATATTCTTGTATTAATTTCTTGTAATAAACAAATTCTGAAGATTTTGCAAAAACGTCATACAATACTATGTCGTCCAATTTTTAAATTTTTTGGAAAAAAACATTCTGGTCCAAAATTGGACAAACACGTCATACTATACTACGTCGTCCAAAATGTGACAATTTTTTTGAAAACAAAAATAAATTTGGTCCAAAATTTGATATAAAAGAAAAAGGTCAAACTATACTATGTCGTCCAAAATTTGAAGAAGAAAAAAATTTGGTCCAAAATTTTACAAAAACGTCATACTATACTATGTCGTCCAAAATTTGACAATTTTTTTGAAAAAAAAATGTTGGTCCAAAATTTGACAAAAAGGTCATACTACACTATGTCGTCCAAAATTTGAAAAATTATTCGAAAAAAAAAAAATTGGTCCAAAATTTGACAAAAAACGTCACAGGAAAGGGCAGGGGCATAACTTATTTTACTTGAGTTGGCATCACAAGCCAAGAAAACAAGCCTGGTTGGTATAGAGTCAGAAGAGAAGCTTCTCCCGTGCGTAAAGATGCAAATGCCGCTGTTCACCACACAGGTGCTGAAACGTGACAACGCATCACTCATTGTCAAGCAGGGCAAAACATAAACATGTCTGCATTTTGATCACTGTCCAGAGGCGCAGCTTGTGAACAGGTAAGGTAGGCAACTGCTTAGGGCCCCGAGCCCATAGGGGCCCCCCTCCCCGTCCCCCTTAAACAACAATGGGCAATTTGCAATGACATCTCAGTAGGAAACCTCCCTAAAGGGGCCCCACCTCACTTTAACCTGGCTGAAGTTAGTTCTGCAAGTTTGAAAATGAAGAGGATTATTTTACAGTGTAATGCATATCTTTTTTACTCAGTTTATATATATTTTTTTATGGTTATTTACAGTATTTTTATTGTTCTATATATTTATATTGTTTTATAATGTGGGTTCTTTACACTGTTATGTATTTTTTTTTTTTTTTACTAAGTTTATATAGTTTTTTAAAAGCTATCTACAGTATTTTATTGTTCTTTACATTTCTATTAACATACATATATATGTAACCCTTTTACCACCGGCTCGTGTATTAAAACCCACGCCTTGAAGATGAAACTTTAACTCTTATCAGGCGCTTTATGGTAAAAGAGACATTTCAGATATTAAACATCAGTCTAGGGTACTGTATGATTCTCACTATGGAATAATATGTGGGAGACTGTGGGCCATACACTTGCCCTGTAAACTCTCATGTAACACCCCAATAATAAGCACAATTGAGTAACCCAACACAAGGTCTCACTTTCATGAAAATGTATTAACAGTTTAGAAAAACATACATTCAAACATTTCTCTATGAGAGAATATAGAAAATAAAAAAATAGAACCTCTGGAGATAGTTGGTTTGTCTTTCCTCTAATGCCTAATTTATTTTGAGTGCACTCTTTTTTATACTTGCGTTGGCGCGCTTAAGTTGGAGCTCATAAGGGAAACATTTGATGTGCGTCTGTGAAGTCAGCAAGACCAGGTCGCTCACTCGTTGCGGTAGCAGCCGTCTCCGCCCGCAGCAGCCCGCGATGACAGACCTCCGTCTCCCTCGGCAGCAGCGAAGCACGTCCCGTCAGCGACTCTCTCCCGAGACGACTCTCCGAAACTCCTCTCCCCGCGCAGGCGGTGTCCCCCTTCAGCGAAGACTGTGATGTTAGCCTAGCTCCTGCTAGCTAACGAGACCAAACTCTCTTCGTGTCCACCAAAAAAACACAAGCGGTGATGAAGCGTTCGACTCACAAACACTTAACGTGCCAGTCAATTAAAGTTGGCTGATAACTTCACACTGACGCACACGCACAATCCCGGAGTTTCTCCCTACGCCATTAACTCCTTGCGTTCTCTTTTCTCCTCCGCGTCTCTCACCCGGAAGTGTAAAAAAACATAAAGGTCATGAACTCATGCCCGTAATATAACACAATAAACATTCTTTAAAAGGCATTCACACCCTATGGAATGATGTTTTTAAAGTCACACATTTTAAACATAAATTATGTATACATTTTAACTTCACCATGGACTGGCATTTTATCCTTAACTTATTCCCATGACAATAATGAAATAAATACCACTGATATTTATCAGAGTATTACATATATATATATATTTATATTAACATACACATATACATATATATATATATATATATACATATATATATATATGTATATATATATATATATATA
This sequence comes from Microchirus variegatus, assembly GCF_963457635.1. NCBI lineage: Eukaryota > Metazoa > Chordata > Actinopteri > Pleuronectiformes > Soleidae > Microchirus > Microchirus variegatus. The sequence continues at coordinate 6,360,405 of NC_139811.1, forward strand.
TTTTTTTTAAAGGCCCAATTTAGTTTTTTTCCACATTCCTTTTTGTCCTTCGTTTAGTTTCTTAATTTTCAATATCAGCGAAAGTGGCGCGTAAAAAAACTTCAAAATGAAAGCGCGCCAACTTATACTCACCGCTATGTGGTACATTTATTTTCATTAAGTGAAACCACAACAGCCGGGTGTTTGGGAGAAGGAGATGTAGGCTGTAATTAGAGTGTGTGAAATCATATTGTTGAAAACGTTTACCCTGCCTAAATAAAGACCGCCAGCAGAGGTCGCCATCACCCACAGTCAAGAAAGAAAGACAGACAGACAGACAGACAGTTGTATGCCAACTGGGATTGGCACCAGCAACCCCACGGCCCTCATGTGGAGGATAAAGAGGTAGACGATACAGGACAGATGGATGAACCACTTAAAGTGACAGCTTTAGTCCATCCGAGAGTACAAGTTAACGAGAAACCGCAAGCTGTACGAATGTAATTAAAGCAAACCGTGCATAATAATTGGGGTCACCTGTACAATTTGTGTTGTGTTTTCCATTAAAAGTCACCCTTTTATTCATCAAAAGAGTTGGGAAATGAATAGAAAATATAGTCGAGACATTGACAAGATTGGAAATAATGACTTTTATTCAAAAAGGGTTCATCCAATAGTCTTCTGACACCATTAGCAAACACAATGTTCCATTAGAACACTGGAAATGGGCCTCTATACACCTATGTACATATTCCATTAAAAACCAGACGTTTGCAGCTAGAATAGCTGTTTACCACATTAACAATGTATAGAGTGTATTTCTGATTCATTTAACGTTAGATTCATTGAAAAAATGGGCTTTTCATTATTTAAAAAAAAAGGACTTTTCTAAGTGACCCCAAACTTTTGAACGGTAGTGTATTATTATTATTTCACTGTGTTTTTCTCAAAAAGTTTTTTTTTTTTAGTTTGACAACCATTTTCTTGACTCGCCAGAATCAGAATCAGCCCTTCAAAAAAAAAGAAGTGATTTTCCCTATATTTCTAAGTGACCCCAAACTTTTGAATGTTAGTGTACGTCTAAATATGAAGTGAGCATTTGTGCAAATCGAGTAGAAATGCTGTTAAGTTGTTGTTGTAATGTTGCATTTTTTGACGTCTGTGTGCTCTCTCAGGATGCGTTTACTGTGCATTGTGGGTCTCTTTGTGACTCTGCTGCATGTGTCCACCTCTCTGCTGCTGGGAGCCTTCAACATCCAGGCGTTCGGACCCAAGAAAGCTGGAGAACCCAAGATCATGGGCCAAATCGAGGAGGTCGGAAAAACCTTTTGTAAATAGCAATTCTCCGTTCTTTCTATGTTCACTCATCACACTCATAATCCTGACATGTGTTTCACAGATTGTCAGCCGCTATGACATCATCTTGATCCAGGAGGTCAGAGGCAGTGGCCTGATAGTGCCCGATAAACTCAAACGCCTTCTCAACCCGTTAGAATCACCATACACATACATTAAAGTGTGACGGCTCATGAACACACTTCACTGTTTAATGCTCTTTTCTTTCCTCTGTGTTTCCCAGAAATCCTCTTCAGGTGTACGACTACGTCACTAGCGTGCCTCTGGGCAGCAGGCCCCAGAATAATGAGCGATATGTTTTCTTCTACAAGTACACAGAAGCCTTTTTTTTAAAGTTACAGTTTTAAATGTTTTTTATGCGCTTGGTAGACAAGTGTTTATGTAAAGAAAATTAAAAAGTCCAATTGATAGAGATAGGCAGAGAGATACTTTATTGATCTGGAAGGAAATTCAAGCATCCAGTAGCAGTAACATACATTCATACATTACATAACACAACAGTAACCATATGCTGATATAAATGTCAACTTAAATGTGTACAGAGAAATCAAAGAAACGAAATTCAACATATTTATTTATTTATACAATTAAAAATGTGCAGCTGAGTTAAAACTCTGAGTAAAAAAAATGTGCAGAGGAATTAAATATATAGCTGTGTTTAGTTAATATATGACAATGAACTATAGATGTACTTGGGTTTTTTTTATCCACAGAAAAACAAATGTGATCAATGTCTTTACTTTCCAGGGTGAACCAGGTGTCTGTGACTGACACCTATCAGGACACTTCCCCTGTTTTCAGCAGAGCGCCCTTTGTGGTCCGGTTCAAATCACCTCACACGGGTAACAGTGACACCAACAGTACAGAGTTGGCTATTGTCCTGATATGTAGAGCTGCAACTAACCATTATTTTCACGATGAATCGATTGGTCCATAAAATGTCAGAAAATGTTTGCAGATTTGCAAACTTACAGAAAAATCTTTCTGGGGTGAGCAGAGGAGCAGTTCTTTGTTGTAAATTTCAGCCTCTCCTCTAGATGGCACTATAAACTACTTACTTCACCTTTAAGTTCGCTTATGCCTTGGGCCGGCCCTGTTGAAGCCTCAAGGTTTGTCCGTTTTTGAAACTCGAGAGACGTCAAAACGGTTGTCAATCACACTGGTGTATGAGATCACTTTCTGACAAACTTTCCTTCAAAAAGAACTCTTTCTACTGCTTCTTCAGTCCAACTTTCAAGGCCCGACAAAAATGCACAGTCCAGATGGTCCACAGTGCACTCCATCATCATATCTAACAGAAAACACCTATTGCCAAATCCACTCCTCCTAACATCCATCTCTCCTCTCTGATCTGCAGTCGTGAAGGACTTTGTCCTGATCCCTCAGCACACCTCCCCACCATCTGCTGTGGCGCAGATAAACGCTCTCCACGACGTGGCGACCGACGTCGGCAAGAAATGGACCGAGGTGAGTTTTTTGTTCCAAGTCAACGCAAAATCAGTTTTGTCTGACTGTGAAGCCCCCTGTCTCTCCTCCCCTGCAGAACATTATTCTGCTGGGTGACTTCAACGCAGGATGCACTTATGTAAGAACCGCCGACTGGAACAATATTCGTCTTTTCATCGACAAGACTTACCACTGGCTGATCGACGACAGCGTCGACACCACAGTGTCAACCACCACAGACTGTCCTTATGACAGGTATGTCTCACACACACTCTCGCACACTCTCTCTCTCTCTCACACACACACACACACACACACACACACACACACACACACACACACACACACACACACACACACACACACACACACACTCTTGTACTTGCTGCATACTGAGGACCGGGTAAAAGAGCTGACAAAATGAGGACCAGCATTTCCACTTTATAAATCAACACAATTACAAATATCTACTTCATGAATGACATCTACTAAAATCTTACCCAAAATGTTTGCTCCAAAATTTGAAAAAAAAATTGACCCAAAATTTGACAAAAACGTCATACTATACTGTCATCCAAAATTTGAAAAAAATCTGACCCAACATTTTTGGTCCAAAATTTGAAGAAAAAAAATTGGACCCAAAATGTTTGGTCCAAAATTTGAAGAAAAAAAATGACAAAAAAATGGATGCACAATTTTTGGTCCAAAATGTGAAAAAAAAAATTGGACCCAAAATGTTTGGTCAAAAATTTGAAAAAAAAATTGACGCAAAATTTTTGGTCCAAAATTAGAAAAAATAAATTGGACCCAAGATGTTTGGTCCAAAATTTGAAAAAAAAAATTGACAAACAGAGTATAGCATGTTATAGCAACCTAAGGAAGTGATTTCAATGAAAACAAAGTGAGGACCGACCAAAATGTCCTCACTCCGTAAAAATGTCCTCACTTTGTTGGTTAAAAACCCTCACTGGTCCTCAGTATGGCGCAAGTACAAGAACACACACACACACAGCTGTGTGTGAGATAAACCCAATCTTCACACACCTTTCTTTAATTGTGTGTTTGCAGGATTGTGGCCTCTGATGACATGGTGAAGGGAGTAGACAAGAGCAGTGCGGGCGTCTACAACTTCAAGGCGGCCCTCGGTATCACCGACGACAAAGCGGTAAAATTCAAAAATAAACAACAAAAAGGCAGAGCTCTGCATTGCCAACATAACTTAATTTAATTCAATCTAAAAATACTAATAGTTGTGTTTTGGGTTAGTCTTACGTGTACGTTAGCCAAGCGCCTTGCTTCACAGAGGCCGCCATCTTGTGCCGACATTGATTTTAAAGCCGTCTAAAATGGGCAAACGTCTCTGGTTTGCGACGGCTGCAAGAGTTCAATGACCACTTATCTGTAGTGTGAATGTAGTCAATCTGCATTAGTTTATTTTTAGCAGATTCACCTGGGTTCATTTTTAACGTGAAAGAGCATTTAAAGGCGCCATATGTAAGAGTGTGGCCAAAATCAGGTTACTACACTCAAATTAAAAAATACCGAGGTCTTTTAGGTTCTGTTTTCTGACGTAGCTGGCAACCCGTGGTTGCTCGGCAGCTGAGACTCTACCGACTGCAATGATTGATAGACGGCGGTAGGTGGCGCCACGTGCCAAAACATGATTTCAAAACATAAACATGATTTGCAGTCTGCAAAATTTATTTTTTTAATGCAAATATTTTATCTGTACTGTTGTTGGTGAGTTCAGTTTGTTATATGAACATTATTTCTGAGTCTCTGTGACATATTAGGAGGATTTCACAGCCCGTTTCTTCAGATTTATTACATACTGCACCTTTAAGCAGTGCTGTAATGTACGTAAGCACAACATTCACATATCTGTACTTTACTTTATTTCTATTTCTATTTTACTCCACTACATTTCCTCTAACTATCTTTGTTACCCTTTAATACCAAATAAAATCAAAACAAGAGTTGGCAATGATCTGTTTTAGAGCTTTTCTCGTCTTGATGAGCTGGTTTACTCTTGACCTCCCAGTCGAAAGACAACTCGCCCCGAGCCATATACTTTAAGTACTATTATTTAAGTAATATTATATAAAAAGTGACTTCAACCTATGTCATTTTCTGATAGTATCTTGACTTTTTAGGTACTTTATACAAGACTGGCATCAAGTGTATAACTCCTATCAGTTATTTTGCAGGGATGGACGAAACGTTGCCTTTTCTCACTACTTAAATAACCGTTTTATTTGTGTAAAACTTGAACAAAAAAGTTGTTTGACATGTTTTCACTCTCTCACTCCCTCAGGCAAGCGCCATCAGTGACCATTACCCCGTGGAGGTGAAGCTGATTTGAACAATGACCACATCGGCCAAGCTGCAGCTGCAATCATCACTATTAATTAAGATTATTCACAACAACAAAAAGTGTGAGAAAATAAAACGATGCAAATTCAATTATCCGACAACTCTCCGTCTTTTTTTATTTTTGATTCACAGCATTGAACCCATCAACCAAATGTATTCACAACAAAGACAAGGGAAAAAAAAATGTGTAGAAAGATGCCAAAGGATTTTTTTTTTTTTTTTTTTTTTTTAAAGGTACAGGAAAGTCGGGCACTTTTAAACAGTGAAGACACAAAGAATAATGGTTTCAACAGCCTCCCCCCAAACAGTGACTATCAACGCGCAGCTTAAAGGGACAGTCCAGGTTCTCTCAGATTTAGACAACATTCTTAAGATATAGTTCCAGATGTTTAAGCCTTTTATTAAACCAATGTCCATTTTCAGCTTGCAGGACACAGGACTTGCTGGTCTATTATGGCCTCGTATGTCAAGTCTGTGTTCCTTTGTTCAAATGAACGCTGCTTAACTGCAAAATACGGTGGTGAACATACACTTAAGATAACATAACCAAGTACTTAACTACAATCCCACTCCCAAAAAAAAAAGAAATCACTTGTATATCACACCTCGGACTTCCCCACATAATATTATGTTGTAGTGCTGTAAACTGTTACTGCAGTAAAAAATACATACAGAGAACAGTGAAAAGGTGAACAATCGTTTACTGTCGTCAAAGTGGAACTCACACTTCTATAGCACCAACAGTAAAAGATCAACCTGCTATACAGTCAATTTACCAGGTTATTTACTTTCTACTGGTGTTTGAAATTAAACTGGGGGTTCATTGTTTATCTGAACTACTTCATTTAGACGGGGAAATACTGTCATTAGCACTAATCTATTCTGAGTATGTCAACACTTCACCTGGTAAGTTATGTAAGTGTGTGTGGGACACATGTTTCTTTCTTTAAAGGCAAAGGTGTTTTTTTTAAACTTGTCAAAGTCCCTTTAACTACAGTCTACCATGTGCACATGTGGCCGTATATATGCCGTTACCCCCCCCCCCCCCCCTCCCTCGCTCGCTCGCTCTACTAGGCTTTTCTCTTCTTCAGCATCTCCAGATACATGCCCAGCGACTTCTGAATGGAGTCTTTGGTGATGAAGCTGACAAAGTGGCGGATGTCCGTCTCTCTGCTGGACGTCAGCTTGTCGATCGTCGGTTTCCTCATCATGGTCTTGGTGATCTGTCTGGCGTGGTCTGCGAACGTGAACAAGAAAATCGGGCCGTTAGCTCACTCTAGTTTCCTCAAAATTAAGGAAGGCTTCTCAGTGCAGCATAAGTACCCTAAGTTATGGCTCAATATGAATTCAAATGACAATTTTTTCCTATAAACTCCTTCACTGCAGGTCTTGCTCTATATCATGGGTGTCAAACTCTGGCCCGCGGGCCAAATTTGGCCCGCCATGTAATTTCATTTGGCCCTTGAGGCAATATCAAATTAACATTAGAGCTGGCCCGCCGGTATTATACAGCAGCACCGCCGCTGTAACACCGCATTCCCCGCTAATACTACAAATCCCATAACGCTCTAATATAAGCGTTGCTTGTTCCAAATTTAGTGTTAAAGCAAATCAGTGTAGCAAACTGAGCAATAATTAACATTTTATTTATGCACTTTCTCTTGCTACTTCAAGGCTTGAATGTTTGATTCATTCATTATTGTTATTTTATTTTCAAATTTATTATTAGCCTGTGGAAAAAGTTTATTTTGATATTTACCTCAGAAGGCTGCAAATAGAAAAGAGGCATTCAATTTTTATTTACATTTTATTTGATATGCCATTGATATTTTTTAATTATTATTATTATTATTTGAAACTCGATTTTGCATGTCACTATAAAGTTATATAAGCCTTGCTTGTTCAATATTCAATGCAAAACTTGTTTGGGTCCCTATTAAGTTAATTTGTTCAACCTTGGCCCGCGGCTTTGTTCAGTTTTAAATTTTGGCCCACTCTGTATTTGAGTTTGACACCCCTGCTCTATGTAAACCAAGTCTTGGGGCATCACAAGCTTTGTTGTTATTATTTTATGTCTGTTAAATTCTGTGATCATTGGTATTTTGATTGGAATGAAGTAGCTGAATGATAGATAGCTAGATAGATAGATAGAAAGCTACATAGAGAGCTAGCACAGATAGATAGAAGGCTACATAGAGAGCTAGCATAGATAAAGAGCTAGCAAAGATAGATAGAAGGCTACATAGAGAGCTAGCATAGACAGATTGAAGGCTACATAGAGAGCTAGCATAGATAGAGAGCTAGCACAGATAGAAGGCTACACAGAGAGCTAGCATAGATAGAGAGCTAGCATAGATAGAGAGATAGTGTAAGATATAGAGTTAGCTAGCTTGCTAGATAGGAAGCGAGATATAGAGTTAGCTAGAGAGCTAGTTAGATTGATAGAAAGCTAGGTAAAGAGCAAGCATAGATGGATAGAGAACTAGATAGAGAGTTATAGGAGGCTAGATATACTTATATAAAAATACTTGGTACTAACCTGGTTTCTATATGGTGAATTTTAGTGTATTATTAGGTTATAAGCTGGTAATAAGCAGGTAGCTACAGCCCCCAATTACTAGCCATTTACCCAGTAAATATATGGTAACAGAAATGTGTTACTTGGTATTAACCTGTAATTAGAAGGTAAGAACAATGGCCAAAATACTGGGTAATTACCCAGTAAATTATAAAGCATTATTGTATTAATGCTTAAATTACATTTTATTAACGCTTATATTACTTACCGCTACACTGTAGAACTGCTGGTCATTAAAATTAGTACAAATGGGATTTCTTTCTGGTTTTTTTTCCTTTGGCGGCCCTCAGTCCAATGTTGGGTTCCTAAATTGGCCTCAGGTATCAACACTTTGAGAACCCCTGATATAGAGTTAGCTAGAGAGCTAGCTAGATAGGTAATTTATTAATCCCAAACTGGGATATTTGGGTGTAGCAGCAGCATTACACACAAGGGAATGACAACAAAATTAAATGAAAAAAAAAAGCAAAAACAGAGAACAAACCTAGACATATTAACATAGCAAATTTTTAAAGTATAAATAAGGAGTACTGATTGTAGTTGGTCTCATATATTATATTATTATTTAACTGGTACAACGTGAGTCTGTGAGGCTCAAGTGTGTCTTGAATAAACCTGGTGAAACTAAAGTTTTACCTCAGGTTTAAGAGCCAGGGTCGTGCTGTTATTTAAAAACTGCATACGCGTTTCCTGATTTTTTCTGGATGTGTTTCAATAAAGTAATTGAGAAATAATTAAATATGTGTATATGCTCATTATATCATTGCTAAACCAACAAATCAAAATGGTGGCCTGAGACTTTTGCATACGTCGGCATTCGTTCAAATCCTGGATATGACCTTATTTGTGAGAGTGATGGATGGACTGTCCTTTACTTTAATGATGTAATGAGAACAATTCAATCATTTAGTGATGTTTCTTAACATGCTCTGGTATGTTATGACATACACTTCCTGGTTTTGTAGCACTGTATATAGTGTAACCTGTATCCTGTATACCTGGAATGGCTAACCACTTGGTCATAGTCTGCGTGGCTGTGGAGAGAACTTGGTCTTCGGGAACCAGCTGGTCCACCATTCCAATCCTGAGGGCGTCTGAGGGGTTGTAAAGTTGCCCCAACTGCAGCGCGACCTCCGAGCACCGATGGCCCACTGTTTTTACTAGAGTGTCCTTAAACCTAGAAAAGCAGCAGTAACGGTGAACTCTTGACCAGCATCACTGCCACGATAATTATAATAATAGATGTCATGCAATTCCTTACCAAAAAGGGGCTACAATGCCGAGCTGAGTCTCATTAAGGCCAATGCTGTAACGAGGGTTGTCTGCCATTATTCTGTAGTCACACGTCATGGCCATCAGGCAGCCTCCCGCTGGGCTGGAGCCCTGGAAATTAAAGTCAAAACAATACTGAGTTTTTGTTTTGGTCATGTGAAATTTATTTTTTTAAACGTACACTACTGTTCAAAAGTTTGGGGTCACCTATACAATTTTTTTGCGTTTTCCATTAAAAGTCACAATTTTATTCATAATGAGAGTTCCAGAAATGAATAGAAAATATAGTCAAGACATTGACAAGATTAGAAATAATGATTTTCATTCAAAATAATAATTTTGCCCTTTCGTTAAAGAACTAGCAAAACTGTTTTCAGCTGTGCTAACATCATTGCACAAGGGTTTTCGCCATTAGCAAACACAATGTACCATTAGAACACCGGAAATATATACCTCTATACATTCAATTCCATTGAAAACCAGACGTTTGCAGCTAGAATAGTTGTTTACCACATTAACAATGTATAGAGTGTATTTCTGATTCATTTAATGTTTTAACTTTTGAACGGCAGTGTAGATGCAGATGACTGCATCGACGTATGATAGTAATAGGTTACTGCTGGTTTGCTGTGTTATAGAATCACTTTGTCAGTTATTTTGACGTGCATTAGGATATTGAGAGACGACGAAAAACTGATAAAACTGATGCTATAGCAAAGATAACTTAAGTTGTGGAGGTTACATGTGGCATCATGACGTCCGTCAGCCATCAGTAACCTGCCCAACACTGCTGTACGTGACACAGGGAGCGAGAACGGAGACTCCGGCATGGGGTTTTTGTTTTCGACTTACATTGATTGCAGCTATAATGGCCATGTTGGAGCCATAGAGCTTCAGCCACATCTCCTGAACAGCTCTCCAGAACTCCCCACAGCGCTCTGGACTTTTCCCATACATCTCCATGATGTCCAGACCGGCTGAGAACACCTTAGGCTGGCTCTGAAATAAGGCAACACATTATTCACACACCTGCACTGGTATTATCCCCTACAACCTCTGCTGCCACACTTAAAGGTGATGATGCCGTACCGAGGTGATGATGAGGCCTCTGCAACTCTTGTCCATCTCCAGCTTCTCCACGCCGATACAGAATTCGGTGAGGAACTCTAAACTCAGGCTGTTGACTGGGGGACTCTGCATGTGCATTATCGCCACACCTGTATTAGACATGAGGAAGCAGGGAATCCAGGTGACACAGCGTGTGATGCGTGGTAACAGGATGGCGCTAATATCACAATTGAGCCATTCTGTGATAATCAATGTGCGTGTGTGTGTGTGTGTGTGTAGGATTGGCTTTACCAGTGCTTTGGTTAAACTCCACTTTGATCCTGGGTGTGGTGGAGCTATTCCTCTGCTGGGTGACGAGGACAGGAGGGTCACGCACTTGGACATGACTGCTGCAAGGGGACAACTGAGAGAGCAGACCTGTGCACACACACAATTTAAAATGAAATCTTTCTGATTGTTCAGTCCACAGTTGATAAATGCTGCTATAATCACACAACAATCCCTAAAATGAATGAGGACAGATGAGCGTTTAGGATCAGATGTCTCCAGCGACAGAATAGATTGAGGCTTCAACAATGAAGCAGTTATTAATTGCTTATTTCTTATAAGCAATTTATTATATCTAATCAATACAGCTTAAACAATTACTTGATTAATCGATTAAATTACCCGTCAACTATTTTGATAATCCATTAATCTGTGTGTGAAGCTTTTATTCAGGATGAAAACAATATTTCTGATTGTTTTAGCTTCTTAAATGTGAATATATTCTTCGTTTATTTGCGCCACATAACAAATAAATCATTAAAAGTTAATCATTTTGGTTTGTGGACAAAAATAAGACATTTGAGAACATCATGTCCAGGTTTGACAAACACGTTTTGACATTTTATGGAAGAAAACGATTACTCTATTAATCGTGAAAATAATCGACAGATTAATTAATTGCAGCTAAATTCTAAGTCAGCTACTTAGGTTTAGGGATCAGCATATTAAATGCGAACATTTTCTGGTTTCTATTAGCAAAACATTTTTAAAACTAATTTATCTAGTAGACTGAAAAACAAACAAACGTGTGTTTATAATTTTTTTTTACATAGAGATTAGTTTGAAGTTAAATGGGGAGGCGGGTGATCTGTATGCATACATTAAAGTTTACAAAAACAACACATAGTGCAAGACAATATAGGAAAATGTTTAAATATTAGGCGTTTCCTCCTCATATCAAGTCAGCTGTGCTCGTACACGGTCACACGAGGACCCTGCAGTGTTTTCCAGGCGACCTTTGCTCCAGTTTGTCCAGAGCTCAAGTATAAACACAGCGCAGCTAACAACGTTAGCACTGCTAGCTCCGCGGCTGTGACGTCACACCGACTTCGCTCCAACTTTTTAAACACAAACACACACAAAAAAAGAGGAAAAATCTGCGCACGACTGTGTTCCTGTGTTGGCGCTCCTTCACGTACCTGTCACAGCGTATTTGTTTCTCAGCGCAGCTCTCAGAGCCATCTTGAAGAGCTGTTTAGCTTCCTACCACAGCGGAGAGTTCTTCTTCGTGGGTTTTTTTTAAAGGTAGATGCAACAGCGTACTACTGCCCCCTACTGTTGGTTAGTTTTCTTCTTCGTCGGCTTCTGTTTTGAGGTTTTTACATGGATGTATTACAAGAACTGGATATAGACTTTTATCTCGTAAATTAAGACACATTTTCGAAGTCTGACTTTTTTATTTTACTTAAAATTAAATTACTTTTTTGGCCCCAATAGTCCACATTGAGAAGGTTTCATTTGATATAAAAATGTAATTAAAAATAAATAAATAAATAATTTACATTTAATTTAGCCCAGGGGTGTCAAACTCAAATACAGAGTGGGCCAAAATTTAAAACTGAACAAAGCCGCGGGCCAAGGTTGAACAAATTAACCTTTTAATAGGGACCCAAACAAGTTTTGCATTGAATATTGAACAAGCAAGGCTTATATAACTTTATAGTGACATGCAAAATCGAGTTTCAAATAATAATAAAAAAAATATCAATGGCATATCAGATAAAATGTAAATAAAAATTGAATGCCTCTTTTCTATTTGCAGCCTTCTGAGGTAAATATCAAAATAAACTTGTTCCACAGGCTAATAAATTTGAAAATAAAATAATAATGAATGAATCAAACATTCAAGCCTTGAAGTAGCAAGAGAAAGTGCATAAATAAAACGTTAATTATTGCTCAGTTTGCTACACTGATTTGCTTTAACACTGAATATGGAACAAGCAACGCTTATATTAGAGCATTATGGGATTTGTAGTATTAGCGGTGAATGCGGTGTTACAGCGGTAGTGCTGCATAATACCGGCGGGCCAGCTCTAATGTTAATTTGATATTGCCTCAAGGGCCAAATGAAATTACATGGCGGGCCAAATAAATAGGCACAAAAAGTACTGTGTAACATTTCAGAGAGCTAATTATTTATGTGCATTTTTTTTTTTTTTTTTTTTAATAGTCAGGCCAACGGTTTTTACTCTACAGATGTGACTTAAACCTAAACAAAGTGTGGTACTTCAAAAGACAAATACTTCAGTAGTACACAAAAACCCTACAGTAGGATTAGTAAATCCTATCCTAAATTTCCACCTCTGCTTATCAAGACTCCTTAACTCAGGGTTTGAGTTCTTACAAGTTACCATACAATTAGACTGTGCTGCAATATATTATTTACAAACTACATTGAAGTTCACTACCTTCAATTGTGAGGTTTTTTTTTTTTGAACCTTAATCACTTATAATTAAAGCAAGTTCTGATTTTTCAGCTTCTTAAAGTGTATATGTTCTGGTTTCTTTGCTCCATGTGACAAATTATTAAAAAATAAATTTTGCTTTGTGGACAAAACAAGCCATACGAGGATGAGAATTTCAAAGTTCAGGGAACACTGATCAACTTTTTCTGGACCAAACAAACGGAGAAAAGAATAGATTAGGGAAATATTTTACATTTAAAACATTTAATAATAAAAAAATAATCATAAACATTTAATTTAGCCTTGTGGTGCATTAGTTTGTTTCTTTAAACGTAGAATTACACAGCACAAAAACAAATAATAAATGGGCACAAAACTTTTTACAGAGAGCCAATTATTCCTGTGCATTATTTTATTAAGTCAAGCCAAAATGGTTTTAATCAATAATGGATGTAACTTTAAACATAGCCTAGTACAGTTCAACTCAAAAAATAAATACTTTAGTAATACATAAAAAACCTACAGTAAGATTAGTAATTGTAATTAATTATTACTTTCCACCTCTGCTTATCAAGACTCCTTAACTCAGAGTTAAGGAGTAAGGAGTTTTGTTACCATTAGATTGTGTGTGAGTTTTTTTTTTTTAACCTTAATCACTTATAATTAAAACAATTTCTGATTTTTCAGCTTCTTCTAAAAATACATTTTGTTTTGTGGACAAAACAAGACATTTGAGGATGAGCATTTCAAAGTTTAGGGAACACTGATCAATTTTTTCTGGACCAAACAAACAGAAAAAATAATAGATTAGATATTTGTTTTACATTTATTTTGAACATAACTTTGCAGTGTGTCAGTTATTTCCTAATCAGAGATGTAACATTGACCAAATTTAATCACCAACTATTTTGAGAATCTTTAGTAACAGGTTGTATAGTCTCAGATTTTTCAGCTTCTTGTGACATATTTTAAAAATTCCAAAAAAACATTCAAACCAAATCATTTTCGTTAAAAAAATGTTTTATTCGTTCTCAGCTGCTCACTCCTGCTACAACAGATTACTTGCACAAAAGTCTCAACACTAAAAAAAAATCTGTCTGATTTTCTAAACATCATGACTCCTGGAATTCAGCCATAAGAATAAAAAGGTTTTATTTCAAGTTGTCATGTCAAAAGATAAAAAGTTGTACCATTTGGCATAACATTCTGTTAAATAATCCGAGTTGTCTCTCTGCCAGGTTTGTGTCCTTCTAAAGAAAACTAAACGCGCTCTAATCCTGCAACCTACTATCCCATTTTAGAAATAAACTATGCAGGATAGGCCTGCATCCCTAAGACGAGTAACGCACGGTTTTGCAGGGGAACATAAATCCCCTGCTGGGAGGCCTCCCAACATGACGCGCAAAAAGACTATGAACACAGAAAGGTTCAACCCCAGTCTTTAGAGGGAAATAAACTCAACAGTGAGACAAGTCAGCATCAACATTGAATTACAATTTAGTTAGCGACTACAAAGGCTGATGCAATGCGTAAAGTTTAAGACTTTAAATTGCATTTGGCTTTAAGTGGTAAAGTCCATTTAAAAAAAAAAAAATCTCAGTGTCCATGTCCTGTTGGGCAGAGTGATGTAGCAGCCATTGAGTCATGTGTTCAGTTTGGCACAGTCCAATATCTAAAAATAAGTAAATAAAAAGAAGTCAGCACACTTTAGTATTAAGTAAATATGGATTAAATAAGTTGAGTACCATCTGAAAGAACGTACCTGAAGACATCCTGTGGAAAAGCAGCGTCATCGTAGAAGTGTGTGTGTGTGTGGGGGGGGGGGGGGGGGTGGATTCATCTTGGGGCAAAGTCCTCATCGTGGAAGGGTCGGATCATCTGGGGCAGTCACCCAGGACGTGGTGTCCACCATGGAGTCCTCCGATCCAAAAATCTGCTGCAGCCGTCATCTCCTCTACAAAACAAGGCAGAATGTGATAAGTCACAAGAAAAAAAAAAGAAACTGATGACAAAATTCTCAGGTAGCTCACCTGGTCAGGTGCGACGGGTCCTCACATCCAGTCAGGGTCCACCTATGGATGCCCTCCCTAAACTACACCTGCCTTTCCTGTTCTACACTGACAGTGGAGATGGCAGTTTCTCATGCAACCAACCAAGACATGAGAATTAAGCATCGTCCTAATGACTCTACAAGCTAGTAGTTAAGCCTATGCTCCATCCAAAAACCCCAAATAAGAGGCAAAAGACAAGTTATGTTTACATGATTGGTGTTGACCACAAAGCTCCAGACACCAAGTCAATCCTAGAAACGAATCAAATAACGTAAAATAAATGATTTTAGAAGCTGCAGCTGCTCACTCCTGCTACAAGAGAGTACACTAACAAATTCTGTCTGATTTTCTAAACATCATGACTCCTGAAATTCAGCACCACGGAATAAAAAAGGTTTTATTTCAATTCGTCATAACATTAGGCGTAGCCTTCAGTTAAATAATCCGAGTTGTCTCTCTGCCAGGTTTGTGTCCTTCTAAAGAAATGAAACGCGCTCTAATTCTGTAACCTACTATCCCATTTTAGAAATAAACTATGCAGGATAGGCCTGCATCCCTAAGACGAGTAAACGCACGGTTTTGCAGGGGAACATAAATCCCCTGCTGGGAGGCCTCCCAACATGACGCGCAAAAAGACTATGAACACAAAAGGCTCAACCCCAGTCTTTAGAGGGAAATAAACTCGACAGTGAGACAAGTCGGCATTAACGTTGAATTACAGTTTAGTTGCACTTTGACATTCTTTTAAAAGAAAGGCAAAGCGCTTTAAAAATAAATTAATAATTAGTACTATCAGTTAGTGACTACTACTACAAAGGCTGATGGCAGTGCATAAAGTTTAATACTAAAATGGATATCAAAAGCTTGCCAACAAGTGCCAGATTTGAAGTACTTCGTAACATTATCCATGGGCTGATGACATAAATTGAAGTTTAGCTTCAAAATCGACTCTTAAATCAACTTTAAAACTATCCATTTAAGTGGAGACCCTGACTAAATCAACACAGGACAGACTGACACACAAGACAAGACAGACGGACAAACACACGGGACAATCAGATGGAGGACAGACACATAAGACAATCAGATGGAGGACAGACACATGACAATCAGATGGAGGACAGACACATGAGACAGGAGGCCAGACAGAGAGACAAGTGAGAGAGGGACAGACAAGAGAGACACTGACAAAGTCAGTCCAGTCAAGTCAGTCAAGTGTTCGTATTGGTCAAAAGGTCAGATTAACGTCAGTCATCACACACTCACTCCATCCAGAAAACATAGTAGGAAAAAAAAACAGATGAGAAAATTCTCGACTGGCAAGTACAGTCCTGACAGTACAGTTTTCATGGCCATGAAGAATCAAGAGACTGCTGTGAAAAAGATCAGAGGAGGTATAGTATTGGCACAGCGGCCAAGCATGAAAGACAAACTGCTCTTACCGCCAAGTTTTAACTAAACTAAAACGCAATCTAATTAAGTTGGACATTCACGGATGTCGGTGCTCCTCTTCTAGATGCGCTAAACCGGAAAAAGGTATGGTTAGGGTTAGTCACTTACCGTACACAGATGCGCTTGGCATCCATGTAAAATTCCTAAACGCGCAAGGCCAGACGTCCAATAATACAAATCCGCAGCGAGGGTAGACGGCCGTCATTGCCGACTTGTATTGCGGGACACAGCCAAGTACTATGTGTGTAGGATTTATTTGTGCGTACTAGGGCTAACAGTTGATTAATGGCCACGATGGAAAATAAAAAAAGGCACAGCGGCCAAGAAGACTAAGCCTTGTGACATGGCGTACAAGGCACAACATTAATTTTATTCCTATCACCTATTTAAACCTAATTTAAGATCTGGTCCTCCATCACTATCCCTCAAATATCAATAAAAAACAAAAACATTTTCATTAAAAATGAGCATGAAGGCCAAGACAGATCGGCACGGCGGCCGGAACGTCGATGAGCCCGTAGGCCTGGTGTCACTTACTTTGACGGAAAGTCCAAAAGTTGGAAAGAAAGTGGTTTGGCCTCATGGTAAGAAAAAAAACAAAATTTATATTTCCATACTCTGCACTCATGGAGGCCAACAAGGTAGCTCTCCAAATAAGAAAACGTATGGACTCACCCCTTGTTGACGGAACCTAAAAAAGGAAATGTTAGTGTTTACAACCTATCTTCAACACATCTACTGCAATGTGAACTGCTGAACAGAATGTTATCGTCAGAGCATCTCAATAAGTCAGTCTCGTCTTAGTCTAAAGGTCAGGTTAACGTCTGTCCAAGTCTCTCACACACACACACAACCCATTCAACACTCGGCATCTTTCAAACAAGAGAGAACTTCATACACTGCATCAGTCGCGCACCTCATTCGTTCAAATCACTCGCTCAGCAGTTCCACAAAAACGTAACTAACGAGGACCAGATTAACCAGGAACATGCAAAGCCAACCTGTGGCAAATGCTCCACTTAAGCTATTTGACAGATGGAAAGCAGGAGAAGAGAAAGATCGTGGCCATGAAACAATACAGATAGATATAGGCCAAGTGGCCAAGAGAGAGGGGTGACACGGCGGACACCCAGAATTAACCATGACACCTACAAATTGAAGGTCTTCATGAAGATCAATCTGGGGAAAAAACAAAATGTTTTAGTCCAGTATCCAAACTTGATGTTCAATATAGAGTACATACATAGTCAGAATTGATTGTAGCATAAAGATGATTAAGATTTAAGGAACGCCTTTTAAGTTCAAGTGTAAAAATGTCATACAGACACTGGTTCCCAAATAGAAAAACCTTTATATACTATACATTTGTGATTAAATTTATATGTTGCCATCAGCTAAATAGATTATGTTAATTAGCCATAATATAAAAAAAAGGTGTCACTCACATTCTTGGATAGTGGATTTTGTAAATGACGGGTCCGACCAGGTCTCCGTGAGCATGAAGCAGAAGGTTGTTCCTGTTAAAAAATGAATAAAAGTTTAGAATTATATAAAGTGTAACCCTTAATCTGGCTTTAAACATTTAACATATTTAAAATGATAATAAAAAATTCCGGTGAAAAACTCAATAGTAATGACCATGAACGCAACACTGAATTAACATAGCACAGCGGTGCGTTTAAGGACAGCAAAAAATGCATATAGTACCCCTTATGCATAATTATTTATTTAATTAGTGTCTTTAGTAGTTAAAAGAAAATCGATTAAAATCGAAAATCTGATATATAAAAAAGAAAAATCGGAGATTCAGATTTTTAGGCCTACTGCTTCGCCAACATTGAGCTAATGCCAAATGATTAAGCTAACAGAACGCCAAACATTTAATTTACTAAATGACACCTAGCTTGAACCAAAGCTGAAATGGAGCAACTAGATAAGATTGAGGCCGAATTGAGCCGACAGAGAACGGATAAAAGTTTTTAGAATATAATTAAGCAAACACAGTCACCATTAAGCGAACTTAACAAAAGTTACCCACCATTCTGAACGTGTCACAAGGCTGGACCCGGTCAGAACACGCCATCTCGAAGCTCCTTCTGCGTACACGAGCTAATGCACCTGAAGGCCACCTTTTCGGCGTCTGACGTCACGCCGCGGTAGTCTTCTTTGCCAACCGGTTAATGGCGGTTGGCAAACACACAGAGATTTTGTGCATTCTTGCCGCAACAAGTTCTCTCCTCCCGGAACAGTTTCTGTAATTGTCGTTCAAGTTGTAGTTTTCGGCAGCTCGTGTGTGCTCCTCTTCAGAGTAAAACGAACACGGGGCTCTTGCTGGAGGAAGTTAAATAGGAGGAGGAGGAATCAATCAGCGGCCATCAGCTGATTGAATTACACCTGCGTGAAGATGAGCGTGCGCTGCTGGCAAACAACCATTTGGTGCACTACTGCCACCGTGTGGTATGGAGTCTGCATCAAAATATTAGCAATTCTACTACTGCAAAAAATAAATACAATAAAAAAAACTACTACTACTACTGCTAATGTGGTATATATATATATACATGTATATATATATACACACATATATATATATATATATATATATTATGGCATGCCATTCAGGAATAATTTAAGAATATAATAATGAAAGTCTGAATATATATGTGTGTGTGTATGTGTGTGTGTGTGTGTGTGTGTGTGTGTGTGTGTGTGTGTGTGTGTAAACATCTGCCTGTGTTATGTTTATTGATTATAAATAGGGTTACTGTTTAATCCAAATCTAATCCTTGATATGAAAGTGTTTAGTTTTTTTTATTCCTTTCATTTATTGCTTTTGTTCAATATAGAAACATTACACACAAACAACAAAAACATTAAATTAAAATTAAAATATTCACGCCCTCATCCCAAACTCAGCAATCAACAAATGTGATAATAATAGAGAAATGATACTGATAATGATGATAATAATGACAGAGACTAAGGCTACAAATAAATTAATGTATACAGCAACTAAACAATTTGATGATATAAAAAAAGACACGCAGGTTTTTTTCTTGTAATGTTTTTTTTAAATATCTCACACCCAGTGAGAGAGGGAGAGCGAGTGACACACGCACACACACACACACACACACACACACACACACACACACACACACACACACAGACACACACACACACACGCACACACACACACACACACACACACACACACACACACACACACACACACACACACACACACACACACACACACACACACACACACACACAGTCAAAGCAAGCAAGTGTTTCTCTGAAAGAGATATCCACCCGTCACTGAAGCTCCCCTGAATCAGTAAGTGCATCATTTTATCTTTAGTTTTGATTTATTTCCCATGTGTGTGTACACATGCATGTTTTTATACTCATCTAATGACTCCATTGTTTTCATTTCATTAAAAAGCGATGTCAGTGTCAGTGTCAGTGTCAGTGACATACAAATGATATAGTTAAAGATAGATAGGTGTAGGGCAGTCTAGTGACTTTTATTTTCTTTGAAGGAAGTGACTTTGGCATCGTCAATTTTATTATTATTATTATTATAATTTTTTTTTTCCACTGTCTGATGATCGAATAACACATTTATCTCTGGAAATGAGTAAAAACTTGTGGCAGATGCACCTTAGCTGTGTTGACAGTGAATATGTGTTCCTCCAGGGGGGGGTCAGATGTGATTTTTGTCCCTATATTATGTGCATATAATGTAGTGTAATACATGTATTTTACTGTTTTTAAATGCTGTTTTCTTGTGTTCACGACCACACAGCACTGATCCACGCTGACCATCCCCATCAGAGGGATCGAGCATCATAGGAAATCCATCCGTGTGCGTCACCTCAGTAACCCAGGACACACACACACACACACACACACCTCTCCCCCCCCCTGCTGCTTTCTCCTGCCTCATGCTTTCCATGTCCAGCTCCACCCTGTGCCACCATGGATTTTGTGGATTCGGGCGACATGGACCGTGGCTGTGGAGATAGAAACTGCGGCCTCTCGTCGGGACTCCCAGAAGACTGCTCCAGCCACGCCTGCCACTGGGAGGAACCTATGTTTGGACTAATTGAGTTAGGTAGGTTAAAAACTGAAGTAAACAGGAACAACAATATGAAAGAAATAACAGAACTTTTTCCATTGTAAACAAATCGCTGCTCTTCTTCTTTCCCAGTGTGCGTGACTGTGATTTACATACCACTGATGCTCTTCGGCCTCCTTGGAAATATACTCACAATTCTGGTGGTTTGGCTGCGTCCACACATGAGGAGCTCCACCTACCTGTACCTGAGCAGCATGGCGGTCAGCGATCTGTTAATACTCCTGCTGCTGCCTCTGGATCTATATAAGGTACACTCACATTTTTACTAAAACTCAAGAGGGATTGTCAAGTAATATTGTCATTTTTCTGATTACAGTATTACACGTTATTTTAGTTTCAAGAGGTGATTTAAAAGAAGACCCACAGTTGTTGCTGCATTGCTTGGTACGGTTATATAAGTCTGAACATGGAGCTAATCAAATCTGACCCTATTTAACAATGTGAATGTGAAAATCTGATGTTTTTGAAAAGCTCAACCAAGACTTACCTTTTTAGACGTTTTTTTAACAGTTCTTTTTATTTATTTATTATTCATTTATCTATTTATTATTATTTTAGCGATATGTTTAACTCTTGGGTACTTTACTATAGACGTTTGGGGCATATATGTGTTACATGTATAAAATGTGCTATACAAATACAGTTTGGTTGGTTGGTCTGTTGGTTGGTTGGATGGTTGGTTGATTGGTTTGTTAGTTGGTGTGTTGGTTGGTTGCTGGGTTGGTTGGATGGTGTGTTGGTCGGTTGGTTGGATGGATGGATGTTCGGTTGGATGGCATGTTGGTTGGTTTGATGATTGGTTGGTGTGCTGGTCTGTTGGTTGGTTGGTTGGTGTGTTGGTTGGATGGTTGGATGGATGGTTGATTGGATGCTGGTTGTTTAGGTGATTATTTGGTGTGTTGATTGATTGGTTGTTAGAGGATAGTTGTTGATAGTGTTTGTTTGGTTGGTTGCTGTGTTGGTTAGTTTGTGGGTTGGGTGGATGATGTGTTGGTTGGTCGGTTGTTTTAACAGTGTGTTGGTTGGTAGACTGGTTAGTTAATTGGTTGGCGTGTTGGTTGGTTGGATGGATGGATGGTTGATTGGTTTGTTAGTTTGTGTTTTGGTTGGTTGATTGATTGGTTGGTTAGATGATAGTTGTTGTGTTTGTTGGTTGGTTAGTTTGTGGGTTGGGTGGATGATGTGTTGGTTGGTTGTTTTAACAGTGTGTTGGTTGGTTGAATGGTTAGTTAATTGGTTGGTGTGTTGGTTGGTTTGATGGATGGGTGGTTGATTGGTTTGTTAGTTGGTGTTTTGGTTGGGTGGTTGGATGGTTGATTGCATGGCATGTTGGTTAGTTAGGTGATTGGTTAGTTGGTTGGTAGCTGTGTTGGTTAGTTTGTAGGTTGGGTGGATGGTATGTTGGTGGGTTGATTGGTTAGTTTATTGGTTGGTTGTTTTAACAGTGTGTTGGTTGGTTGGTTGATTGGTTAGTTAATTGGTTAGTGTGTTGGTTGGTTTGATGGATGGATGGTTGATTGATTGGTTTGTTAGTTGGTGTTTTGGTTGGTTGGTTGGTTGGTTGATTGCATGGCATGTTGGTTAGTTAGGTGATGGTTGGTTGGTTGGTTGGTTGGTAGCTGTGTTGGTTAGTTTGTAGGTTGGGTGGACGGTATGTTGGTGGGTTGATTGGTTAGTTTATTGGTTGGTGTGTTGGTTGGTTGTTTTAACAGTGTGTTGGTTGGTTGATTGGTTAGGTAATTGGTTGGTTTGATGTTTGGATTGATGGTTGATTGGTTTGTTAGTTGGTGTTTTGGTTGGTTGGATGGTTGATTGCATGGTATGTTGGCTAGTTAGGTGATGGTTGGTTGGTTGTTTGTTTGGTAGCTGTGTTGGTTAGTTTGTAGGTTGGGTGGATGATATGTTGGTGGGTTGATTGGTTAGTGTATTGGTTGGTTGATTGATGGTTGGTGTTTCCATGAGTCAGAATGAAGTAACCAAACCATTGTTCCATCTCTCTCAGCTCTGGAGGCCCAGACCCTGGCTGTTGGGAGACATTGCCTGTAAACTGACCATGTTCCTCTCTGAGTGCTGCACCTTCTGCACCATTCTCCACATCACCTTCCTCTCTCTTGAAAGGTACGTGGCAGTGTGCTGGCCAATCGCAGCCAAGACTTTGGTGACGCGGCGCAGAACCAGGGCTCTCATTGGCTGCCTCTGGCTGGGCGCGGCCGTTAGCGCAGCACCAGTGTTGATCATGGTTGGAGTGGAGGAAGTTGGGGGAGAGGATGTAGGGTTTGGAGGATGGAGGGAGGACGCAGGGTGGACAGGCAGGGAAGGAGAAAAGGGTGCGTTTGTGATGGGTGGAGGCGAAAGAGGGAATGGACACTTGAGATTGATGGGTGGCGGGCTGGAGGGTTTACAGTGGGAAGAGAAAGAGACAATAGGATTGGGTGAAAGAGAGAAGTTATTCAAAGAAGAAGGGGAGAGAAAGGTGGAGATTCTAGAATCAGATGACAGGAAACAAGGAGACGGAGGAGAAAGAGGAGACGGGAATCAGGTAGATACAAGAGGAGGTGAAGAAGACGGACGGAAGATGGAAGATGACAGAATGCAGCAAAATAAAATGAAAGAGGACGAGGGAGGAGGCGAGGAGGAGGAGGAGGAAGTGGATGTTGGCGTGGGAGGAGAGTGGGACATGAGAGAGTGTCGCTGCACGCACTACGCCGTCTCGTCTGGCCTGCTGTCCGCCATGATGATCCTCTCCAACCTGTACTTCCTGGTACCGCTCTGCATCCTGGGGCTGGTCTACAGCCTGATCGGACGAACGCTGTGGCTGCGTCCGCAAAGCAGCCGCAAAGACCAGAGTCACCGGCACACTGTCAAAATGCTCGGTGAGCGCACATGTGTGATGTTTTCATATGCTTAGACATGTTTGAAGCGGAAAATAGACAACGTTGGGCCTATGGACGTTGTCTGTTTCCTTCTTTAAATAAGTCATTAGCTTTCAGATCCCTTTCAGACCTGGTAGTTACCTCCGTCCTGGAGGACACCTTCTCACCTGACATCAGATCTGACCGTAATGAGGTCACAGGAGATGCCTCCAGGATGCATTTGGATGTCAGGTGTGAACTCTGATCACTGAGGATTATTACCAGGTCTGAAATGGCTCATGTATTACCCAATCTAACATCTGCTTCCCATGTTCCCCTCGCGTCTCTTCACCTCCTTCAGGAGTGATTGTCTTGGCGTTTGTCCTGTGCTGGCTGCCCTTCCACGTCGGTCGGACCATATTCTCTCTTTCTCTGGGCTCGGGCACTGAAAGACAGGAAACGTCTTACGTGGACGCGAGCTCACAATCACAAGACATGAACACACTTCCTGGTCCTGATCCTGGTCCTCCGAGCTCAGACACCCAGCCGCAGAGTCTCTCCCAGACAAGTGGACAAATGACCACACGTACAGGCGACGTACGGTGCGGCACCTGCGGCGGGACCGGTGATGTAGACACGGAAACCAAAGCGCGCTCTGACAGCGCGAGCGCACGCGAACACTTGCGCCCGCGCGTTGCGTCGCGCCGCAAAAACCCAGAGAGTACATCGCACAACGCTACGACGCTCGA
This sequence comes from Microchirus variegatus, assembly GCF_963457635.1. Taxonomy (NCBI): domain Eukaryota; kingdom Metazoa; phylum Chordata; class Actinopteri; order Pleuronectiformes; family Soleidae; genus Microchirus; species Microchirus variegatus. The sequence continues at coordinate 6,384,457 of NC_139811.1, forward strand.
CGCGCAAAAAGGCTGCGCAAACTCACAGAACGACACGCTCGCCGACGCTGACCCACACAACCACGACACACACATTGACGACGAAGACGCACAACTCTATTTTTTATACTATCTGTCTCAGTATTTCAATCTGGTGTCCTCGGTCCTCTACTACCTCAGCGCCGCCGTCAACCCTCTGCTCTACAACCTGATGTCCGCCCGGTACAGACACGCCGTGCACAGCCTCGTACAAACGCACTGTCAGACGCAGTCCCGGCGAATACGCAAGACGCTCGGCGCGCAAAGCTCGACGACCGCGCTGTGAGGATGAACGCGGCATGCAAAAAATTGTACAGCATTGGACGCGATGCTGCAAAGACTGTGACCGCAGAATGCCAATAAAAATGCAGGACTTGTTTTCCTGTTCTTTAGTAGCCTTTTTTTTTTTAAATGCTAACTTTGTTGTTCACTGGTCTGATTGGTTCCGGTACTTAAAGGTGCATTATGTAATAAATCTAAATCAACTGGCCATAAAATCCTCCTAATATGTCACAGAGACGCAGGAATAATGTTCATATAACAAACTGAACTCACCAACAACAACAGTACAGACAAAATATCTGCATTAAAAAAAATATTTTGCAGACTGCAAATCATGTTTATGTTTTGAAATCATGTTTTGGCATGTGGCGCCACCTACCGCCGTCTACCAATCATTGCAGTCAGTAGAGTCTCAGCTGCCGAGCAACCACGGGTTGCCAGTTACGTCAGAAAACGAAACCTTAAAGACCAAGGTATTTTGAATTTGAATGTAGTAACCCTTTTTGGCCACATTCTTACATATGGCGCCTTTAATAACACACGATCAAAAGAGTTATGTGATCCATTTAAAAAGCAATGTCGTCAAACTCCTAAAGTCGCTACTTGTAATAACGTTACTGAACCAACGCTGTTGGAGTTCAACGTCAAATGCAATATCAGAGGTTTTCTTGTTAGTGTGAGGTCCCACAGGTGTGTTTTTCAAAGAAAGGTAACGTTCGCGTTTCAGAAAGAATGTGGTTTTTCTTTGCTTTCTTTCTAGGCTTTTGCATCAAAATTCACAAGTGTCAAACTCATGGCCCGCGCGCCACCCCCAGCCCACCATGCAGTTGTATTCAGCCCATGTGATAATATGTCTTTCTCCACTGACTCACTGATTAGTACCGCACTTATCAAGCTAAACGTGGACCTTGAAAACACATTTCTATTTGGCTCCTTCTCTTTTAGCTTTACACATCTAGTAAAACTTGAATACATCTAATTATTAAAGGTGCCATATGTAAGAATTTGGCCAAAAACGGTTACTACACTCAAATTCAAAATACCGAGGTCTTTTAGGTTTCGTTTTCTGACGTAACTGGCAACCCGTGGTTGCTCGGCAGCTGAGACTCTACTGACTGCAATGATTGGTAGACGGCGGTAGGTGGCGCCACATGCCAAAACATGATTTCAAAACATAAACATGGTTTGCGGTCCACAAATTTTTTTTTTTTATGCAAATATTTTGTCTGTGCTGTTGTTGTTGGTGAGTTCAGTTTGTTATATGAACATTATTCCTGCGTCTCTGTGACATATTAGGAGGATTTTATGGCCAGTTGCTTTAGATTTATTACATAATGCACCTTTAAGAAGCGTAGATACATGTGACTGCAGGTCTGTATGTGCTGTTTGTCCATTCAGGCTGCCGTAGAAACTCCGTAAAGCAAGGGCCTTGCCTAGAGTTAACGTAAAAAAGCTTATTCTTAGGCTACAAAAAACAAATAATTTACATACATTATGTACTCAAACAAACTCATGAGTCGTTTATTCAATGTCTACCTCATAAATCTTACGCACTGCACCTTTAACAGCAGTTAAGCGGAAAGGTTAAAGGTTATTTTTCACCTCATTTTTTCAAAATTCACTTCCATTAAATACAAATCATAACATATTTATGTATGTACGAATGTATATATATTTCTATCCACAGCTTTTATTTCTAAACAACACCTCTGTGTGCACACGCTCGCGCCGCACACAGGACCATTGCTTTGATTCATGGCGTTTCGTACGGTGCCTGATGTGTGTCTTTGATATAGCAGAGATTACATTACAGGTGCGGCCCGTGTCACACACCGAGGAGATAAACGCCTCTCGTCGAGGTTCACCTCTCTGAAGTGGAGGTGATATGTTTTCAGCGTCTCCGTCTGTCAGCAGAGAAACACTTGAGAGCACATTTCCTGAAGGTGACACGGCCTCGGGGCTGGGACGCAATTTGATTTGTTGTTGTTGTTGTTTATCCAAGCTATTTTCTGAGCTATCTTTTGTTATGTCGGTGGTGTTGATTTTTTTGTAATGCTGTAAAAAACATGTAAATATTTGATGTGAAAGTGAATGTTTAAAATAAAAAATATATATATATATATATATATATCTGCTCTGTTTAGAGTACTATCATAAATGTATCCTCCATTTGCTACTACAGTGTCACATTTTTGATTGATTGACATGACGGCTCATATTGTAGTTGCTGTTGTTACTGTACAATATTATTATGTCATATGTTTTTCTATTTGTTCCATTTATTCATTTGGCTTCAGGCTTTTCTTGCCTAGAAGTGCTTAGCCTGGAGTGCAGTGGGAGCTGCTGTAATCCTCTACTGTACTGTATGTGTGCAGAAGAACCACAAGATGGCGCTCTGGCCCAAACATTAGAAGGATGCTCCTGTGTTGTTTTGAATAGAAAGTCACATTTTATTTGAATGTTTTCCCTTTAAAAAAAAAAAAAAAAAGATTGACATCTCATTTAATTTTATATCCCTTTTTTTTTTTTTTTTAAAGGGGGAAAAAAAAGAACTTCATATTTTATTTCATTTTATATCCAATTTTTATATAAAAAAGGGGGAAAAGAAATTCACATTTTATATCCCATTTTTATATATATAAAAAGGGGGAAAATAGAAATTCACATTTTATTTCATTTTATATCCAATTTTCATATAAAAACGGGGGAAAAATTGAAATTCTCATTATATTACCCTTTTTTATATATAAAAAGGGGGATTAAAATTTGTATTTTTTCTCTTTAAATTTTTTTTTTTTTTAAATTAAAACACACGACTGGAATCCCCAGATAACCTTGTGTTACACCCACACATTGAGTGTCCTGGATCATGATCGTAGTGTTTATGTATAAAACAGCGTCGTATCTCCCGTCACCTTTTCATCAATCACTCACCAGTGTGTTTCCTTGTCTTTCTTTCCCGTTTGTTGATACAGCTGTGTTCGTTTGAAATCGAACACGATAACGCCAATCAATCCATTTCCACGTTAGCCAATAATTCTAATATCGCTCCCATCCACCTCCACAGTCTTTGTGTAAAGTGAATCAATCACAGTAACATTATTCATCATAATAACACTATGTAGAGCAGATGTTCACCAAAAAGAGTCTCTCAGCAAACATGATCCTGACTGATCACTCAACATGGAGTGAGCAGGACACACTGAGAGTCATTCCAGGACAAAATAGTCCTCATGGAGACCGAGGCCTGGTCCTGATGAGGAACAGCTTCATTTGTGAGGAACTGGTTTTTCATTTTCAATGGATCCTTGTTCAGGGCGATGCCGACTATTTTGATGGTAAATTTCAAGTCATTCCGAGATACTTTTTGTTTTTGAGAAGAAAGTCAGCTCACTGTCAAAGTGCATCAGGGCAAATGGATGATTTCCTGAATTTCAAAAATTAATTAAAATTATTCCTTAAGAGGTTTGCAAATATTTTCAACAGATCCTTGTTCAGGCCGATGCCTGCTATTATGATGGTAAATTTCAATTAATTTCGAGATACTTTTTGAGAAGAAAGTCAGCTCACTGTCAAAGTGCATCAGGGCAAATGGATCATTTCCCGAATTTCAAAAATTCATAAAAATTATTCCTTAAGAGATTTGCAAATATTTTCAGCAGATCCTTGTTCAGGGCGATGCCGACTATGTTGATGATGAATTTCAAGTCATTCTGAGATACTTTTTGTTTTTGAGAAGAAAGTCAGCTCACTGTCAAAGTGCATCAGGGCAGAAGGATTATTTCCTGAATTTCAAATATTCATTAAAACTATTATTTAAGAGGTTTGCAAATATTTTCAACGGATCCTTGTTCAGGGCGATGCTGACTATTATGATGGTAAATTTCAAGTCATTCCGAGACAGTTTCTTTTTTGCTGATGAGCTGCTGCCTGCCTGGTGCAGAATGATAAATCAGTGAAAATTAAATTACTGCAATCTGACTAACGGTCAGAGACATATGCCTCTCACAGACAGACACAACCTGCTTTATAGATAGATGGAGAGCGTGAGGTTGGCTTGGCTTGTTTTTATGAAAAAAAAATAAAATAAAAATGTTCTATGTTTCTCTAGGGCCTAAAGATGTGACCTATGAACACACACACACCCTCAGGATGTTGTCCATATAAGGAGTTGTGTGTTATTCCCAAAGGCAAATTTACCAAGGGTGCACCTGTGACACTTAGGGTTAACAAACCTTTTTTTTTTAAATATCTGTGCGTGTATTACAATTTTCTCAAAACGTGTCTCATTCTGTTTAGAACACATCACACAGAACTCCTCGTTCTCATTTATTTTTTTTCACTTTATCAAAATGTAAATTAGCATCTGTAGCTTTTTCCTTTTATTGCCAAAAAGGGTTAGGCCAAACTGCTGCATACTTATTGGAACGCGGCCTCGCACTAAATGAGCATATTTTCTTCTCCTTTTTTTTTTTTAATTTAGCTTGTTTACCGGAAAGGAATTTGAAAATTACACAAAGGGAAGCTTCGGCAGTAAAAAAAAAAAAAACGAGAATAATTATACTTAATAATACACTTTATTCCTTGTTTTCTTGTGTGGAGAACAACAGTTAGCGAAGGCAAAGCAGCATTCGTCTGGTGGAATTGGTCCCGAGCCGTGACGCCATGAAGTAATGAGTGACATGCATCTTTTCCTTCTGACACAAACTCAATATACGTTTGAATACGTTTTAATTTTTTTGTTCCCATGCACGGTAATGGGTGTAAGTTCTATACACATACAAACACATCATCTGAGTACATTACACGCGTAGCTGCCCAGACACTGATCGATTCACTGACACACGTTGTAAACACGCTAACACACATGCACATGCACATGCATGGCCAAATACCCACCACCGAGGCAGAGATCTCTGCGGTGAATGATGGAGGGATCTAATTATAAAGCGAGCAGAAGCATCCGCTCATGTTTACTGCCAGGGTTTATTACCTGGAGAGGTGCTGCTGCTACAGGAGGCACCTCAGCCACAACATATGGAGCAAATTAACACGCCGCGGATTTTGCGCCTTCTGGGCTTCTGGGTCTGGGTCTGAGTCTGAGTCTGGGATGACACGTTTGAGGAAAGTACATTCATATAATCATCACATGTATACATATATATATATATATATACTCTCATAAAGTTGCATGGTCTCTTGAGGGAGCAATTGCTGTTTTTTCATCTGTTTTTTATTTTATTTACAGCACTTAAAGGGATAGTTCGGAATTTTGAACATGAGACCTATTTTCCAACCCAGCCGGTGTGATGGAGACGTCTGGAGACGTTTTCAAGAAATTTCATTCAGTTCTTTCTAGTTGCCGAGTTCGCTGATGCTATGGCTAGCGCAAGTCAATGGTACACGCTAGCATGGCATTAGAAACACTCATACCGACTCCACAGTGCACCAGAGGCAAATCGATTGTAACGGCAGACTATCGATGTACATATCTGTGTTGATAGAGTAATATTTGAAACAAAACTAACGTCGCAATCGCATGAATTTTTGAGGGACTTCTTTCTCAGCACTATACTTCTGGCAGCGGAATCAGTTCGCCACTGCCGGAAGTATAACGCGCTGCTGCTGCTGCTGCTGCTGCTGAGACATAAATCCTTCAAATTGCAAGGTTGGTTTTATTTCATTTTAGCATCAGCGAACTCGGCAACTAGAAGAACTGAATGAAATTTCTTGAAAACGTCTCCATCACACCGGCTGAGTTGGAAAATAGGTCTTATGTCCAAAATTCCGAACTATCACTTTAAAGGTGCCATGTGTAAGAATGTGGCCAAACACAGTTACTACACTCAAATTCAAAATACCGAGGTCTTTTAGGTTTCGTTTTCAGACGTAACTGGCAACCCGTGTTTGCTCGGCAGCTGAGACTCTACAGACTGCGATGATTGGTAGACGGCGGTAGGTGGCGCCACATGACAAAACATGCTTTCAAAACATAAACATGATTTGCAGTCTGCAAAATATTTTTTTAATGCAAATATTTTGTCTGTACTGTTGTTGTTGGTGAGTTCAGTTTGTTATATGAACATTATTCCTGAGTCTCTGTGACATATTAGGAGGATTTTATGGCCAGTTGATTTAGATTTATTACATAATGCACCTTTAATAATAAGTAAGGTGACATACTGTATGTGTGGTCCAGGTTTTGGTGCAAAATGGTCAATGTATTTATATATACTGACCCTGAACTGCTTCATTGTAGTTTCTATGACATTTCCAAGGTCAGGTCAGCTCTTACAGGCGACGACGACGAGAGCTGGCGCATCCGTCATCGTCGTCTACACTCTTAGAAATAAGGAGTTCCAAAAGGCTCCTTCTACAAGCGGCTGAGGTTCTACCTGGAACCATTTGCTCCCATCTTGTTCAGTATAACTTTTATAGCACAGGATATATGTCTCATAGGATCTGGAAATAACGAGAGATAGCAGATAAAGCCAGTAACCTTCATTTGTTTTCGTGTTTTTTTTTGGCTCATTCTAGTTCTCGTCTTTCAGTTTGAGGATGTACAGCCTCATATAGAGTACGGCTACCTTTATTAAGACATCAGGGTAAATGGTGTTGTATTTCTATTGCACTTTTCCAGTCTTGATGACCACTCAAAGCTGCTATTACACCACAGTTCCCATTCACCCATTCACACCCATTCACTCACACTTTCATACGCACTCACACGCTGCCGGCACAGCCGTCAGGAGCAACGTGGGGTTAAGTGTCTTGCCCAAGGACACATCGGCTTGTAGACTAGTGGAGCTCACTAACTCACAGTGGTTCACTCTTAGAAATAAGGGTTCCAAAAGGGTCCTTCTAAACTAAAATGTTTAGGTATGAGCCCTTCACTTTACATACGTATACTACACTCTTAGAAATAAAAGTGCTAAGTAGAACCCTATAACGTTCTTCTGCTTGTCATTTTTGCACAGTCTTGTCCAATAATTTGGCGTTTATTGCACACCAGTTGTGAACAGGAGCAACAAGGGGGTTGGTGCCTTGCTCAAGGGCACCTCAGCCCCTGAGCCATCCCGGGATTGAACCAGCAACCTTCCAGTTAAGAGCCCAATTCCTTTCCTCTTTACCATCGTCTGCCTATACTATCTTAGAAATAAAAGTGCTAAGTAGAACCATATAAGGTTCTTCGGCTTGTCCTCATAGGAGAACCCTTTTTGTAGAATCTTTTTCATAAAGGTTCCACCTGGAACCCTTTTGGAGGGTTCCACCAAGAACCCGTTTAAACCCTTTATTCAGGAAAGGGTTCTCTGGATCAAAATGGTTCTTACTGGAACCATTAGTGTTACATAAGAACCCTTGAAAAGCCCTTTCTTGGGGGAAAGGGTTTTTCAGAAGCAAATGGTTCCCGATAGAACCTCAGCCCTTGTAGAAGAACCCTTTTGGAACCCTTCTTTCTAAGAGTGTACTACTGTGAGTTCGTTAGGCACCCTAATAAAGGTACTCTATACGAGGCTGTGCATCCTAAAAGTGAAAGAAGAGAACTATAATGAGCAGATGTTTTAAGAAAACACAAAACAAATGAAGGTTATTGGCTTTATCTGCTGCCGCCCGTTATTTCCAGATCCTATGAGACATCGCTCATGTGCTATAAAAGCGAGATGGGAGTCAGTCTGTGTCAGTGCACGGGTCACACTCTGCTCTATTATTAGTCGCAAGGAATAAACTCTGAGTCTGAGCCCACTGTCTTGTTTGTGGTGAATTTTTTAAAGACTTCTTTAAAGAGACTTTTATTGGTGTCAGAAAGGCTCAGTGCTGGCCTTCCTTCCTATTTTTACACAACAGAGAAAATGGTGCTATTGAAAAGAATATACATACATACTAGCCCTTTATTAGTAAATATTAAGCACATATTAACACCTTATTCTACCTCTATTACGTCATGAATTAAGATTTTTTCCTACATAAGGTGTTAATACATGCTTAAAGGTGCATTATGTAATAAATCTAAAGCAACTGGCCATAAAATCCTCCTAATATGTCACAGAGACTCAGGAATAATATTCATATAACAAACTGAACTCACCAACAACAACAGTACAGACAAAATATTTGCATTAAAAAAAATATTTTGCAGACTGCAAATCATGTTTATGTTTTGAAACCATGTTTTTGGCATGTGGCGCCACCTACTGGCGTCTACCAATCATTGCAGTCGGTAGAGTCTCAGCCGCCGAGCAACCACGGGTTGCCAGTTAGGTCAGAAAACGAAACCCTAAAAAGGCTCGGTATTTTGAATTTGAGTGTAGTAACCGTTTTTGGCCACATTCTTACATATGGCACCTTTAATATTTACTAATAAAGGGCTAGTATGCGACTTATACGCATGTTAGTAAGCACCTAGTTATGTGTTCCCTTATCTCAAGTGTTACCAAAATTTAATATGTATAAAAATGTGTATGATCTGGTTTCCACGACGTCAGCTGTGGTATTTTTTTTTATATTATATATATTATATTGTGCTAAGAATAAAACAATCAAATAAGGCAGAGAGAAGAGAGAGCAGATGACATTTACTGCTCCCTTGTTATGTGGACTTTATGTCATGAGGGGGAGCAGAAAGCCTGACCAGTGTCTGAACAGCACTCAATCAGCATGGAATGAGTTATATCATCACATCATTGTGATTAGTATCATTGTCGCCGTGATTATGGCGATCCGCATTCTGCATTTACTGGATCTTCTGTGTCATAAGGGTAAGTGGAGAAAGACTTTAAAGCGTTAAAGGCCTTAAATGGATGAGAGAAGTTTTGCAGTTTGTCTGCACTTCCCACTCTCCGTGACTGTCTCCTCTGCTCACCCCGAGAGAGGGAGAGAGGCCGTGGTGACAGTCAGACGAATGTCTCTTATTTCGTTTGCTAAAAACTGCTCCCTCGGTGTTTCGCCGGATTTCGGTTCAAAACGAAGCTCGGCTGCAGTCCGCAGACTGTTTGGCTGTTTGAGTTACGGCCAAATGAAGAAGCGAGGAAAGGAAATGAGGGCCAGGAGGAGGAGGCTTCTTTATATTCAGTTAAAAGAAATTCACATTCTGTGCTGGGGACACAAAGACGATATAAAAAAGTGATGTTTGAGTAAAGGCGGTGCATTCTAGATTATGACTATGGAAGAATATGGAAGATTACGACTTAGTTCTCATAATATTACAACTTTATTCTCGACAGATTACGACTTTTTTCCTCATTGTACTACGACATTATTCTAGAAATATTACGACTTTATTCTTGAAAGATTGCGACTTTATTCTTGAAGGATTACGACTTTATTCTTGAAAGATTACGACTTTATTCTTGAAATATTACGACTTTATTCTTGAAATATTACGACTTTATTCTTGAAAGATTACAACTTTATTCTTGAAATATTACGACTTTATTCTTGAAAGATTACGACATTATTCTAGAAATATTACGACTTTATTCTTGAAAGATTACGACTTTATTCTTGAAAGATTACGACTTTATTCTTGAAAGATTACGACTTTATTCTTGAAATATTAAGACTTTATTCTTGAAAGATTACGACTTTATTCTTGAAAGATTGACTTTATTCTCATAATATTTTTATTCTCATAATATTACGACTTCATTCTCAAAAGATTACAACTTTATTCTTGAAAGATTCTGACTTAATTCTCATAACATTCCGACTTTATTATCATAAGATTACAACTTTATTCTCGAAAGATTATGAGTTTATTCTCATAATATTCCGACTTTATTCTCCAAAGATTGCGACTTTATTCTTGAAAGATTACGACTTTATTCTTGAAAGATTGACTTTATTCTCATAATATTTTTATTCTCATAATATTACGACTTTATTCTCAAAAGATTACAACTTTATTCTTGAAAGATTCTGACTTAATTCTCATAACATTCCGACTTTATTATCATAAGATTACAACTTTATTCTCGAAAGATTATGAGTTTATTCTCATATTATTACAACTTTATTCTCATAAGATCACGACTTTATTCTCGAAAGATTATGAGTTTATTCTCATAATATTGAGACTTTATTCACGAACGATTACGACTTAATTCCCATAATATGACTTTATTCTCATAATATTATGACTTTATTCTCGTAAGACTAAGACGTTATCCTCGAAAGATTACGACTTTATTCTCATAACATTACGACTCTATTCTTGAAGATAATCCTGTCATACAGGTGTCCTCGTATCATTAATTTGATCAATGACCACACGTCCTCGTCTCATCATCCAAACTCGCGGACGTCAGCTCCGATATTCCCCGTGACAATTATGTGAGCCACTCAATCATCACGGTCGAGCGGCCGAACATAACTGAGGTAATGGTGTGCTGAGTCGTCCTGCGGTCGTGTCCCGGCAGGAGGTCTCTGACATTCAGGACAGTGTAGGTGTTTGGCCAAAAGCACAGATACAAAGACACAATGATCACAATAATCCACCATGTCAAGTTCACGACCCTCGTGTGCAGGCTGATGCGGTGGAAGATGGATGGATGGATGGATGGATATACACCATTCTGACAGATAATAGCATCAAAATCAGTAGAATTAAGCCATGTTTCCATTGAGTGGAACAGTTCAGTTTAGTACAGTACATGTTTTTTTTGTGTATCCATCAGGAATCGTACCATAATAACCAGCCTCAATCGTTCAATTTTCGACAGCCTGCCCTTTGGGGTCACCAGAGTAAAAATGGTATGGTATAGGGGTGGGAAAAAAAATTGATTCACATATGAATCGCGATTCTAATCATCCACGATTCTGAATCGATTCATAAACTTCAAAAATCGATTTTTGGGGGATTTAAAAAAAAAAAAAATGTTTAAGTTTCTTTTCCTTCAAAAAAAGGACATTTCTAAGTGAGCCAAAACTTTTTAACGGTTAAAGGTTATGTAAATTATTTGTTTTTGTAGCCTAAGAATAAGCTTTTTTACGTTAACTCTAGGCAAGGCCCTTGCTTTACGGAGTTTCTACGGCAGCCTGAATGGACAAACAGCACATACAGACCTGCAGTCACATGTATCTACGCTTCTTAAAGGTGCATTATGTAATAAATCTAAAGCAACTGGCCATAAAATCCTCCTAATATGTCACAGAGACTCAGGAATAATGTTCATATAACAAACTGAACTCACCAACAACAACAGTACAGACAAAATATTTGCATTAAAAAAATATATTTTGCAGACTGCAAATCATGTTTATGTTTTGAAATCATGTTTTGGCATGTGGCGCCACCTACCGCCGTCTACCAATCATTGCAGTCAGTAGAGTCTCAGCTGCCGAGCAACCACGGGTTGCCAGTTACGTCAGAAAACGAAACCTAAAAAACCTCGGTGTTTTTGTATTTGAGTGTAGTAACCGATTTTGGCCACATTCTTACATATGGCGCCTTTAACACTTTTCATGTTATTGTAGGACACAGTCGTTTCTCATATACACTCATACACACATCATATATATATATATAAACTTCACTCTAGGTGTCACTAAATCCTTCACACTAGTCTTTTTTTATCATTGTTATTATTATTATGTAAGAGTACAAAGTTCTACGAGTGACGCTGCTTTTCCTCTCAATAGGTGGTGATTGCAGCCAGAAACTTCCCACAAGTGGAGCTGCAAACAAAACCTGACGAGGACATATAGGACGCATAAACGACCGATGTTTGGTCATAAATGTCACGGCGGGAAGATGATTGAAGGTTATCTGTGCCGGACTGGAATGAGCACGTATGGATTAACTAAACACGGGGAGCAGACTGCGGACATGTCTTTGATTTAGACAAAGACATGTCATTTGTCATTTGCACATCCTGTATTTATGGATAACGTGTAGCGACATAATAGAAGACGCTTATGCTCGTACGTACGTCACAAACAAAACATTTAGCTAAAAGAATTCCGCTGCGTGTGCGTCGAGAACAACTTGTGATGACAGAAGTTGTGATAATTGTAAAAGTCTGTCACTGGGGATATTAGTCAAGATTTGTGTATTGATTTTATCTATTGTGAGGATTCAGTTTGGTTTCCTTGTTCTAATAGCATAGTTGCTATTGCCTCAGTCACTTTATTTATTTTTTTTCTCTCCACTGTCAACAAACGCACACTCATTGTGTTCCTGTCAAGGTCTTGCCATGTTTTAAATCGGCTTTATACAAATACCTTTGAATTGAACAGGATGACGGTCACTCAGGACACACTGTGTATTTCACACACGTCAAGTGAAACTAAAACAAACAGTAACATTTGATTGTCCACAAATCGGGAAAGAAAAAAAAGCGTACATGCTTACTTTATTCTCGAAAGATTACAACTTTATTCTCATAATATTACAACGTTATTCTTGAGAGATTACGACTTTATTCTCGAGAGATTACGACATTATTCTCATAATATTACGACTTTATTCTCGAGAGATTACACCTTTATTCTCATAATATTACGACTTTATTCTCGAGTGATTACGACTTTATTCTTGTGAGATTACGACTTTATTCTCGAGAGATTACGACTTTATTCTCATAATATTCCGACTTTATTCTTGAGAGATTACGACTTTATTCTCATAATATTACGACTTTATTCTCGAGAGATTACGACTTTATTCTCGAAAGATTATGACTTTATTCTCATAATATTACGACTTTATTCTCGAGTGATTACGACTTTATTCTCAAGAGATTACGACTTTATTCTCGAGAGATGACAACTTTATTCTCATAATATTCCGACTTTATTCTTGAGAGATTACGACTTTATTCTCATAATATTACGACTTTATTCTCGAGAGATTACGACTTTATTCTCATAATATTACAACTTTATTCTCATAATATTACAACGTTATTTTCGAGAGATTACGACTTTATTGTCATAATATTATGACTTTATTCTCGAGAGATTACACCTATATTGTCATGATATTACGACTTTATTCTCGAAAGATTACAATTTTATTTTCATAATATTACAAATGTATTCTCCAGAGATTACGACTTTATTCTCAAAATATTGCGACTTTATTCTCGAAAGATTGCGACTTTATTCTGGAAAGATTACGACTTTATTCTCGAAAGATTGCGACTTAATTCTCGAAAGATTGCGACTTTATTCTGGAAAGAATACAACTTTATTCTCGAAAGATTGCGACTTAATTCTCAAAAGATTGCGACATTTTATTCTGGAAAGATTACGACTTTATTCTCGAAAGATTGCAACTTTATTCTGGAAAGATTACGACTTTATTCTCGAAAGATTGCGACTTTATTCTCGAAAGATTGCGACTTTATTCTGGAAAGATTACGACTTTACTCTTGAAAGATTACTGAGATAATGTATAGCATTATACAAATACCTTTGAATTGAACAGGATGACGGTCACTCAGGACACACTGTGTATTTCACACACGTCAAGTGAAACTAAAACAAACAGAAACATTTGTTTGTCCACAAATCAGGAAAGAAAACAAAGCGAACATGCATCACGCTCTGCACCGTGCATGGTGACCAGCCCAGCACTGTCAACACAAACAGAAGCGCCTTGTTGGAAATCAAATAACACCTGGGGAAGGTGACACGAGCCAGACGGATGACACGAAACATGAGCGCGGTGTGGCTCTGCTGCTCAGGCGCCGCGGCGGCTTCACGTGGAGCACAAAATATGGTGCTGACAGTTTTATTTCGCCGATTGTTTGGTCATTATTCAAACGGTGAAATAAAGCATGTGCTGTCTTTGCCTGTGGCTCTTTTTTTCTACTCCTCTATTATTTGTTGACCTGATAAAACACACACACAAACACACACACACACAAACAAACTTGTTTTTATATCGTAGTGAGGACACATGGTAGACATCCAACGCAATTTGATCTCAAGTGGCCTGGACAGGCAAAATAATAATAATAGTAATAACAGAGGCAATTCTAGAGTCTGTAGGGGCCCTAAGCAAAAATTCCCAGGGGGCCCTTCCTTCCAACCAGTGTTCATCACCATTATGTTATAAATAATCTGACACCAACGAAAAATGTATGAGTTCAAAATATTTTTTTTTTTTCTAAATGAATGAAATAACATGGAAAAACCTTGTAATTAACAATAAAAAAAAAATACTGTAAATAGCTTTTACAAATACATTACATTGTAAAGAACCCACATTATAAAACAATATAAATATATAGAACAATAAAATACTGTAAATAACTGAAAAAAAACATATATAAACTGAATAAAAAAGATTTGCATTACACTGTATTTTCCAACTTGCAGAACTTCACACAGGTTGACCAAGTGTCGGGGGCCCCCTATCGACTCGGGGGCCCCAAGCAGTTGCCTCACCAGCTGCGCCTCTGCATAATAACCCTATAAACAACAAAGATCTCCAGTTGTTTCCCCTTTGTTTTACATTTAACGAAGCATCTTTTTACAAAACCTATTATGGGATAAGTGCAATGTCAACAATATTATGAAAACGTTTACCCATTCATACCTGTGCATAACAACTTCACAGTGAATCACATCAGTGGATCTACAACAACACATTTATTATTTATGTATTGCGGGCCGGATTGGACCCTTGGGTGGGCCTGTTCTGGCCGTATGTTTGACCCTAACCCCCTGACATAATGCATTCCCTAACCCCTTATCTTAACCCTAACCACCACAACTAAGCCCTAACCCTTAACCTAAAAGCAGGGTCTTAACCCTGCTGAAAAAACCCTTTAACGTACTAGGGCATCAGACAAAATGTTCCCCACAAGGTCAAAAATGTTGGGTTTTTTTTGGTCCTCACAAAGACATAAAAACATGTACACACACTCAGTCTGGTTCTACATTGACTTGCATTCATTTTGTGGACATTTACTCTCACCTTAACCCAGGGGTTCTCAAAGTTTTGATACCTGAGGGCCAATTTAGGAACCCAACGTTGGACTGAGGGCCGCCAAAGGAAAAAAAAAACGCCAAAAAACATTTTCTGCGGGCCGCCATTGGCCCGGGGGCCATACTTTGAGAACCAATGCTCTAAATCATAAGTACTACTACTGTCTTCACTTTATGTAATCATTTATGTTATGGGGGACTTGGAAGAGGAAGACAAGTCCCCATAATGTGACTGTGTGGACAGATTTAGATTTAGGTCCCCACAACATGAGGAACACACACACACACGTGTCATACTTCAGCTCATCATATTATATATATATGTATGTGTGTGTGTGTGTGTGTGTGTGTGTGTGTGTGTGTGTGTGTGTGTGTGTGTGTGTGTGTGTGTGTGTGTGAACTGAAGACAAATCACTGGTGCAGTCACAGAAACAAACATCCTTCAGTTCCAGGTTTTTGTAGATAAAATAGATTTTAATTACTGTCATAAATCAGAGACAGGTAAATAAAATTTGTATATATATATACATATATATGTATATATGCAGAATTGATTGCCTTTAATAGTGGAGGCTGGAGAACGAGGGGAGGGGCTGAGCACGAGCCGCTTTAAAAGAGTAAACATCAGGACACACGCGCACAGATAAGAAGAAGAAGAAGAAGAAGAAAGAAGCGCGCGTTGCTTTGCGTTGACTTGCTTTGGCTGCTTAATGAGTCGAGCTTGACCACCTGCGGACGCGTTTATTGATTTTTTCTATTTTTTTTTACTTTACTGTATTTTATTTTATTTTATTTATTAGCATTATTGTTTTTTTTTTTACTTCGCGCGCGCAGATGGAGGCTCTGAAGTTCGCGCTCGTGCTGCTGTCGCTCGTGCTCCTGCAGGTTCTGTGCGCGCTAGGGAATCCGCTCTCGAGCCAAGACGAGGACGGAGAGATCTGGGCTGTGGACAACTGGCAGGTATATTCAAAAAATAAAGATGATCATTTATATTTTAGGGAAATTAAAAATGATTGTATTTATTGTATTCATTGTGTTTAAATTGGATTTGCTTGTATTATTATTATTATTATTATTATTATTATTTTTGCAAAGGAGCCTTGAGAGATAAAGGCATTTTTTAAACGTTATTTTGGGTCCATACATTGATCTTGGTCCTGACTACAACATTAGTTTTTTTTTTCGTATGTCCTTCACGAGACTTTCGACTAATATTAGGACTCCAAATCGTCCTCTAAACTCACATGAGGCTCCTCCTCCTTCTGTTCCAGTGAATCATGTGAAGACATTAGGCTTAGGATTTAAAGATCCAAGAAGAGTAGGGAGTTTGCTTGTGTTTTATATGGCACTTAGATTTCAGCACCATGGAGAGCTACACACACACACACACACACACACTGGAGTTGCCAAAACAGAATTGACAGTTTAACTTAACTTGTTTTTTTTGGATCCATTATTATGAATTTATTTGCAAATTCCTTTTTAATTTTTTTTTTTCCAGATACTGTTCCAACATGTCCATACCTGTTTAATTTGCCAATCCATTTATTTTCCCTTCTTGGTTTTATTCTTTTTTATTTGCACAATGACATAATAAAGGTCATTCTATTTCTTTATATTACAATATGAACTCCAGCGACCCATGCTGCTACTCCTAACAATACAGTAATAATAATAATGTGTTTCCCTTGTCACACATCTGCACCATCGTCTGTCGTCAAAAACGTAGTAAAACGTCGTGAAAGTACACGTCAAGAAGTAACTACTGAGTCAGGAAAGTCAGGAAAAGCCTAATTGAAATCACTTCCTTAGGTTGCTATACAATGCTATACTCTGTTTGTCAAAAAAAAAAAAAAATTCAAATTTTGGACGACATAGTATATGTGGTATGACTTTTTTGTCAAATTTTGGACCAAACATATTGCGTCAAATTTTTTTTCAAATTTTGGACCAAACATCTTGGGTCCTATTTTTTTTTTCAAATTTTGGACCAAAAATTTTGCGTAAATTTTTTTTTCACATTTTTGACCAAACATTTTGGGTCCAATTTTTTTTCTTCTAATTTTGGACCAAACATGTTGCATCAATTTTTTTGTCATTTTTTTTCAAATTTTGGACCAAACATTTTGGGTCCAATTTTTTTTTTCAAATTTTGGACCAAAAATTTTGGGTCAATTTTTTTTTCAAATTTTGGATGATAGTATAGTATGACGTTTTTGTCAAATTTTAGTAGATGTCATTCATAAAGTAGATATTTGTAATTGTGTTGATTTATAAAGTGGAAATGCTGGTCCTCACTTTGTCAGCTCTTTTACCCGGTCCTCAGTATGCAGCAAGTACAAGAATGTGTGTGTGTGTGTGTGTGTGTGTGTGTGTGTCCAGGGTTACCCTCTGGAGAGAGGTATAACCATTCGACTGGCAGATCTCCTCAAACGCTCCAAATCGCAGCAGTTCCACGGCCTGATGGGAAGAAGCTCAGGTACACAAACACTATTTAACATGCAGTAATTCTATTGTACTTTTTTGGGTTTTTTTACCTCTCGGTTTCCGTTCCACGATCACTACAACGTACTCTGTCGCTCCTTTCAGGCTCGTATCATCCTGTGAGGCTGGGGAGGAAACGTGAGTATAACCTGCAGCCCTGAGAGATCCATCAGTGTTTTCTCTTTCTCTGCTTTATTTTCAGATTATCACCCGATTTAATCTCTCTCTCTCTCTTTTGAAAAACCCTGACGTCTGTTTTCCTCTCTATATATATATCGCCGTCCCTGCCTTTGTCAGGAAATAAAGGGGAGATGTTTGTTGGACTCATGGGCAGAAGAAGTTTAGGTGGAGGTAATAATGAATACTTAAAAAAGAATAGACGCCTACTTTGTTCAGCAAATGCTTATCCTATAATTCAGGGGTTCTCAAAGTGTTGATACCTGAGGGACAATTTAGGAACCCAACATTGCACTGAGGGCCGCCAAAGAAAGAAAAAAGGGAAAAAAAACAGAAACAAATCCCATTTGTACTAATCTTAATGACCAGATTGCAGTTCTACAGTTTAACTTTAAGTAATATAAGCGTTAATCTAATGTAATTTAAGCATTAATATAATAACGCTTTATAATTTACTGGGTAATTACCCACTATTTTGGCCATTGTTCTTACCTTCTAATTACAGGTTAATACCAAGTAACACATTTCTGTTACCATATATTTACTGGGTAAATAGCTAGTAATTGGGGGCTGTAGCTACCTGCTTATTACCAGCTTATAACACAATAATTCACCATAAAATAATAATAATAATAATAATAATAATAATAATAATAATAATAATAATAATAATAAAATTCACCATATAGAAACCAGGTAAATACCCAGTATTTTTGTTTACACTTATTGGTCTGTATCCAGTAATGTCCAATAAACATTAAACAAGCTCAGTAGCTCCTGGATTAAAACAATCAACTGTAATTCATTGCGGGGCCGCCAGAAATGTTTCTGCGGGCCGCCATTGGCCCCCGGGGCCGCACTTTGAGAACCAACGCTATAATGTTTGATCCAGTTGTACGATTTCATATCTTCAGTTTGTGCTCACACCTGTAATCAGAGGTGTTTTATCGTCCAATATTCAGTGCTGATATGATTCTGATATTCTTCTCCTTTTCTTTCCTCTAGACACAGAAGAGGAGTGGAAATCTGACTTCTATTAAAGATGAAAATGGATAGAAAATCACCTTAACCCCTAATCGCGCATCTCTGATTCAACTCCAACGCAGTCCCACGTTGTCGACCGACCGGACACACAGTCGAGAAGTGTCTGGCTCTGACAGAGGACTAACGTTCTTAGAACATCCATTTGCACTGGGATCATCATCATCATCATCATCTCCATCTCTACTGATCTGTAATCTATATTGTTATTGATAAAGTTGTATAAAAACGACGTACGTGTGTTTTAAGGGCATTTGCTTATTTCATGCTCAAACATTAAAGCTGATCACCTTAGTGCCGAGTGTGTCTTTATTCACCGTCATGGATCTACGTATAATCACACACTTATGGTATTTACAAGTCATTACAGTTCTTCTCTTTTCTTGGGGCCCCCGAGCTGATAGGGGGCCCCCGACACTAGGAGCCCGAGGGCTATTTTTTACTGAAATGTGCAGTGACCAGCCGCCTCCCCGTCCCCCTTTAACAACAATGACATCACAGTAGGAAACCTCCCTAAAGGGGCCCCACCTCACATTAACCTGTGTGAAGTTATCGTTCTGCAAGTTGGAAAATGAAGAGGATTATTTACAGTGTAAAGCATCTTTTTTTTTTACTAAATTTATATATATTTTTTCAGTTATTTACAGTATTTTATTGTTCTATATATTTATATTGTTTTATAATGTGGGTTCTTTACAGTGTAATGTATTTTTTTTTTTTTACTAAGTTTATATCGTTTTTTTAAAAGCTATTTACAGTATTTTATATTTTCACATACTTTTTATTTACAAGGTTTTTTCATGTTATTTCATTCATTTCAGGGAAAAAATAATAATATTTTGAACTCATACATTTTTCGTTGGTGTTGGTGAAAACTGGTTGGAAGGAAGGGGCCCCTGGGAATTTTTGCATAGGGCCCCGCCCCCTACAGACTCTAGAATCGCCTCTGCGTTTAGTCTTGATAAAAAAATAAAAAAACGAGACAGATAAGAAAGCACAACGGAGGTGTTTAGCACCTTAGAAAAAACAAGTCTAGCCTGGATATGGATGACAAAACAAAGGGTGAGTTGTGTCGAGTCCTAAATACGATGGACTCACTTCCCCCAGATATTTAAGGATGTAGAGTTTGTGGTTTAAATAAAACAAACACTAAAACTAAAAGCTAACAAATAAAGGTTATGTTAACAGGGATACTAAATGACGTTTTTCAGATTAAAGAACGTATTCAGGACGGAGTTTAGCACTGATCAGATTACTCGGGGACGGATGTTTAACGTCGGCTCTGAACTGGGTCGACGTCTAATTGACTACAGTACATACAAGGGGGGTAATTTTAAAAAAAGCTAATGTTATAGCTATTAAAATGTCTGATAGAACGGCGGCTCAATAAACAAGTTTATGACGGCAAAATTACAACTGAATGTGGACACTTTTCCTCCCAAGATGGACTCTAGAAATATAGACTTTAGAAATGTAATAGTATACCTGAGGAGGGGAAGAAGTCAAGTTCCCTCTCGGACGACTTGGTTTACATCAGGGGTCTCAAACTCGCGGCCCGGGGGCCACATGCGGCCCACCAGTTCTATATAAACCTGTCTAGTGTTTTAATTGCAATTGTCTAGGTCAGGGCTGTCAAAGTCATTTTCACTGAGGGCCACATCAGCATAATTGTTACCCTCAAAGGGTTAAGATGTAACTGTCATACAGAATAAATGTAACTAAATATAATAAAGGTAACTACTCTGTAACTTATTGATAAATAACTTTCTGTATTTATTACTTATTTCACTCGTCGCATGACACTTATACAATGATACGCTGCGATCTAGTGGCGGTGCCGTCACTTTGCGGGTAACCAGCCTACACACACCAATCGCCATGCATTGTGGGAAATGTAGTTATTGGTCAACGCACGCCTTAAAGCAGCATAGACCTATTTTAACACAGATTTTTAAGACCAATTAATCACTCGCAGGGCCACATAAAATGACGTGGCGGGCCACATCTGGCCCCCGGGCCTTGAGTTTGACACATGTGGTCTCGATGTATATTTTTGATTTAATGTTTTTAATGTGTTGTCTGTTTTTGTTATTTACAGATTCATTTTGTGTCATTTTTTTTTTAAACACTTTTACTTAAAACCTAAATATCCCAACATCCTAAATAATTGGAACATCATGATGGATTATCAAGATATAATCTTAATTTCTAATGACTAAACCGTACATTTTTGCCAAATCTTTGGAATGTTTTCCCTCCTGACCAGACTAGAAGTTCACTGGTCATTTTGACCATGCTGAAATGTCATGGAAATTAAATTTCCATGACATTTCAATGCCAAAAAAAATGCTGGGCACATCATGTTAAGAACTTATAACTCCATACACTCTTAGAAATAAGGGTTCCAAAAGGGTTCTTCTACAAGGGCTGAGGTTCTACCTGGAACCATTTGCTTCTGAAAAACCCTTTCCAGAAGAAATGGGTTTTTCAAGAGTTCTTGGTAACACCAATGGTTCCAGTAAGAACCATTTTGATCCAGAGAACCCTTTAAAACCCCTTTCCTGAATAAAGGGTTTTAAAAGGGTTCTTGGTGGAACCCTCCAAAAGGGTTCTAAGAGTGTTAGTGTACAGCAGAGACTGTATTTTTTAATAAGACTCATAGCGTATGTTACAGTAAATGTCATATACTTTAAGACTTTTACTTAAGTAATATTATAACAGTGACTTCAACATTTACACTCTAAGAAATAAAAGTGCTAAGCAGAACCATATAAGGTTCTTCGGCCTGTCCTCATAGGAGAACCCTTTTTGGCTCCAAGTAGAACCTTTTTATAAAACCCCTTTCTTGAATAAAGGGTTTTAAAAGAGTGTAGCAGCCATTTACAACAAGTTGACTCCACGCTGAAGTCCACTCCAGCTGGAGAGAAGACATCACATGTCATCATCTGAGCGGAGCCGGACAGATGTGCGTCTCGAGGAGCCGCGGCGGTTCGTTCCTTGTCCGTACATCTTTTGTTAATTACAGAGACTTGTCACACCGCCGTCGTGCCGTTGCCGCGGGAAACGCCTAATAAACAGACAACACACGAGGCAAAGATCACCATCTGCGTTTATTGAAGGGGAGGTAATGGAGAGAAGCAGGTACAAAAAAAAAAAGCGACACACATCAATAGCCACGCTTACTCGGCAGGCGACGGAATGCTTCTCGTTGCTCTAAGTAACAGTGACGGCGTTCGATTGTGTTAATGACCCGGCAAAGACGCTCCGAAAGCTGCTAATCTATAGCTGCCACTGGCCACAGAGACCACAGCGAAGACGACGGGAACGCAAACAGCAACGAAACAAACGGGAGTGTTTTCAACACAATGCACTTGGGACAAAACAGAATAACAGTGGTTCTTTTCCACTGCAAGAGGATGTATATTGGATTTCTTTATAGTAATATATACTAATACACACACACACCTGTCCTCTTAAATACAGAGGCACTCATTTACAGTAGATTCTTTTTGTTTCAATGTCTTAATAATGTAAGTGCACTTGTCTGTGAATGCACTTCAGACTGGCAAAAAACAAAAAAAACAAAACAAACATATATTCCCCACACTTACAACAATGATGATTTCAGTCAGTAGCATATTATTTGACAGAGGTTTATGGAGCACAGGCGCTAAAACGGATAAATGCATAAACTCTTTGTAATGATTTAAAGCAGGGGTCTCAAACTCAAATGACCTAGGGGGCCCAATGCGTATCTATCGTGGTCAAGAGGGGCCAGCCTAGACAACAAAAAGTGGGAAAACAAACAATATTGCATCATGATATCACACATATACTATATGTAATACTATTTAAGATTCCACATTAATGTATTAATATCAAAAAACCGACATTTATTTTCAATTACATAAATAATAGTGTGGAAAACTGTAGTTAAAATTTGTATCAGGAGCCGTTTCGGCCACTGCCATTCCAGGCTCGGGCCCTAACAAGTGTATTTATATATGTAAATGAATGTTGTATATGATACATTTAATAATGGGATAATTATGACCAAATGTCTTATTATTACTGTTATAATAAACATTGCTAGCAAACATTGCAAACACGCTGTGTTTAGAAGATAGTGAGGTCGTGGGCCATGTTTTTATTATAACATGATATTAAAGGTGCCATATGTAAGAATGTGGCCCAAAATAATACGGTTACTACGTTCAAATTCAAAATACCGAGGACATTTAGGTTTCGTTTTTTTGACGTAACTGGCAACCCGTGGTTGCTCGGCAGCTGAGACTCTACTGACTGCAACGATTGGTGGACGGCGGTAGGTGGCGCCACATGCCAAAACATGATTTCAAAACATAAACATGATTTGCAGTCTGCAAAATATTTTTTTTTAATGCAAATATTTTGTCAGTACTGTTGTTTTAGAGGATTTTATGGCCAGTTGCTTTAGATTTATTACATAATGCACCTTTAAGTGGGTGCCGCATGTAATCGATTTGGGGGCCGCCAGTTTGAGACCCCTGATTTAAAGTCCGTCAGTCGGCGACAAGACTCGTGAGCTCCCTCGTGTAAAAAAAATTAAAACCACAACTACAGATTAAAAGAAAATATTAGCAGATCAATCAAACACAGTAAAATCTGGAAAACGTCACTATGACAAATGAGAAAATAAGACACATCTTGTCCACTTAAATGGGCAACAGACAAAAACAAATGTAACAGCAGTCTGTGTGTGTGTGTGTGTGTGTGTGAAAGAAAACAATCCCTCCACGCTTTAAATCGCGACACAAAAACAACAAATCATAATAAAAACAAGGCTGATTCACTCTGACACTGTTGGCCAAACACCTCCAATCTCACAGCCCCAGCCGCTGCCTCAGCTCACGCTCAGTGTTTAAAGGAATAGTTTGACATTCGTAGAAATACACACATTCACTTTTGTTGTGCTGAGCTAGCGTACGTACGGAGACGGACATTTAGCTTAGCTTAGTTTAGCATGAACACTGAAAACGGGGAGGGGGGGGGGGATACCCGCTAGCTTAGCTTTGTCCACTTAGCAACAATCACCTGTAAAAGTCACTAACGCTGTTTTCAGATGATGAACTATGATAATTAACCATGTAAGGTCACATGTTGTAGGCAGAGTGAGCTTAGTTTTCAGTCTATTTTCAGCTAAAATAATCTAAGCTAACCTGTTGCTAGCTAAAGCTTTTTTCCTTTTTCTTGCCCCCCGTTAGAAAGTGAGCATGAACATTCCCCAAAATGTTAGCATACCCTAAAACGCTGGTAAAGAATAACATGTTGATCCATATCAGTAAATATGGATACAGTTAAAAATAAAAATAATTATTGCACAGTGGGCATATAAAACAAAAACAAAAAAAAATATATAAATGCTGCTGATTATGCTACAACACAGAGGCCTCAAACGTAATATTTTCTCTTGTAATAGATTAATTTTGCATCACAAATACATTTTTATCATGACGTTAATATCATTCCATGTCAACACAGACGCTTTTATTTGAAATTCAGTGTCAAATATCCATCTTTGTGCTTAGGGCCGAGGCGATTACTCGATTAACTGATTATTTAATGATTGATCATCTAATATTTTGATAATCAATTATTCGGTTTGAGTGTTTCCCAAAGAATTAACACCAGTTTCTGTGATATTTCAGTTTCTTAAATGTGAATATTGTGTGGTTTCTTTGCTCCATATAACAAAGAAATCATTAAAAAAAAAAGTCAATCATTTTGATTTGAGGACAAAACAAGACGTTTGAGAACATTTCCCAGGTCGACAGTGATCAATATTTTTCAACATTTTTGACATTTTACGGACTCGATTAATCGTGAAAAAAATTGTTAGTTGAAGCCGTAATTGTGATATCATGATGGAATACAATAAAATAAAACAGCTTTCGTTCATGTACGTTAAAGGGATAGTTCGGAATTTTGGACGTTTTCAAGAAATTTCATTCAGTTGCAGAGTTCGCTGGTGCTATGGCTAGCGCAAGTCAATGGTATCAGCTAGCATGGCATTAGAAACACTCATACCGACTCCACAGTGCACCCGAGGCAAATCAATTGTAACGGCAGACTAACGATGTACATATCTGTGTTGATAGAATGTTTGAAATAAAACCAACCTTGCAATTTGAAGGATTTATGTCTCAGCAGCAGCAGCGCGTCATACTTCCTGTTTGGCTATGGCAGCGGCGGACTGATTCCGCTGCTGCTGAGAAAGTAGTCCCTCAAAAATTCATGCGAAGTGAGGTTAGTTTTGTTTCAAATATTATTCTATCAACAAAGATATGTACATCGATAGTCTGCCGTTACAATTGATTTGCCTCGGGTGCACTGTGGAGTCTGTATGAGTGTTTCTAATGCCATGCTAGCTTGTACCATTGACTTGCGCTAGCCATTATGTATCTTATGTATCTTTTATTTTATGTATCTTTTAACTCTTGTACATCTACACTTTTACCTCCCAATTGTTGCACAATAATTTCCCTCGGGATAAATAAAGCATCTTGAATCTTGAATCTGAATCTTGAATCTTGAATCATAGCATCAGCGAACTCGGCAACTAGAAGAACTGAATGAAATTTCTTGAAAACGTCTCTATCACACCTTTTTGGCGCCCGTTCACCGAACCACTTCAGGCCATTTAAGTTTGAGACCCCTGCTCTCACACAAGTAGGCAGCAAACGTGTTGTAATCAAACAATGACAAATGTGCAGAAGTGACACATAATGTAAATTTAATCGTACGTCACGTCCACTGACACCGGGATATAAAAAATGTCTGAAATGAATTTTTGTTTGTGGCAGGTCCTGTTCTGTACCCTTTTTTTTTTTATGAGATTCTGAACACATTCAAATCTACATACACGTTTTTAAATAAATATTTATATATTCACAAGAAAACCGGTCAAATAGAGTAGACATTCCACTAGCAGACTTTGTCTGTTACTCTACGTTCTACGCAGTTAACATAATAGCTTCTTAATATTTTTTTTTATTATTTAAGAAAATAAATATGGTCTTTTTTTTCTTCTTTTCTTTTTTAAAATTCTAATGAAAAAAAACAACAACAAAAACATTTTTGCTGGCCAAACACAGCGACATATTTTCACACAAAATATTTTAAAAAAAGGGAAGAAAAAGAACATGGTAAACGGGGACGTTTTAGTTTTCATACAGTGGTAAAAACCTTAGAGGTAGAAAAGTGTCAAATATCATTGAGAACTTTAACAAAGTCAACACAAAGACAGAAAACAACACTGTGTTCCCACTCACACACTCGGCCGAGATCCCTCACGTACCTTTGCTTTTCAGAAAGGTGTGGAGATTTCAACACTGAGACCAAACATAACCGATGGGCAGTGTGTGTGTGTGTGTGTGTGTGTGTGTGGCACAGGAGAACACAACACAGTCCAGACATGGCCAATGGCAGCTATAGCTTCCTGGTTAACCGACGACGACTGAAACAGGTTAAATACGAGTGTGAGTGTTTGTTACGTGGGAGAGAAATGGGCATCACCGAGTTCAAACAGCCACCGTTTGGTCTGTATATTAGATTTTTTTTTTTTTCAGGTGCTCTTCAAGGCTACCAGTAATAGTAAAGTACATCAAGTATGAAACATCCACTTTGGTGCCTTTAAAGGTGCATTATGTAATAAATCAAAAGCAACTGGCTATAAAATCCTCCTAATATGTCACAGAGACTCAGGAATAATGTTCATATAACAAACGACAACAACAAACAAATCATGTTGATGTTTTGAAATCATGTTTTGGCATGTGGCGCCACCTACTGCCGTCTACCAATCATTGCAGTCAGTAGAGTCTCAGCTGCCGAGCAACCACGGGTTGGTTGCCAGTTACGTCTGAGCCACAACGGCGGAGAAAACAAAACCTAAAAGACCTCGGTATTTCGAATTTGAGTGTAGTAACTGTTTTTGGCCACATTCTTACAAATGGCGCCTTTACAGTTTCTTTCTTTTAGACTTCTGCTTTATGGACTTCCTCTTAAAAAAAGGTCCAGTGTGTAAGGATTAGTGACATCTAATGGTGAGACTAAAGATTGCAACAACAAACAGAGGACTCTTTGTGCTCACCACTCCCTTTCCCTTTAGTGCCAGGAACTATGGTGGCCTTCACATACCAAACATAACGTGCTGATAACTTGTGATACCGAGGATGAGAGGATGTCGTCTTAGCACATGATCTCTTCCTCAGGTGCATTTTGTGCCGAAATCTAATGAAATTCATAGGAAGGAAATTGTTGTCATGAAACTAATTTACAAATTCCTGCCCAAAGAGCCACTAGTTGATACGAGGGGGTAATTTTTTGAGAGACAGCCTCTATGGCAAGCCGTTTTAACATTTAATAGCTAGACTGGATATTACAGCTATCTGTAATTCAATTCTTCCTATCCACAATGACATTCTTCCTATCCACAATGACATTCTCCCCAGGACAAATGACGTCACTTTTGCCATTCATGTTTATTGGGATTTCAATTTTCAGATATCCACAAAGATATTCTTCCTATCCACAATGATATCCTTCCTATCCACAATGCCATTCTTCCTATCCACAATTCCATTCTCCCCAGGACAAATGACGTCACTTTTGCCATTCATGTGTATTGGAATTTCAATTTCAGATATCCACAATGATATTCTTCCTATCCACAATGATATCCTTCCTATCCACAATTACATTCTACCTATCCACAATTACATTCTCCCCAGGACAAATGACATCACTTTTGCCATTCATGTGTATTGGAATTTTAATTTCAGATATCCACAATGATATTCTTCCTATCCACAATGCCATTCTTCCTACCCACAATGATATTCTTCCTATCCACAATGTCATTCTTCCTCAGACAAATGAGATTCATTACAATTACCTTTAAAATGGAATTATGAATAGTAACAATTGGATTAAAGATTTCTGAAATGGGAGTTTTTCCTAGTAAGAATAATGTTGCAGATATTCAGAATGTTCATTCTAGATATCCAGAATATCATTGTGGATATCTGAAATGCTCTTTTTGACGAGGAAGAACTGAATTACAGATATCTGTAATACATATCCAGTCTAGCTATTAAATGTTAAAACGGCTTGCCATAGAACCTCATATATAACATCTGAAATACTAGCACCGATTCGCAGGGATAAGTGAATAATATCTTTTTATATATATTTATATCTGATTTTCTTTCATGAAATCCAGTTCTGTGCGACTTCACTGTAGTCATGTGACCTGGGTGATGAACTGAGGTTTTCGACGCGCTACTTGACAGAGTTTGAGCGGCGGTCTTGCCGGTCGTCTTTAATCACGTCCAGCTGGTCTGCGTCGACCGCAGAGTTTGGCGGCATGAGTCAGAGCAGCTGCTGTCGCCACAGGTTCAGGTACCTGGATGACTGCAGATTGGATTAGCGAGCGTGTCTGTGTGTGTGTGTGTGTGTGTGTGTGTGTGTGTGTGTGTGTGTGTGGCGATCTGTGCTAATCGAGTGTCTGAGAAGAGGCGCGCCGCCGACGACGCGCAATTACTCTCACTTTTTTACAGAAAACAAATAGGTTCTGAGGAGGAGGTTATCATCAACAGCTTGACGTCACCGACTCCTACTGCGGCATTTTTATATTGTATTCACGCTGTTTGTTGATTTGACCTTTGTATTTAAACAATAACAGTGAACGTCACTCACCTATGGTGTCGGTAATATGTATTACAAACATCAGACGTCACTTATCCTTACACCCTGGACTTTAAAGTGAGTATTGGAAGTAAATAGCAGTGGGAAATCAACTGGTATGACGTGAATGACCTACATTCTTTCCTTATTGCTTCAAGTAAATCAAAACCATGACTTCTATGTTTACAGGTAGCTCGGCTTGCATTTTTCTTCCAGTTTAAATTCACATTAAGTTGATGTGGAGTCATTTTATCCAAGCCATGACAGTGACTGCTTGAAACCCGGGGGTAATATCTGACTCTATAAATGCATGATGATAGGCAGGAGCTGTTGAAAACAGTTTGTACAAGAGTGTGTACGCATATGTGTGTGTGTGTGTGTGTGTGTGGGTTTAGGCTCAGGGTGTGTGAGCATGCCGGTGTACAGAGAGAGGGAGGGAGTGTGACTGTGTTGAAGTGTGTTTTAAGGTGTTTGGAGTGTGAAAGGTTAGCTTCTCTACGTCCCTTTAGGCGGTGTCCATTTTAAGGCTGTGGGGTCAATTGTCTTGCTGTTGCCCCGTTTGGTCTCCTTGGCCTTCCAGTCATCGATGAGGTCCTACAGGAAGGAAGAAAACACATCTCGGCTGCTTATTACAATGAAGAGAACGCGGTACCGTAGAAAAGTTTGGGCTCACCTGTACAATTTTGTTGCGTTTTCCATGAAAAGTCACACTTTTATTCATCAAAAGAGTTGCAAAATGAATAGAAAATATAGTCGAGACATTGACAAGATGCTAACATCATTGCACAAGGGTTTTCTAATCATCTAATTCTAACGCCATTAGCAAACACAATGTGCCATTAGAAGACTGGAAATGGGCCTCTATACACCTATGTTAATATTCCATTAAAAACCAGACGTTTGCAGCTAGAATAGTCGTTTACCACATTAACAATGTATAGAGTGTATTTATGATTCATTTAATGTTATATTCATAAAAAAAAAAGTGCTTTTCCTTCAAAAATAAGGACATTTCTAAGTGAGCCCAAACTTTTGAACGGTAGTGTATGAATGGAACAGGATTACATAAAAGCGGTCCGAGTATAGATCCCTGTGGGACTCCGAATGCCGTCATCCTTCACATTCACAGATTTCACATAATCATAATCAGAACAGCTCAATGATATATTAATTGGAAAAAAAAGTGCTTTTCCTTCAAAAATAAGGACATTTCTAAGTGACCCCAAACTTTTGAACGGTAGTGTATGTAATACAGTTTATTTAGAGTTGTTAACTTATCTGCATATTAGATCTGGCAGAGATTGATCTTCCCATTTTGTCTGGGCTTGGGGCCGACACTAGGAGTCCACTGGATGTGTGTTTTTATTTAGTGTCCAATTAACCCAATCATTAGGGAGCCATAGGGATCAGGTACAGCAGGCAATAAATGATGTAATATACACCGACAAAAAATAACTCACTTCAGACCAATTTCATAAACTTGTCAACTATAACTGGAAACTGTGACATTTAAAAACAAACAGATCACTTACCTGTCTCTTTAACACCAAGTGCTTCCCCTTCCAGTATTTGAGCATTTGCAGGGACTGCAGCGTGCTAACGATATCCACAGGGTTCACCGCCGTCTCCTGACTGATCTCTGTGAACACAAGAGTCCAGACCACAGTTCACAGGATCAGAGGACTTTCGTATTATTTTATTGTTTATTTTAAAGGTGCATTATGTAATAAATCCAAAGCAACTAAAGCCATTAAATCCTCCTAATATGTCACAGAGACTCAGGAATAATGTTCATATAACAAACTGAACTCACCAACAACAACAGTACAGACAAAATATTTGCAGACTGCAAATCATGTTTATGTTTTGAAATCATGTTTTGGCATGTGGCGCCACCTACGGCCGTCTGCCAATCATTGCAGTGAGTAGAGTCTCAGCTGACGAGCAACCGCGGGTTGCCAGTTACGTCAAAAAACGAAACCTAAAAGATCTCGGTATTTTGAATTTGAATGTAGTAACTGTTTTTGGCCACATTCTTACATATGGCACCTTTAAAGTAATAGTTAGCTTTGCTCTGTACTATCGTCAGCATATTTGTCAGTATTTCAGTCATTCAGGCTCTAAACAATATAAAGAAAAGGGCAGTGGAGGTGGTTACTCTAGGTCAGTGGTCTGCAACCTTTTGAATGAAAAGAGCCATTTTTGTCTCCTCCTTCTTCAACCAAATAAAATTAATCTGGAGCCGCATTTGATCCTTAAGATGGAGACGAAATTGTGCGTAAAGCTTTTTTTTTTACACATATATACGCTATTTAAAGAACTGCAGTTTATCGCAAGTTGATACCAAACCTCTAAAGTGTCGAAAAAACGACTTGGAAATGAAATAAAAAAAACGATTTTATGTAGTTTATGTCTGAGAAAACCTGGCTGGCTTAAGTACATGAATCTAAAGATGAATCTAACTCCAAATGTGTACTTCTTCATGTACACATTATTTTAATGGCTTTCGGGGGAAGGTTTTTCAACTCGATGAGACGGATTAAACATCAAAACACTTTCAGTTATGCCTTCATCTTGACAAAAAAGTGTGAAAAACATAGAAGGAGCCGCTACAGCGAGGCTGAAGAGTGATCGACGTCACAGAAAAGTACTGTCCTTATTGTTCATGTGCATATTGCACCTTGTAAAACCCAGCAGCAGCAAGACACAACAGGCTGTAAAAGGATTTTTACATTTGAAAAAACAATATTATCTCTCGCTTTAAGCGCACTAATTACCACACCTGCAAGGACAAAATCCATCGAGCCAGTCCAAAATATAGTGCAGGTATTTCACTTTTGGCCGATTCTGCTGCTGCTCCAGAGGCCGTAGATTAGTGCGGCTAAACTACTCTCATTAGACAACAAGAGATTAAAAAACAACAACAACAACAACAACAACAAGTATAAATCATAGAGATGTTCATAACGTAGATTTACTATCACAATAACACAGCAGTGGTTTGACCTTTTTAATGTGTGCGCCATCGTTTTTAGATTTAAGAATAGAAGACGGATAAGAGCAGCTGCATCAGTGTTGTTTTCTTTACAGGTGAAAAAAGTATTCAATGCTACGAGACCGGAGGTTAATTATGAACATATTCAATGATTCACGCTCTTTCTGAGGCACACGTCACATCTGTTTTGTCGAAACTAATCTAAATGACTAAAGCAATAGAGAACGGCAGAGCCACAATAGCTGAATGGTGGAGAATAGTTTGAGTCTTTTCTATCATTGTGTGAGTTAAAAACATATTCTAGGGATGAAAACAGCAAGCAGACATGTTTAAAAACATGAATGAAGCATGGAAATGATAGAGTGGAGAGTTGTATTACTCTATTATTTGCTGTTTAGCAAATAGTAATAGGCTTTAGTTGTTTTTTTATATATCGCAAATATCGCTGGGCACGTTAACGCCGTGTGACGTTATGTTTGCGTGACTCAAGATTGTTAAAGGTGCCACATGTAAGAATGTGGCCAAAAACGGTTACTACATTCAAATTCAAAATACCGAAATCTTTTAGGTTTCGTTTTCTGACGTAACTGGCACCCCGTGGTTGCTCGGTAGCTGAGACTCTACTGACTGCAATGATTGGTAGACGGCGGTAGGTTCAAAACATAAACATGATTTGCAGTCTGCAAAATATATTTTTTAATGCAAATATTTTGTCTGTGCTGTTGTTGTTGGCGAGTTCAGTTTGTTATATGAACATTATTCCTGAGTCTCTGTGACATATTAGGAGGATTTTATGGCCAGTTGATTTAGATTTATTACATAATGCACCTTTAAAATGAGTCTCTAAAGTAACGCTAAACTTTTAAAAACAGACGCACACATACGCAGTACACAGGTACGCTGGTTATTTGTAGCGCTGCTCTTTTATGTTTAAAAAACAGACCGCGCCAGTTCGACAGTAGGGCGCGCTAACGGCGCTAAAGGAGCTAATG
The DNA here is from genome assembly GCF_963457635.1 of Microchirus variegatus. Lineage (NCBI taxonomy): Eukaryota > Metazoa > Chordata > Actinopteri > Pleuronectiformes > Soleidae > Microchirus > Microchirus variegatus. The sequence continues at coordinate 6,417,106 of NC_139811.1, forward strand.
CAGCTAACGGAGCCAACTGGTTAGCGGTGCCTGGACTCCGTTGCTGTGGCGCATAAACATGACATCGCGTGCCGTCTTTTTCCGGTCAGTCGTCATGGAGTCGCCACCCGTTAACGTGCGCTAACGTTGACGCTGTTAACGGCCGTTTAACGGCGCTAACGTGCCCAGCGCTAATCACATAAAGGTTTTTGAATTGCGCCAGTAACTAAAAATAAAATCCTGTTTCCGTCCCTTTATGAGGTTCTTCCTTAACAAAAAAACAATATAACAATATAAAAAATTAATTTTAGTACGTTTTGTCTAAGCAGACACATGGCATTAAAATACAAAACGTTTATTGCATCAAACTGCTTAAGAAAACGTTTTTGTGAGCACATCAGGACTTTGTTCAATTCAAAAGTAAAAACGACGAGTGTCTCACATCGCTTTGAAAATTCTGCATAAGTAAACTCCTCCTTTTTGTTTTCATTGCAGTCGCACAAGAACTAAACAAAACGGATGTGAGTGTGGTGTTTTTTTAGGGATTGGCCTAGTTCTGCATGACTTTTAACATGTGTGAACATCTGCCTTCGTTTATCAGCGTAACACTGACTTGGTGTGACACACACAGACACACACACACACACAGGATTCCCAGGGCTTTTGTCAAACACAGGCAGTCAACACACACACACACAGCCCACTCTACTCACTGATGACGCTCATTATCATCTCAGGGTTTAAATAGCGTAAATGAAAAGAACGGCAACAAAAAAAATTATCAGAGAATAAAATGAAGTTGAAGGCATCGAGGCACTGCAGTCCGAGCTCTTTCACTGGGTTTAATGGGAGAGATTTAATTTGAGATCAATCATTGTGTTTATAATAATAGAATCATGTTGTGCGTGATCATATTTTGGTTTTGGTACGGTCCACAGACTTCCCTCATGATATTACACAGATTATTTACAGCTCGACTTCGATGGTACACTCTTAGAAATAAAAGTACTAAGTAGAACCATATAAGGTTCTTCCGCTTGTCCTCATAGGAGAACCCTTTTTGGCTCCAGGTAGAACCTTTTTTATAAAGGTTCCACCTGGAACCCTTTTGGAGGGTTCCACCAATTACCCTTTTAACACCCTTTATTCAGGAAAGGGGTTTTAAAGGGTTCTCTGTATCAAAATGGTTCTTACTGGAACCATTAGTGTTACCAAGAACCCTTGAAAAACCCTTTCTTCGGAGAAAGGGTTTTTCAGAAGCAAATGGTTCCAGGTAGAACCTCAGTCCTTGTAGAAGGACCCTTTTGGAACCCTTATTTCTAAGAGTGTAATAAATAGATTGAATTGAATTGACTGAATGGACCACTGTTCCACCGACATCTCTCTCACTCTCTGAGATGTTCCTCACCTTTGATGGAGATCTCCTTGCCTTGGAAATTGTTCAGGTAACGCAGAAGCACTTCCTTCCAGTAACTACGGTAGCTGATGAGGCCCAAGTCAGACAGAGGACGCTCAGGTGACCCCACCTTCTCCTCCACCTTGGACAGCAGGTAACCTGGAAGGACAATCGGGACAGGACTTCATTTAAAGGTCACACAGAGTGGTCCTGTTGCACATATATGTTAGTTATGGAGGTCTACTTACATATATTAACTTGTTTTTATGGTCAAAAACCTCCTAGTTTCTGTGAACTAGCCGATAGAAATCCTCTTTTCTGACAGTGTTTTTCAGCCGCGATGTTTCAGAGTGAACTTTCACTCCCAGAAGACAGAGTCTTGTGATTGGCCAGTACTATCCAGCACATCCGTTCTCAGAAGCGCAGCGACCCCCTCTGGAACGGCGGATGCACTGCTCCTCATTATCAAAACATTGTTTTAACAGTGTTTAAAAATAGCTTCGTCACGACCCCCCGCCGCAGTCCCTTTTATGACTTTAAACCGGAGTCAGACACAGAGTCAGAAGACACTGTTGCTCGTGAAACACCTCCACAACGGACGTTATTCTTCTTCTGCGGTTCAATGTACGTAACCGGATGTGCCCGGACTAGTGCCCGGAGGAGGACGATCGGTTGTTCAGGAGAACCGCTGCTTACGTAACTAGTACGGGATTTTCAGTGATCTCGTTGAGCCCCGAGATTACAATAAAACACAACGTTCTCAGCAATGGCTGAACTGTTTGTTTCGAACCATCAGGCTTCATAAACAAGGTAATGACGCAGATACACACCAAAAAAAACAGCGATAATAGGAACTTCCGGTCTAGTTCCGCTTTAATAAATCAGGACAAGCAGGAGGACAGGAAGAAAGGAAAGGAAACAGTAATGGATGGTTAAATCCAGAAGAAGGAAGCTAGGCAACGTCGTAGTTATCAACATAGTTTGAATGGAAGTCTATAGGAAAACTTTAAGGAGTTATTGGACTCAATCGCTAGCTTTAGGTTTTTAGGCGACACCTGTGAAAGCCTGGTTTTAAAAACTGACATGGCACTGGACAAATCGCCGACCACAAGGTTTCAAAACAGGAGCTTGTTTTGTAACAAGAAGCCTATGTCCACTTTGTGAAATATGGTCTATGCAGAAAAACTCAAAATAATACGAAGAGGAGCTTACTTGAAGAAATATAAACTGGCAAAAGAACAACAAATCAATGGCAGCAATAGATAAATCACAGGAACGTGTTTTTGTTGTTGTTTTTTGAATAAAACAAACAAAAACACATACAAGATCACACATTGTGTGTGTGTGTGTGTGTACTCACTGAAGTCTATGAGCATTTTGCCATAGCCCTGCCTCATGTACTGCGGCATAGTGAGGATACAGGAGACGTTGTAGTTCAGGAAAGAGTTCTTCTCCTGCAGAGAGAGAGGGAGAAAATAAAGACAAGAAAAAGTCACTTGCTTTTGACACAGATTGATTTTCAGTCATTTAAAAGAGACCGTCTGGAGTAATTAGTGTGCGGTCCAGCAGAGGTCGACATGAGGGCAGCTACATGTTGTTCCAAGAACCAGGGTTAATTTTTTAACCTATAGATTTGCTGTGAAAATTAAACCAACCTGTCCTTAATGGACAAACATGACACCGAAGCATCTGAAAATCAATGTGTATTTTGGGTTCTTCGCCGTAGATCAGGGCTGTCAAACTCATTTTCACTGAGGACCACATCAGCATAATGGTTACCCTCAAAGGGCCAGATGTAACTGTCATAGAGAATAAATGTAACTAAATGTAACCAAATATAATGCCGTCACTTTGTGGGTAACGCAATCGCCATGCATTGTGGGAAATGTAGTTTATGGTCAACGCACGCCTTAAAGCAGCATTAACCTATTTTAACACAGATTTTTGAGACCAATGAATCACTCGCGGGACCACATAAAATGACGTGGCGGGCCACATCTGGCCCCCGGGCCTTGAGTTTGACGTAAATGTGCCATAGATGCATGACATGTCCCATTTACCTTAGAGAAGTATCCGACTAAGTGGCAGCCCGTGTTGTCCGCCTCAGTCATGACGTAGAAGAGGAAAGGTTCCACGTCGTAATACAGGGTCTTGTGATCCAGGAAGAGTTTGGCCAGCAAACACAGGTTCTGGCAGTAAATCTGCGAGAACGGGGGAAACGGGAAATCACGGACATTACGACTTTGACGACGCCGTCCCGACGGCTCGCGGTTTAAACTCACTCGCACAGTTGCCGTAGTTTTTGTCCCGTTAAAAGTGAGTCGAGTGTGTGAGCTGCAGTGACACCTACAGGTGAGACTGCAGAGTGCAAAGCAGATCGTCACATCAAATACAGCCAGAAACACAGCGTATACATTGACGAGAGGACTCGTGTAAGAACCTGTCCTAACCATAGTCACTGAATTCCGTTTTCTTTGGTTTCCAGTACAATTAGCATTAATTTTTAAGATTTTACTGGACTTAAAGGTGCATTATGTAATAAATCTAAATCAACTGGCCATAAAATCCTCCTAATATGTCACAGAGACTCAGGAATAATGTTCATGTAACAAACTGAACTCACCAACAACAACAGTACAGACAAAATATTTGCATTAAAACAAATCTTTTGCAGACTGCAAATCATGTTTTTGTTTTGAAATCATGTTTTGGCATGTGGCGCCACCTGCCGCCGTCTACCAATAATTGCAGTTAGTAGAGTCTCAGCTGCCGAGCAACCATGGGTTGCCAGTTACGTCAGAAAAGGAAACCTAAAAGACCTCTGTATTTTGAATTTGAATGTCTTAACCGTTTTTGGCCACATTCTTACATATGGCGCCTTTAAACTAGTAATTCTGGACTTGTCAAGTTGAATCAAGCAATAACACAGACAGAACACATAGAGAACGTGATTCCCGGACGTTTTAGAATAAGGTCAGAGTGACTTATGCAGATCCGTCGTACCTTATTCTTCTTTCCATCCACCTCAAACACCGAGATGTTCCCTTTTCTGTAGATCTCGTCACCCGGAGGATGCTTCCACACACACTTCGCCTTTATGCAGCAAAGCCAAGGAAGGGGGAAAACAAAGCCCACAAGTCAGTCTTCACCCATCCATCACATCACATTATTGGAACGCTATGAGAGCGTCAAAGTTATGAAGTTTATCTAAATAGAGTCTGTGTGGACTAGAAATAAATCAATGAATCTCCTTAGGCGCAGGGATAGAGAGGTTACTGTTTGAATTGAGGCAATAGCCAAGAATCACTTTAATGCTTCGCCATCGCTGACTGATAGCTCTCATTTTCTTCTGGTTTATTTATTATAGATTAACTATCACTGCTTAAAAAAGGTTTTAAGCATCTTTAACTTGAACTGCAACAAAGTGAACGTAAAAAGAGACGTTCTACATTATTTCAAGTCAAACTTCAGTTGACACTTCACTCTGATAGATTTAAAATGTGAAGGTGAACAAGCACAAACTGGAAGATGATTTTGATTTGAAAACGATTCACTACTTTGTCCTACTGTAATCAAACACAGAGAGGGGTTTGACTCCCTCTGCATTTTAACTACTCCAACGCTGGATGTGCAAAGGGGTAAATATACACTACCGTTCAACATTTTGGGGTCACCTGTTCTTTTTTTTGTTGTGTTTTCCATTAAAAGTCACACTTTTATTCATCAAAAGAGTTGCAAAATGAATAGAAAATATAGTCAAGACATTGACAAGATTAGAAATAAGGATTTTTAATTCCAAATAATAACTTTGCCCTTTTGTCAAAGAACCAGCAAAACTGTTTTCAGCTGTGCTAACATCATTGCACAAGGGTTTTCTAATCATCCAATAGCGTTCAAACGCCATTAGCAAACACAATGTACCATTAGAACACTGGAAATGGGCCTCTATACACCTATGTACATATTCCATTAAAACCAGACGTTTACAGCTAGAATAGTCATTTACCACGTTAACAATGTATAGAGTGTATTTCTGATTCATTTAATGTTATATTCATTGAAAAAAAAAATGTCTATGTGACCCCAAACTTTCGAACGGTAGTGTAGGACCAGTAGGAACTGTAATAAATCCTGACCCTTGTAATGGTAAATTAGATTTCTCTGTCTCAGAGCTACAACTGCCCATCACCCTATACCTGCCGAACACAGAATACCAGGTCTTTTGTGTATTGTGTATTGCCTCTAGCCTGAACTGAGACTTTCCTACAACATCCGTAGGGAGTCGGCTCCCCAATACCTACAGTAGACAAAGAGGTGTCAAAACACCGCCTGGAAAGGCAGACTTTGTCTATTGGAGGAATGCGAAAGGGGAGTTGCTCAGGTATAACTGTGGAGGGCTCACAAAACTCTGGGTCTTTCTCCAACTAGCATCACTCCTGTGAAGATTGACCTTTTCCTTGCAATGAAAACAAAAACTTGTCGGCCGGCAGAAGTTCTCTATTTTATTCCTCACCAACAGCAGATAATTTCCCTCACACACCCTCCAAAATGTGGTCGCCTCACCATGTGCCTACGCAGAATGGTCTGGCTCTTCATGTACTTGAGGCAGAACTCGCACATGTAGAGCCTCCCCAGGCGGGCGTACTCCTCAGGATACGGAGAGTGGTACCAGGTGTCCAGCTCGTAGCGGCCGAACAGGATGGTCTTTATCATGTTGCTGCCCTCTGACACCTGACCGGACAGACGCAGTTTATCCTGTATGAGCCAGGACAGGAGGGACAGAGGGTGGAGGTGGGGGGGGGAGATGAAAAGACATAAAAAAGGAAAAAGAAGAGAGGGCAGGCAAACAGGTGGAGGGGAACAAGGGAAGGGAGAAGAGAATATCTCAATTATGCGGAGAAAAAGATCGATTGAGTCAAAGATCACACCTCAGTGGAGGAAACCGATCGTTGAAAAAGGGAAAAAATAAAGCAAGACAAGGATGTTCAGAATGAGAAACAAACATAAAAAAGGCTTAAGAATTAGATAAGAATGTACAAAAGTACAAATAATAGTTAAATGGCATATATCTTAGAAGAAAGTGAAATAGAAAAAAATGATCACTTACGATTTGCCTTATGCGTCATGTCTTTGAGATAGGTTTTATTTGAACCATTTGTTTATTTGTCAAATTAAAAGGTCATTTGTCCTGTACGTATTTGAGGCTAAAACAACCGTTTATGTGAAGCATGGCTGAAAACAGCAATGTTTTTCTCATCTGAGAAGAGCCCACAAACACAGACGCAGAAAGAAAAACAGAACAACGGGAAGCGATTGTCCCAACTACCAAAGATATGTCAGACTCCTCCTTTGGCTGCAGGGGAAAGGGATTTTTTTTTTTTTCAGACTGAAACTGAGAAAAGGAGAAGGCAGAAAAGAGGGGGACAAAACAGAAGAGGGGAGGAGAGAAGAGTAACGGGGGGAGGATGACGATGAGTTTTCTCTCTTACAAGGTCGTCCGATGCACGTGCCTGCGCTTTCCTGAACAGCTCAAGGTCGTAGTCACTGGTGATGTTCTCCAGCAGTGGCTCCCGGCTCGTCCCGTGGCTTTGACGGTGCTCCTGGACGTGAATAAAGGGCAAAAGAAAGGCTCTGAGAATGTAACGTGTGGGGAAATGGATTTTAGACGTACAGTGTTGCCTCCGTATTTCCGTTTCTCACCCACATACCATGTGCTTGTCCTTCTGTTCCTTGTTGAGGCCAGAGTTCCTCTTCCTCCTCAGCTCAGTCACCTTCTCCTTGTAGCGCAGCTGACGATCTGTTGGAGCCTGTGACGGTGTATGAAGACACAATATCTCATTGAGCTGTTTTGATTATGAATGTGAATGTGAAGGGTGACAGCTTTCGGAGTCCCACAGGGATCTATACTCGGACCGCTTTTATGTGATCCTGTTCCATTCATACACTACCGTTCAAAAGTTTGGGCTCACTTAGAAATGTCCTTATTTTTGAAGGAAAGGCACTTTTTTTCCAATGAATATAACATTAAATGAATCAGAAATACACTCTATACATTGTTAATGTGGTAAACGACTATTCTAGCTGCAAACGTCTGGTTTTTAATGGAATATTAACATAGGTGTATAGAGGCCCATTTCCAGTGTTTTAATGGTACATTGTGTTTGCTAATGGCGTTAGAAGACTATTGGATGATTAGAAAACCCTTGTGCATCTTGTCAATGTCTCGACTATATTTTCTATTCATTTTGCAACTCTTTTGATGAATAAACTTTTGAACGGTACTGTATGTTGATGACACAGTTTTCTAATCTATATAGGTCTTTACACTTTAGACATTATATGACATTGCAGTTTATACTATTTTATAGTAGTAATAGTATAAAATGAAAAGTTCAGCCAATATATGACCCAACCCAACTTAAACCTTAATATGATTATGTCCCTAAACCCACAGATTACAGATTAGCACATCAAAATTGTGTTGTGTCAAGAAGCTAGAAACTTGTAACAGTCAAAGTCAAAGTCTATCTTTGATTCAACAAAAAAGTCAGATTACTTCATATTTACTATTTATATATAGTAAATATAGTATATAGTGTGTCTAAATATACATAATGCTGATCACTCCCACATAAATATTGTCCTTAAAACCCATCCTTGCCTTAATTGTAGGGCTACAATTGATTGCGATTATGTGGCATTACATATCTTGGATATGTACACTTATTTCTTACGTTATCGTGGGTATATACATTTCATAACATTCATGTACGTGACTGTGTTCTGATTTTAAGAATGCCTTTTTAAGATCTTGCAAAAAACAAATAAACTGTAAAGGAAGAAATCAAGGAAGCGCTACAGTATTCAGCTTTGAGTGCGAGTACCTGTTTGTGTGTTCAGGTGCGAGTATGCATCACCGTGTGAAGCGCTGGAGTGTGTTTGTGTTGCGCGTTAGTTACCTGGCTTCTCGTGGAATGTCTGTTCTCGTCCTGGCGGTGTGACAGCGTCCTTTCCTCGGCCTGTTTGTCGCGCGTCGATGCCTTGCCCTGTGAAGGAAACAAAACATCAACACCGTCTCGTCTACCACTATTTCGCAAAGCAAGCCTGCAGCAGAAACATCACAGCGACCCGCCCCCGCATCCCTGAAGTGTTTACAGCTTTACTATTTCAGTTCGAGTCTGTTGGGTTCCTTTAGGTTTCATCCACTCAGGACGGGTATCAAGAAGTGGTATTAATGTAATGCCAGTTGCTCATTGGTCAATACCAAGGTACACAAATATAAATACATATTGGTACCAATATCTGTCCCCGACTGGACAGTGTGCTAAAGACTCTTGATTTGACTCATGAGCTTAAAGGTGCATTATGTAATAAATCTAAAGCAACTGGCCATAAAATCCTCCTAATATGTCACAGAGACTCAGGAATAATGTTCATATAACAAACTGAACTCACCAACAACAACAGTACAGAAAAAATATGTTGTTTTGAAATTATGTTTTGGCATGTGGCGCCACCTACCGCCGTCTACCAATCATTGCAGTCAGTAGAGAGTCTCTGCTGCCGAGCAACCACGGGTTGCCAGTTATGTCTGAGCTACAATGGCAACCAAGAAACCTGAAAGACCTCGGTATTTTAAATTTGAGTGTAGTAACTGTTTTCGGCCACATTCTTACATATGGCGCATTTAACAATAGTTTGAAAATGGACTGAAGAAAAATGATGTGTTGCATTTAGAAAAACTTAAACTAGGTGATTACATTAAACACTGTAGTCGCATAGTTTATTTTTCTGTCTGTGTGTGTGTGTACCTTGCACTCGTCAACAGACAAGTTGTGGTAGAGAGGACATCCAGATATAGAGAAATGTCTCTCATGTCTCCCCGTTAGATGACCTGAGAGGAAAAAAAGAAGGGAACATGTGAACAGGGAGAAAGAGAGTTACAGACATGCATGTTGTGTGTTTTTTTGTTTTTTTTTGCCCCCACCCAGTGAGTTGCAGCCAGGCGTGGGACACTTCATGTTGAAGTTGTAGCTTTCATGGAAGCGCCGTCGCTTGGGCCGGTGGGAGAGGTCGTGGGCGGCGGCCTCCTTGAGCGACAGCTCCTTGGCCAGTCTCTCGTCCTCCTCTTGCGACACTACGACGTCATTGCTGGAAGACACGAGGTCGTTGCTCGGGCTGGAAACCTCAATGTCGGACTCCGAGGACGGGGCGTTGCCTGTCGGAGTGCGGGGAGGGGTCTCGTCCCGGTCCTCCCCCTGCTTTAGGTCTGCTGGGCCAATTAAAAAAAAAAAAAAAAAAAAAAGACGATTATTGTCAACTTTACATCTCTATAAGCCTGACATACATTTTGTGAGGCCGAATCCACAAGGCGCACTGTGATCTGATTACTAAGTAGACATATTATACCCTATTTTTCCAAGTTAACCTAGTTCCCTGGTGTCCTAATGAACATGTCTGTGACATGCTTTGCTCAAAATACCTTACAGGATGAAGCACCACAGCAGTTCAATCACCCTGCCAAAACAGCCCCGTTCAGAACGTTCGGTTTTAAGTGCCTGTCTCTTTAAATATGCAAATGAGACACAGGAAACTATGTCAGCGTCACTGAGGCTCCGGCAGCTAACAGCAGTTAGCATTTGGAAAAGCCGGCACATTGCCGTCATATATAAAATGTAAATCCTCTGAGGCTGGAAGTTTGTGTAGAACTCTGTGCTGCACTGTGCAGCCAAGAATAGAAAAACTTTGCTGACTTCCGCTCTTCCGGATGCTCTTGCCCTCCCTCCCTCCCCCTTTTTTTAGGGACAAAGCGGACAACAATTCCAATTCTGACGTCAGATACGGTGCGGAAGTCAACATCGCCTGTTTTATCTCCTGTACTTAGACTGAGGAGGACCACAAAAACATGACAGAGTCATCTTTTTTCACACTTTGCCGACTCATAGGGCCTCCAGAGTCCGAAATACAAGTATTAAAACGATTAAAAAGTTGATTTTGCATAATATGTATGCTAGGGATCACTTTTCGTCTCGTATTATACTGCCCTCCATAGCCTCCAGAGCTCAGGCAGGAGAACGCACAGCAAATGGCAGTGAGTAAAAGTGACAAAGTAATCTGTGAAAATGCACAAAATCAAATGAAAAAAACATGACCCTTGACCCAGAAGTTACAGCAGAAACATTTAAAGACAAAATTAAATGAAATAGTCCATCATCTTGACGACAGATATGGATTTCAAGTGTTGGAAATGTTTCTGCTCATGTGACGTTGGCCACCTAACAAAATATACGACATTCGTCTCCTCTTTTTTTTGTCAAGCTAATCTGGGACACATTTGTCCACATAACTTGTGTCGTGTAAACACTGATGCACAGTGGACACAGATACAGGTGTAAACAAATGTCACGCCATTTATATTCAGCTCTGCAAAGATACGCGTTAACGGCAGGTGACGACGCGGTGGTAAAAAAAAAATAATCGAGCCTATCCGTCGTAACAAGTCTATCCTGAGGGAAATCTCTGTAAGGCTGTCAGTGCGGCCACATACAAATGCAGTTAACACCCTCCAACAGTGGCTGCCAGCAGAGAAATTCAATAGTAAAGACTGATGCTACTGCGGCATAAGACTGGTGTTATAGCTCAGGGAGACTGAAATAGCACACCTATGCTTCTTTCAAATTGCGCAACGTCCTAAAACCTCACCAACGTCGCAACGTCAGCAAACAAAAGGTAAAAATGGAAATATTTAAAAGTCTTGACGACCAACACAACTTTAAAGGCGCATTATGTGTCAGGAGCCGTTTTGGTCACTGCCCTTCGTGGATTGGGCCCTAACAAGTGTATTTATACTGTATAGGTAATTGAATGTTGTATATGATACATTTAATAATGGGATCATTATGACCAAATGTCTTATTATTACTGTTATAAAAACATTAACATTTCTAGCAAACGTGTGTTTAAAAGACGGTGATGTCATGGGCCATTTTTCATTTTAACATGATATTTAGTGGGGGGCCGCATGTAATCGATTGGGGGGCCGCATGTGGCCCCCGGGCCGCCAGTTTGAGACCCCTGACTTGAGGGGAAAATAATAATGCTATTTTGGCATCAAACTATGCCTTCAACTATGGTCTGTACTTTCAAAAGCTTTGCATTTCTTTTGCATTAGTATTGACATAGTTAAAAAAATATATAGTATCTATGATGTCTATAAATCATTATTTACTATAATATCATATATTTTCACAATGAGACTCACAGTTAAGGTAACAAATGATTTAAAAAAAACGTCTGCTTTAACAGACTCAGAGTCTTCCATTGACTAAGCCCTGGATGTTTCCTGACACTTTATAATCAGGAACACACTGTGATCACAGACAGCGCTGCTGAATGAATGAAAGCACAGACAGAAGCCCTTCCTCTATCTCCTCCTTTTCATTAGAATTTAATTTCCATCGTAATTTCTTCTTTTCAACTCTTTTTTCCTCTCTCTGCTTCCTTCATTCACCAGGTTCACTCTTTTCCTTCTCGCCTATTAAATCACGTTTTTTTCCCTCCGTGAGTGAATACAGACGTCGAGCCTCTACGCAAACGTTAATAACCTCGTTGTAAAACGTAATATACGAAACTACTGGGCTTGCAGCGCTCACCATTACCCTCAGTGTCTGAGCCAGATGACCTACTCTGACGCAGTGGGTATCTTTTGGCTGCGGCGTTTGTCGCCCCCTGTTGGCTGCGTGTGATCCGGCGCCCAGAGGAGAAGACGGATGCTGCCACTGCTGCCGCAGCCGCCGCCGCCGCCGATGCTGCTGCTGCTGCTGCCTCTGCTGCTGAATCGGGACCTTCATCAGGGGCCACAGCTGTTGGAGAACTGCAGTTATCTGAGAGGGAGAGGAGAAGAGCACTTCATCGTACAACACTTACAAACAATAACATAACAAATATTCAGTTTCCCCATTAGTTTGAAGTGTTCTGCAGTGGAAGATGGTGAATGTTCGGTATTTATACAGCGCCTTGCTTTTCTCTCGGTTTGCGCCAGAGGTGGGAAAAAGTACTAAAATATTGTACTCAAGTAAAAGTACTAATACTTTGATGAAATATTACTCAAGTAGAAGTAAAAGTAGTCATCTGAAAATGTACTCAAGTACAAGTAAAAAGTAGTTCATTTGAAATGTACTTTAAGTAAAAGTTACTTTGCGTGGGGTGTGAGGGTAGTAGAAATATTACAAGGGGTCCAAAACTATTTTGGAGCTCATGCGCCCGGCGCGACACAGGATATTACATCACTTTTGGCGTAGCGCCCTCTATGTTCACGCGCCAGTACTGGTGCTAATCACATCATCATTCGTCTGGCTCTGGTGTATATTTCCCCCCTGTAGGTCTTCCTTGTGCTGAATTTTTATTTTTACTCAGTAACGGATAGGATTTATAAAGTTGAGTCAATACATACTCAAGTAAAATACAAAATCCTGATTTTAAATTGTACAATTTTGTAAAATACAAAATACACAAAAAAAGTATTCAATATAGTAACTTGAGTAAATGTATTTCTTTACTTTCCACCTCTGATTTCCACTCAGGATAAACTTGTCTTGCCCAAGGACAAATTTTGACTAAAGGAGCCTGGGATCTAACCCCTGACCTTCCAGTTGGAAGGCTCTACCACTGAACTACAGCCTCCCTGTGGAGGTAGGGCTCAGCAATATGTCAAAAAGATCGATAAACAATAACAATAAAAATAATTATTTGAAAGGATATTTGCCTCTAAGGGAAAGATTTAAAAAAAACAAGTCAATTGCAGTTTTAAAACATAAAAAGGAAACAAATCTGACGTGAAAAATCCATGTATTATATCATACACCATGTTTGTTTATTAATCCAAGTAGTTTCTTTTTGTCACTTGACAAAAAAAATACTATTATTATGAAAATCAATGGCATTTCTTTGTCCCAGCTTCTGAATTTACTGCCCTTTGGTGTCTTACGCACAACAAGCATCAAGCATTTAATACCATAAGCTGATAAAGTGATCATAAAAGTAACTGTTAGTTGCAGCTAAGGCCGCACAATTAATCTGTAAAACAACCTTAAATATCTGAGCAGCACTATGGTGAAATCCTGAATGAATTTCTAATCACAACGCCTAATTATTGCAGCAATGTAGCTGAAAAGCTAGATAATAAACCTGTGTATTCTGAGCAACTCTAAGCAAAAATGGAAAGAAAAGAAAGATGTTACTTGTTGTGAATGGCCTCAATGATCCTGAAGAGACTAATTCTGCCAGAGAAAAGAGGATTGAACCTCTGAATCCACCTTTTTTCCTCGGTGAGGACTTGGCCGACTTCCCCGGCCAACTTCCCTCAGCGACAAGACAAGGAGGAAACAGAGTCAGCCTTTCTTTCTCTGTAGTAAATCCCTTCTGGCACAGCAGAAAGAGGTCACACAGGGGGTGTTTGTGTCTCTGTGGTGGGGGGAGGCCAGGCTGTCTGAACCCATTCATGCTTCATCACTGACCATGCATTATGGCTGGTGCTGCACTGGTGAGGTGAGGGGGCCGGATTAGAGTTTCTTTCCTCATATAAAGTAAACTTACACGTAACTACGGAAGCGTATTGCTGGCACACATACAAAAAAGTGGGGTGCTCAGTATTACGTTATATAGAGAAGCTATTACGTTATAATGAGAAACTATCATGTTATTTTCGAGATAAGATGTTTTCTCGTTATAACGAGAAACTATCACGTTATTACGAGAAACTATCACGTTATTTTGAGAAACTATAACGTTATAGCAAGAAACTATCACGTTATTTCGAGATAAGATGTTTTCCCATTATAACGGGAAACGATCAAGTTATAAAGAGAAACTATTACCTTATTTCGAGAAACTATTACGTTATAATGAGAAACTATCACATTATTTCGAGATACGATCACGTTATAGCGAGAAACTATTGCTTTATAACGAGAAACTATCACATTATTTCGAGATAAGATTAATTTCTCTTATAACGAGAAACTATCACGTTATCTCGAGATAAGATTATTTTCTATTATAATGAGAAACTATCACATTATTTCAAGAAACTATCACGTTATTTCAAGAAACTATTACGTTATTTCGAGATAAGATTAATTTCTCTTATAACGAGAAACTATCACGTTATTTCGAGATAAGATTATTTTCTATTATAACGAGAAACTATTACATTATAACGAGAAACTATCACGTTTTTTTGAGATAAGATTATTTTCTCTTATAACGAGAAACTATCACATTATTTCAAGAAACTATCACGTTATTTCAAGAAACTATTACGTTATTTCGAGAAACTATTACGTTATTTCGAGAAACTATCATGTTATTTTCGAGAAACTTTTACGTTATAATGAGAAACTATCATGTTATTTCTAGAAACTAATAAATTATTTCGAGAAACTATTACGTTATTTCGAGAAACTACTGCGTTTTTTCAAAAAAAACTATTAAGTTATAATGAGAAACTATCACGTTATTTCGAGATAAGATGTTTTCTCATTGTAACGTCATGACATCTTATCCTGAAATAACATGATAGTTTCTCGTTATAACGTAATAGTTTCTCGTTATAGCGTAATACTGAGCACCCCACTTTTTTGTATGTGTGGTAACAATACGCTTCCATACATAACAACAGTTGGTAAGAGGGAAAAAAAATTATGTGGGGATAAATTGTATGATTAAAAAGAAGAAAGTTCACCACAGGTCAAGAGCAGAACAACCAAACTGCTCTGTAATAAATAGGTTTGATTATAGCCGTGGCAGGAAAACGGTACTTGTAAATTTTCTAAAGTTTATAGCAAAATAAGTAGAGCCAATGAACGGCTGTCTGAATACACTGGAGTTGCATTAATGGCAAAATAAACTAGTGCAATTATCCAATGTGTGAAAGGTTAATGGCTCTAATGGATTTTGTTCCTTTTTTTGCAATAAAACTGAACATTTCATTTTCATAAACAGGTTTTTAGAAAGTCTGAAAACCTCGTACCTCGTAAGTAAAATAAACTAGTGTCATTTCCTTAAGTTGTTTAGGGCAGTTTTTCCTCATTCAGGGTTAAGCACAGAGCACCCTGCAGCCTCTTGAGTTGAACTGGTTTGTAAATATGGACAAAACAATTACAATTTGAGTTGAACTGCGTGAACTATGACGGATGTGAAATGCTAATATTCCTATTGCTATAACCTACATGTAATGTATTTATTATTTTCTATCCCTGTGATTCCAGAAATGTTGGCCACATATCAGGTGCTGTCGGTTGGATGTGAAAGGGTCACCCATGCTTTCTTGACTAGACTGTAAAGCCCTTTACTTTTTCTACAACA
This sequence comes from Microchirus variegatus, assembly GCF_963457635.1. Taxonomy (NCBI): domain Eukaryota; kingdom Metazoa; phylum Chordata; class Actinopteri; order Pleuronectiformes; family Soleidae; genus Microchirus; species Microchirus variegatus. Next base: position 6,432,845 of record NC_139811.1, read on the forward strand.
AACCAAACTTACAAAGGCCACAGATGGAATTCTGCCATCATGCCAAAATAGACCATAATAACACCAATCCCAGCTGCCTGTCACTGGCTACTTGGGTGGGGGGGGAAATCGATTCACATAGGAAGCACGATTCTAATCATCCATGATTCTGAATCGATTCATAAACTTCAAAAATCGATTTTTGAAAAAAAAAAATATATATATATATATGTATTTGTTTATTTTTCTTTTCTTTTCTTTTTGAAGTTTCTATTTTGAAAAACCACACAAAACACCAGTTTGTGTTATTTGTGTAGATTTTATTTTTGTAACTTCTGGGAGAAAAAGGCAGCTAGCCTAAGCTTTTATTTATGCAATTTATTTTTTTGTACAGTAAGTAAGTTTTTATTTGTTTTGAATGAATAAATGTTACCGTTTGTCATTATCACATTATCTTATACAAACTGTATTGTTTTGATGCCATAATAAGAATCGGAATTGAATCGAATCGTGAGCCTCCCAAAGATTCCCATACCGACTGGCTACCTCAATTAAGGCTGAAAGAATCAATTATCTACTATTTTAATAGTTAATTCATCAGTTCACATGCTTTTTAAAAAGGAATTGAGCCGTTGGGATTCATTTCATGATCATACTACTTGTTTTCCTTCTAAAAACTCACTTTTATTACATAGCATATTATACATGTATTTGTGTTTATTTATATTGTTGTTACGTGTTTCAGCTACATTCTCTATTGACATGTTTTGCTTTTTACTTCTTAAATAATTTAAAAAAAGTTTAAATTAAAAATATATATATATATAATTGATATTACTTTACACTTTGTGTAATGGTGTGTGTGTGTGCACTCTGTTTATATGACTTTTAAAGTGATTTTTGATTTTTTTTTTTTTTTAAACTGCCCGTGTTTACCTTGTGAGCTCCGACTGAGGCGCAGTGACGCGCGGGTCAGGCGCGTGCTGCTGCGTCTGTGCGCGTTCTCGGGGACTTCGGCGTGCTCGAGGTCGGCGGAAAAATCCGAGTCCTCAGTTCCGTCTGAGCTGCTGCCTGCGGTCCTCTGGAAACAACAACAACAAAACAGTCGTGCGTCACTTCACAACAAATCAAGGATTTTTAAAGTGTAAAGTAAATTAGTTTGAGTGTAAATCTGTGGTGTTTACGTGTGTTTTTTTTTTTTACCAGCGGATAATTCAACAAAGATCCCATAGTGAGGGAGGTACACGGCGCGTTTCACATCCCCTCTGCACCCACACCTATTTACACGAGCGCGTCAGTGAAAGCCGACATCACATCACATCACCGCTTCTATTGTGTCAGTTCACCGCAAATTCCTGGGTGCAACCGCCGCGTCAGTCCCCCCCATCACCCCCATGGGTCAACTATCTGTTCATTCCAAAAGAGCCCAAACAAATCAGTCAAACCATAGGAAATGTCCCAGTGATGTTGTTATCCAAATGATGGCCGGAAAGAGAGGGGGTGATGATGCTGCCAGCAGAGGATTTTAAGGGGGGGCCTCACTCACCCACTACACTACAGAGACCAAAATCCAGTGAGGTGGGGGTGGGGTAAAGAGAGCAGGAGCCAACATATCATTTACATGTCACTGAAGCCACTATAAAGGCTGCCTATTGTGTATATGACAGAATCTACTGCAACAATATGCACACAGGAAATCTGTGACAAAAATATGTTGACATTCAATATATTTTGTTTCCTTGCAGGTGATTATTAAAAATTAAACCAATAAAACCACCTTTTTGTTAAAAAGAAGTGGGGGGAAAAAAGGCCATAAATTACTTAACAGGCAGCCATTTGAGCTATTTCTGTTTTTTAACTACACACACATATATATTTATTGGTTTATTTATTTACAAGGCCTCACGTGGGCTTGATGGCAGTGGCACCAAAGCCACCACTAGAGGGGGACTGTGAGGAGACGTAAATAACACAATGTTCTACTACTTGGCAATAAGGAAGTGCACTGCTGTATATTATCTATATACATGTATAAATGTATGACACTTTTGACCACAGTCACTTTAAAGACTCATCTTAACGATGTTCCTCAACATACACAGACTCCCTGTCAAATAAATGAATTAATATTGATTACTGGGGTTGTTGTCAAAAAAGATACTGAAGAAAACTTTGTGGAATAATATTGCAGGAATAATGTGTGCAAAATAAAACAAATAAAAATCACTTTCGATACTCGTAGCAAAAGGAGAATTGCATGTATAGCGCGCAGCACGAGCGCCCATTGAATGAGAGCGAATTTGACAACTTTACAACGAGCCGAACACACTATTTGCATACGACCAATGAGATTAAAAAGAGGGCTGGGCTTGTGAAAGACGAGCCAATGAACGCAGCGCTTTCCAGATCTGGACCAATAACAGCGTTGTTTTGGTTCGGACGCTTCGCCTCATTCTCGCATCGAACAAGAACAGCAAGTTCCTTCCTTTTCGGCTCTCCTTCTCAAAGCTGCCGTTTACTGGCCTTACTCTAACTCCAGCTCAGCGTCTGTCACTCGGCTCATAGAAATCGAACCTCGAGTCGCTTAGCCCACACACTCAAAAGCCCCCCGCCCCCTTTGTAGGCTTGTGAACTGATCCATCCTACAACTCACTAATAAACATGAGTTAGCCTAGCTTTTAGCAAAAAACACAGTGGCAGCGTTTTCTACCTGTGATGGTGATAACAATCGCACTTATAAAACCCGTTAGCGGCATCTTGCACACACACGCTTTCACCCCACACACACAACTTACTGTTGCCTCCACATCGGCTAACATTAGCTATGACGTTATGTTGTTGCGTGCCCGAGCTGCAGTTTGCAGCTGCCTTACCTTTCTCCGGGGCATTTTAAGGACGAGGCGTGTGTTATCACTCCGTGTTTAGTCAGCAATCGACCTCGGGTCGGATAAACAACAAGAAAAAATAAATAAATCCACAGATTTGACAGGAGCCAACTCAGCTTAAAAAGGCACATCCATTTCTCCGCACTTCCTAGTACGGAGGGCGCATGGATGTATGATAAAATCTGGATAGAGCACCGCCCCTTTGGCTCCGTTCATTCCTATGGAGCTGCTTTCCCAGCGCATATGCCAAAAAAAAAGTCTCCCTGGTTTATTTCCGGGTTGTAGCCCTGTGCGCAGGACCGTACATTTTGTCGGGTACGTTCAGAAAATACCTCCGGGTGAAACAAGAGGGTGTTTGGCGGCTAGCGTCAAGGTATTTTACAATTTAGATAATTCGCCGAGCTCAAACGAAATGTGACAAGGCTGAGGATTTTCTACAGTAATAAAACAACTTAAAAAAAAAATACATTATTAAGGTGAACATTTAGCAACTGTACACGGTCCCGGGAGTGAGGAGGAGGAGGGAAATCTGTCACACAAATGTTCAGAGGGAGGGAACCTTCTTCAGCCCCAGCACGTTCTTCTTTCCAGCCTGTGCCGTTCTTGTCTGACTTATTCGTCACTTTGGGGTGGTGTGTCTCTCCTCCATAAAGCGAAAAGAGAGATCAGCCTTTTCGCTCATTTGAAAGTATTATGGCTGGTAGCGCCACCAAGACGGTGTACGACATTTTCCAAAGTATGGAGTACGGACCAGCGGCTGTTTCCAGCGCCGTCACGGCACAGGTAAAGCTACCACCGAGTATTGGATGCTGCAACTACTGTTAGCATAAAAGCTATGTTGTTTAATGTAGTTATCATTACAAACTCAATGTGTTTACTGTGCTCACTCACTCACTTACTAGACTTATTAGACGTCGTCAGACATTATGTGCTGTCCACGTGAAGTCCATTAACTGTCACTGTAACTCACAAGGCAAACATGTGACCTACTGTACTGACGTGAGTTAGCTATGCAATGTGAAGCGTGACGCAGTGCCAGGTGATACAGAAGCATGCTACACATGCTACTAAACATTGAGATTAAGAACCTAATTGTTTAATGGTGCATTATGTAATAAATCTAAAGCAACTGGCCATAAAATCCTCCTAATATGTCGCAGAGACTCAGGAATAATGTTCATATAACAAACTGAACTCACTAACAACAACAGTACAGCCAAAATATTTGCAGTAAAAAACATTTTTGCAGACTGCAAATCATGTTTACGTTTTGAAATCATGTTTTGGCATGTGGCGCCACCTACCGCCATCTACCAATCATTGCAGTCAGTAGAGTCTCAGCAACCACGGGTTGCCAGTTAGGTCAGAAAACGAAACCTAAAAGACCTTGGTGTTTTGAATTTGGATGCAGTAACCGTTTTTGGCCACATTCTTACATATGGCGCCTTTAACACATGCAGCAGCACAAATTAAACACAAAGTTGGAAACATAAAAATAATTATCCTCGTTGTATGTCCGTAATATCATTGCTAAAACAATAATAGTTTGGTGGCTGAATACATTACAGTATTGTGTAAGACACGGGGCTTCCTTTGTGGAGTCTGCCGTCTTCGGCTAACAAGTTAATAAAGTATCCCCCAGGGCCGGCCCAAGGCATCAGCGAAATAAGCTGCTGCTTAGGGCCCCGTGACCACTAGAGGGCCCCCAAGAGCAATTAACTAAAAAATAAAAAATAAAAGTTTGGATTGCTGTAGTTAATTTAGAAATTTTCTCCCCATTTTTACCAAAGCTTTTTCACAATTCTTACATAGTTGTCAGATGTGATAATTTAACTTTATATTTTATTTATAAACCATTTTTATTACCTTGTTCCAGGTGCCTCTGTTGATTTACATTATTATTTAGGTATTTGTTTAATATTTATTTGTTTATTTTATTTAATGCTCGGTTTTTTACACATAAAAGTCAAATCTTTGTATTACAGGGGTGTATTTTGAATTCCCCCCAAAAGATTGTGCGCATTTTTAAATTTTTCAGATCTTTAATATCTTATTTTTTTTATTTATAAACCGTTTGGTTTAATGTATTGATTCTTCGTGTCGACAGTAGGGGGAGTTGCCGATTTTTCCAAATATTAATTGAAAAATGTTTCTGTATGTTTGCAAATATGGTGTCTGCTTCCATGCAACAAAAAGTTCTAACATTTAGTTTTACAAGTGTATTTGTATTTGAGACAGAGTAGAATAAGTAGAATACCTTTAGTATAGTAGGTGTGTGAATGATCAATAATCATTATTATTGGCAGTAACACACACTTGACCTTTAACTCCTGCTGCTCATTCCACGTTCAGAATCTGTTGATAAATCTGTATCATTTGACCTGTGCAGGTGGTTTAGATATCTGTTGGAGAATTAGTCAAATGTTTATATTCCACTATAGTCACTATATCTGCCATATTATAGTGTAACCTCATCTGTTTTTGTCAAATAGTAGGCTGTTTCAACAAATAGAATCAGCTTTTTTTCTAATTAAAATACAGACCAATCCTAATACCAGTATAGTTTTTTTTTTCTCCTTAACCTAGATTGGAGACCATTCGCTTCACATCAAGGTTTTTAGTGACATGTAGAGTGGGTTACATTCCTTGCCATTTGGAACCAGTTAGTATTTAATTTGTCCCTTAATGTGGACATTAACAAGGAAGCGAGGGTTATATTGAAGGAAATTTGAGATTAGATAAGGACTTTATTGTTATTATATGAACAAGCACAAAAAGAAATAGCAGTACAATTATAGTTAAATAAGTATAGTTTAATTAATAAAAGTAATGCAATGACTAATAGTAAAACTAATATAACAGGCACAGAAAATAATGCAGTGTAAAAGCAGTAGTGTATAGTGAGTTGCTCAGTCGTTCACTTCTGATTTGTGTAATGTTTTTGAATTAAATTGACATGATTTGACATAATTATGAGCAGCTTTACATGGTTCTGGTTGTCTGGTGATGACTGAAGATGAACTTGGTGTTGAGACAAGAGAAGATCAGCTCTGTACTTTGGTCTTGTGTCTGTAAATGGTTGACACACGCATACACAAACAAGACATACTGATAGACATAATGCATTCCCTAGCCCCTAACCATAACCTTAATCCTTAATTGTACCTTTTGTATGTCCTAAAAAAAATGTTTTTCTCTCTTTCTGCTTGTTATCAGAAACCTAAAAACCTATTTGTAATAATATGAGAAGCAAGAGTTGGTGAGAAATATTTCTAATGCAAGGTTCAGAACTTCAGAACGTGGATAAATTGGTATAGAAAACGGAAAAATCAACCTGGCTTATATTGAAATAGCTTTTTGTCATTTGTGTTCACAGTTAATAAATCGCAGCCTTTGCTAATCGTGTTGTTTCTTCATTGAATTGTTCTCCGTCAGGCCTGGCTCGATCACCATTCTCGTTCTCTGGGTTTGTTCATCGATGGCAAGTTTGTCCGACCAGCCAACAGACAGAGTCGCTCCCTGACAGACTCTAAAGGTAAGAGAGCAGGCAGCGGTGGATTAGTGGTGGTACAGTGGGTTGTCTTTCAACGAAAGGTCGTTCATGGGCTCAGTCCCCCGACTCAGCTCGGTGATGTGTCCGTGGTTAAAACACTTGGCAGTGAGTGTTCCTACGTCTGCTATATTCACTGAAGGTGAAGTCGCATCTTTCTGGCAGCGTTTTAAATGACAGACACTTCAAAGTGTTTGACTCCTGTAAACCTAGAATGAGCAGAATGTCAACATTGACAAATTAGATATGATGGAACATAACATAAACGGATTGAGATAATTTCTGAACGTCCTTAATTATGTCTGAAATGGAACACTAATAGTACAATCTTTTTGGAATTAAGTAGGGCTGCGGCTAATGATTATTTTTTTTGCTATATGGAGCAAAGAAACCAGAAAATATTCACATCTAAGAAGCTGAAAAATCTGAGACTATACAACGGTTTACTAAAGATTATCAAAATAGTCAGTGATTAAATTCTGTCAATGTTACAGCTCTGATTAGGAAATAACTCACAAAGGCACACGGCAAAGTTATGTTCAAAATAAGTGTTACAGAAAACTTTATCCATTTAAAAAACACGATTAATCAGTTATCAAAATAGTTGACCAGTCATTTAATAATCAGCCCTAAAATGAATTATATTCTGACAATGTGTCTCATATTTTCCTGCTCTGCCCTCCAGGTGCTAATGTGTGCAGCACCGTTTGCGCTGTTGAGGACGATGTTTCCCAATGTGCCTCCTCAGCTGTTAATGGCTTCAAGGCCTGGAGTGAGATGACGTGCTACAACAGAGCTAAAGTGCTGCTCAGGTGGGATGAAGTCAGCGCTGACTGCGCAGATTAAGAGATCTTACCTGGCTTTTTCGCTTGTTTGTTTGAGTGTGTTTGCCGGCAGTCTACACATACTCCACTCTGACTCTTTAATAACAGGATGGTGAGCTCTCTGGGCCAGCACACCAAGTGCGTGTCGGAGCTGTGTGAGCTGTGCGAGGCCTCCTGCTCGCCGTCCACCCTGGTCAGACTGCTGCAGTACTACAGCAGCTGGGCTCAACTCAGGGACACTCTCATCACAAACTGGACACCATTGGGTGAGGTAGCAAGGCCTTGCATCAATGCTTTTAAATTAAAATGTTTTGCTTTCCTTAAGTTGGAGCTAATAATGTTTGTTCCTCCTTCTTTTCCAGGTGTGGTAGCAGTTGTCGTCTCCGATGACTGCTCTCTCTATTCCCTTATGCTCAAAGTGCTACCAGCACTGGCCATGGGTAAGAAATAGAGCTGCAATCAGAATCAGAATTTGCTTTGGTGGACAATAATGACAAGACCATTTGTCTCTCTCAAATTTCAATATAAGCATCTGCATCAATTGCACCTTCAGATAATATATATGCAGATCACCCACACTGATACTCATGGCAGTAGCTGCTAAATGAAAATTAATTAAAATAAATAAAAGGCAGCTGATCCATTGTGGCAAGTTACCCCAATACGGAGAAGCTGAAAGAATCTGTTAAATGATTGTTCAAGTGAACTTAACATTTTTAGATGTTATTGCATTTTGGACATTCTACTCCCTATCTTGTGCTTAGTGAGAGTGAATATTTGGTTGTTTTTTTTGTCTCAATATCCAATCCAGTGATTTTTACCAGTATACCAGACAGCAGCTTTAAACATTCACACAATTGTATCACTGTTTCATGTCAAAATATTTTGTATATCTGACTTTTTTTTAAAACCTTATGTCACCTTAACCCAGGCTTAAGATATTCCACTTAGAATAAGTAAAGTAAACAGGGTATCCACGTGGTCTTAAAAAGTCTTAAATCCAATAATTTGAATTTAAGGCCTTAAAATGTCGTGAATTCTGCTAAAATCTCATAAAAGGTCTTAAATACAATGTTGAAAGGTCTTAAAAATCTATTAACGTTTACATTTATTTAAAAGATGCATAAACTTCAGTCTCGCTTTGATACGTTTCTATTTTTGAGGATGCGATAACATAACTACAACACGGAACTAGAGTAGGCCACCTGTGCTGCCAGGTGAGAATTTATCAAGGCAACAATTGTGGCTCCCAATTTTCCTTTGTGTCTTTTGTACATTTTTGCCAGTATGGATTTGAAATGGGTCTTAAATTGTATTCATTATGGTCTTAAGAAAGTCTTAAAAAGTCTTAAATTTTACTTTTTGGAACCTGCAGAGACCCTGAGTAAAGCAACCATCACAAATTCAAAAAGATGAATTGATTACCAAAGTAGGAAAATAACAGGTTTCTGTTGATCAAATGTAACTTGATAAGTTGTTGCAGCCATAGTAACATCTGTAATGTGTCTGTATCCAGGTGTTTTGAATAACAACATTCTGCCTCTTCCCAGGTAACTCTGTAATCATTGTCCCTGGTCGGAGCACCGCCGCTCCAGTGCTTCTTTTGGCTCAGCTTTTTGCGGGTGCAGGACTTCCCGCTGGGGCCCTTAATGTTTTAACAGGAAGTGACATAATGTCGGGTGCCACAGTGGCCCAGGACCCACGCGTCAGCTACATCACCTACTGTGGCAACAAACAGGTGTGTGTTTGTGGGAGTGAAGAGTTGTGTGTTGTGTTTTTACTTCATTGCATTACAACAGAGTTTGTCCTCTTGCTCAGGACGGAGTAACGCTGTGCAAGGCCACAGCAGGGATGGGCCTTCCCATTTCTGTCTCCCCCTGCGTCGGTGCCACGTGTCCCTTCATCATTTTTGAGTCCGCTGACATCGACAGCGCTGTGGACGGAGCGATAGAGGCTGCTTTTAAAAAGAAGAAAGAGGTGATTGATGTGAAGCACCACCAGCGTCCTGGTTTTCCTCACAGCAGCTCTACAGTCACTGTAACCGCCTTCTTTCTGCTCTATCTGCCTCAGGTTCACTGGGTGTTGTGTGTGCAAGAGAGCGTGCTGGACAGCGTTGTGGCTCGTCTAAGTCTGCGTATGTCGGGCATGAAGTGCGTCGGCCTGTCCAGTGAAGCGGACAGAGTCCTGGTGGATGCTGCAGTACAGGAGGCTCAGCAGCAGGGGGCGAAGGTTAGTCAAGGAAATCGGGAGGGAAAAACTTTGCAGTTGCTGGGAGTGGAATGTTAAATCTATGTTAACAAACACCATTATTTGTTCTCCCTTTTTGCTTCAGTTGGTTCAGTCCTGCGCTGCCGCTCCCTCAGGTGCTCTGTACCCTCCCACAGTGCTCTGTGGCTCCGCCCCCTCCTCTTCATTTGTGGTCAGCCCTTGTCCAGGACCGCTGCTGCCTCTCATGACCTTCAGAGGCAACACTGAAGCAGTGGCTCTGGGTAAAGACGCTGCTGTGGATACTTTGAATTTACTTTGACAAAATATAATAAATATTAATATTATATATAATACATAATTAGCATAGTAAAACAGCACATAAAAACAAACAAACAGGAGTCCAGCTCAACCTGAATTAAAATGCCAAGAGTAAAAAATAGTTTTCAAGAAGATCTCAAGAGTCTGGAGACATCTGATGTCCCAGGGCAGAGCATTTCAAAGCCGATGTTTTGGGGAATTCCAGTAGCAGCTGGTTTGTTGACCCTAAGCACTCTGAATTGAGCGTGTGCAAGTGCAGCACTCTGCCAGATACAGTGATGCCAGCACATTTAATGATTTAAAAACAAACAAGAGGATTTTAAAATCAATCCTAAAATGCCAGTATTGACGTGATATAATCACATTTACGTTTAACAGTCAGAAGAGTCTTGCTACTGCTGTGTTTTCTCTACAGGAACTGCTTGAAACATGAAGGTTTTCCATTATTATTCTTTTTTTATTAATAGAAAAACTAATTTCAGTGGAAATAATGTTTTTTTTATTCTCAGGGAATCACAGTCCTCATGGCCTGGCAGCCTCCATCTGGACTGAAGACCTCACTCTGGCTCTGGAGACGGCAAAGAGGTGCAAACATTCACCGATTCACAGAAGTTATTTTGTCCTTTGTTTTCCAGTTGCATCTTCCTTTGACTCTGATGTTCTAAGTCCAATTCACCAACTGTTGTTCTACTTGTTCTGGTTATTCTCCCACAGTCTGTCAGTTGGCTCAGTGTGGGTCAACTCCCACTCTGTGTCAGACCCTTGTCTCCCTGTCTCTGGCCACAAAGACAGTGGCACCTGCACGGACGGAGGACAGGAGGTGGGTTTCAGTAGTTTCTCTCACTTTGACCGGAAACGCATGCACATAAAGCCCTGGAAATGATCCTGTGGACACAGAGCTGTGGTCAACACCTGCTCACTGTGAAGACTTTTAAGACTTTGGACGCAGAATACTTTGAATACCAACTCTGCTCTTTGAACGGCTGTTCACTCTAGTCCACTAGGTGGCAGTAATGGACACTTAGTTATACTGTTTTTAATCATTGCAGACTCCTCTGAATGACAGTTTCCTCTACTAGTACTCTGTTGTTATCATGAGAATTGTGATGATCATATTTATTGATATTAATCATTTAAAAAATGATATAATGTAATCATGGTTCTCAAACTGTGGAACCAGTAGCACGTGAGCTTCTTCTGGTGGTACTACAAAAAGATAATAAATTAAATAGTAATAATTAGAGTCACCTTATGGTGGTACGTGGTATAAAAACGTTGTGCTATATATTACTTGATGAACTGACTGTGGCAATGAAAGCAAAATATTAGCTCATTGTGTCCTTTAAGACTAAATTTAAATGATTTAATTATGAATATCAGTTATTGATCTAATCTGTTGTATATTATACTTGTTTGACGATCTTTCACAGTCATACTGACTCCGCTCTGCTTTCTTACCAGGGTTTGTACCAGTTCCTGCGTCCGTCCTGTTGTCCTTGTCCTCTTCCTCGCTCCTCCCCCGTCTCTTTGGACTACGCAAAGTTCGGAACAGCAGCATCTCCAGCTGTTATTGTTCCTGATGACTCTGCCAGGTGGGTTTGTTGAGCGCTCGCTTTACTTATATTCACAAGATTTCACAAGATGCCATGTAGTATGGAGACAATATCCTCTGCCTCAGTTGCATATCCTTCATCATGCGTAAACCATTCCTCTCTCAGTTCTCCAAAGTCCTACCTGCAGTTTGTGGGAGGGAAGGCATGTAAAGCTGAATCTGGCTGCAGTGTGGCTGTGCAGCCACCAGGTGGTGGCAGCGTGTTGGCCTATTGTCCAGACGGAGGCCGGAAAGATGTCCGAAACGCTGTGGAGGCGGCAAGCAAAGTGCAGCCCGGGTGAGAGCTTTGGCACACGAGAAACTCTCTCTCACACACACAAACAAAGTTGTTTTCATAACATAAACATAAACCTAAGTACCTAATCCATAACCAGCCCTAACATAAACCTTATTCAAAGCCCTTTAAAGGTGAAAATGTACACAGAGATATTAGCAAGTTAAATTTTGCCAATCCAGCTTAAAATGTGCCTGAAATCACCAGAGACACAGCCACCTCATCCTTGACCTCACTGGTGTTGAGGTGTTGTGGTTGTGTACAAAACACAAAAAAAACAATTGTGTCAATGCCCAAATCCCTCATTGTTTTCAGCAATTAAAGATTACTTTAAAAAATGTATATATTGTCCATGAGACCATGAGTAAAAGTTCTTTAATGATTATATTCATTACAGATTTGGACATTTACAGCTATAGAGCCGTTCCTGTGTTCAAACAAAGCATACGATCGTTATAAATAGCATTATTTTACATAAGCAAGACTGGAATTTGGTATACTCTTGAACCATATTGTTTTCATCCTTCACCTAAACCTTTTGTTTCTGACCAAAGATGAATCAATACATCTTTTTAAATAAAGCCCTGACATCAAAGAAGTGTGAGCTAAAAATCCTGCTTTGGTCCCACAGTTTAATTCCACTTAGAGGCTTTTAGTTTGTTGTGCAACTTTGCAGTTTGTCCTGAAGTGAAACGCTCCCGAGTTAAAATGTAACTACGTTTAAACAGAGCCTTAAACCTGTCAATGATAAACAGAAATAAAACTATTGTTAGAGGTCAGTCTGGGCTCCATAAAGGTCCATACATTTATAATTCAGACTTTCACAAACACACACACACACACATACGTCTGTGTTTATCACCAGCTGAAGTTCAGCTTGGCAAATTTGCTGAGTCATGCGCCAGTGTATCAGTGAATTACACAAGCATCAACAGACTTTGTTACTGTTGGCACACGCACACTATTTCACAAGTAAAGTGACAAACTAGACAAAAACAAGGAAAAATCACACGAAGAATGTTAAACACCAACAATAATAACAGTATTAAAAATGTTTAAATAAAGCTTTAAAGTCGTGACGTCTAGATTTATTCAAATGATATCCTTTCCCCTTTTTCAGTTGGATGAAGAAAAGCCCGTCTGCACGCGCTCAGTCTCTCTACTCTCTGGCCAAGAACCTGGAGTCAAAGAAGAAAGACGTGGCCGCGTCACTCAGCGTCCAGGGCGCTCTGTCGGCGGAGGAAGCTGAGAAGGAGGTGGACATCAGCTCTGCCAGGCTCAGTGACTGGGCCGCTTACTGTGATAAACTTCAAGGAGGATCTCTGGTCAGGATTTTTGCATTCTACACATTCTGTGTTGGATTATTAATATCACTAAATGTATGACCCTGAGCTAACGTTTCACCTCTCCTTTAGCCTATGCCGCAGTCTGGCTCCGCCCTCTCCATCCCTGAGGCCCTGGGAGTCGTTGGCCTGGTTCTCCCAGACAAGAACCCCCTCCTCTCCATGGTGACGCTTCTCGGCGCAGCAATAGCCACTGGCAATGCCGTCATCATGGTTCCCAGTCAGAAGAATCCACTGGCAGCTTTGGCATTCATTCAGGCAAGTGTTTAGAGCTTTTATGCAGCTGCTGCATCTATAGTGCAAAGACACTGAATGCTTCAATTTTTAGCAAAACGATTAACGACGACATACTATTTATGACGTTTTTTAGGACCACGTTGGACCACAAATTAAAAAAAAAAAAAAAAAAAAGTCAAATTTTGGACGACACATTATAGCATGACGTTTTTGTCAAATTTTCGGTCCAAATTTTTTTTTCAAAAAAATTGTCACATTTTGAACGACATAGTATAGTATGACGTTTTTGTCAAATTTTGGACCAAATTTCTTTCAAATATTTTTTTTCACATTTTGGACGATATAGTATAGTATGACGCAGTTGTCAAATTTTCGGTCAAAACATTTTTTCCAAAAAATTTGTCACATTTTGAAAGATATAGTATAGTATGACGCAGGTGTCAAATTTTTTTGGTCAAAATTATTATTACCATTTTTTTTTTTTTTTTTAATTGTCAAATTTTGAACGACATAGTATAGTATGACGCAGTTGTCACATTTTTGGTCAAAAAAATGTTTTTCTAAAAAATTTTCACATTTTGAACGATATAGTATGACATTTTCGTCAAAGTTTGGATGACATAGTATGACGTTTTTGTCAAATTTTTGACCAACATTTTTCTTTTTCCCAAAAAAAATTGTCAAATTTTGAACGACATAGTATAGTATGATGTTTTTGTCAAATTTTGGACCAAATTTTTGTTGCAGTGTAAATAAAAACAGTAATTTACTCATGATAGCACAAATGCTTTGATTTTTACTTGAAGACAAAAGATTTCAGTGAATAAACGTTCAACAAAACATTTTTATTTTAAACAAAAGTTGGAGTAGAAAAGATGTCGTCCCATCTCCACTGAAGAGAGGCATAGAAACATTTTGGGAAATCAAGTCAAATCTGTGAGGAGGAGGTGGAGACTGGAACCTTCCTGATATGACTACACACATGCAACATCATTTCCCATTTTACAGCTGTTACTTCCTGCAGAAGGCAACCGCAGAGTCACGACCTCTGGTTGTTGTTGTATAAAACAGCGTTCAATTTCTGTGCATTTTCTCACAGCGGTGGATACTTGGAAACATCGATATTTAGACGTTCAAACTTTGCTCTACATATGAATGGAAGGTTGTCTGAAGGGACCAGAAAGTCCTTTAGATCAGTGAGTCAGCATATTAGGTTTGAGGCCCAGCGGTAATAAGGACATGCAGTACATTCTAGTCAAAATACCATGACTGATGACCAGTTTCATGTATCTGTAAATGCCATTTCCTCTTTATAATTCATCTCCCTCCTCCTCCTCAGGTGCTCCAGGCGTCAGATGTGCCAGCAGGTTTGGTAAACATCATTTCAGGAAGTCGGGACCAGCTCACAGCGGCTCTGGCTAATCACAGTGTCCTAAAGGCCATCTGGTACTGGGGCAGTGCTGAGGTAAGGACTGGACACCAACACATGCACCAGTGTGCACACCCCCCTTGCTCAAAAGAGAGCCGAAACGTGGATATTATTAAAAATACCATTTACATTGACTCACTTCCTGTCTTTGTAGGGCTGTCAGTACCTCCAGTACTCCTGCACCTGCCCTCTGAAAACCCTGCGCCTTTTCTGCCAAACGGATGACGGTGGCACGGACTGGACTCGGTCTCATCCGTCGCTCCTCGAGGACACGTGGAGAAGCGCGGTGCAGTGGAAGAGTGTGTGGATTCCCACCGCATAGGGAGATTAAAGGTGACGGGATTACAACATGAAGAAAGAGAGAGAGAGATGTAGGAAGCGGTACAGATATTCACTGCTTCTTATTGTAACCACAATCACAAGATGCCTTTTGAAATTAAAAGTCAACAGACAGCAAATGCTCTCGGTAGCTGTTCCTTTGTTACTGTGCTTATCAAAACTCTGGTTCTATTCACGTTTGAACATTAGACCATTCGTTTTAAACACAAAGCTTCAGAGACTAACCTCCGCTAACATGAGCTAATACGAGCACTGACCAGGAACAACTAGCAAAACTGTCAGGACAGAGCAAACAGAGGCAGCGCGATGTCGTTCTTATCGAGCAGTATCCTCACAACAGACCGCGGGTTATGAATTATTTACCCTAATTTAGCCAACATTAAATCTATGTAATGAGATCTGGATTGAATGTGCAATTTAAAATGTCTTGAAGCACTTAGAACAGGCAGAACATATTGATGAAGTGTCCGTAGCATCACTGTTGTGCACTTGAACACTTTTCTTTTGTTGTTGACATAATAACAGAAGCTAATTTCCCCTTCCTTTCTATCATGAAGGCAATATGAACTCAGGACCATGTTAACTTTATATTTGCTGTAGAAAAGCAGTAGCGGAAGGGTTTGAGAAAAGAAAACATCAGCTACGTTGTTCACAGCCAAAGACAATTTCAGTTAAATGTCATTTTAAAATAATAATAGCACGTAGCTTCAGTTGATTGAGTTTACCGTACAGTACCTATTCACCTGATGTCTTCTCTACCTCAGGCTTTCATTACTTATCTTTTCTATTTGTTTTTCCTCGTTTCAGTCTTCAATTTAGCCTCACAATTCTGTCCATGAGTGAAAAGAGACCAGCCAATCATGTGTGAACACAATACAAATGTCCTTATGTACTGTGCTGAATATCTTTTACAACTGTATACAAATACTGCCAATGGAAGTACACTTACTCTGTGATTCAAACATTCCCATTGAAATCTGCTTTGTTTCCATGTCTAATTATAAATAATGTTGTCCAGAGAAGACTGTTATGTATGTGACCGTCCAAAGGCCATAATAAAGGATGATTGCCTGAATTTTCTCCGTCTCTTATCATTAAAAAATGTTGGTCCAAAATTTGACAAAAACTTCCTTTTAAATTTCTTATTTTTTTGACATATAGGAATGACATACATCATAAAAGTCATGGTCTTTACATTTCACAAATGTGTAGCTCAGTTTATTTGATTACGACCAACAAGGAGGTTTTATGTTTGGGTCACCTTTCTCTTTGAGCGGCAGAATTCAAAACACTGGAGTATAGATTATTGTGCAACAAAGACATTATTAGCAACGGTGGTGATGTGGGTACAGATCTGAAGACAGATTATTTGTGTAAACCTTTGAAAAAATGGGGGATTGTGTTGACTGTGAGTCTGAGTTGCCTTATCTTTATAACAGTAAATGCACTGAGATGTGGGTGTATTCTGTGCAGTTATCAGTTCCTTTTTTCTATTCCCCTAAACTGGTCTCATCCAGCAGAGGCTTCCTGCATAACCACAAGTCTAGCAGATCAGGTGACTGTTTCTGGAAGTTTCTGTGTAATGCTGAGTCACAGCAATGACACAGCTTGATCCTCAGTTCAATCTGATGTGTTACCTTTGTTCACTGGCATGACACAGCACAAAATAAAGATGGCAGAGGTGGATCACGTATTTTGGGGAATGTTAGATATAAAGTAATTAGAGTTCTTATTATTAATATTGTTACCTACCTTATTATTTTTTTTTTTGGCTATGTCGTCCAAAATCAGATATTTTTTTTTCTTGGCCCAAAGTGTGACCAAAACGTCATACTACACTATGTCGTCGACCTAAATGTCATACTACACTATTTCGTCCAAAATTTTGAAAAACGTTTTTATGGTCCAAAACTTGACAAAAACGTCATACTATACTATGTAGTACGTGCTGCTATACTATATCGTCCATAATGTGACAATTTTTTGGAAAAAAAAGAATTGGTCCAAAATTTGACAAAAACGACATACTATACTATGTCGTCCAAAATCTGACCATTTTTTTGAAAAACGTTTTTTTGGTCCAAAACTTGACAAAAACGTCATAGTATACTATGTAGTATGTCCTACTATACTACGTTGTCCATAATGTGACAATTTTTTGAAAAAAAAGAATTGGTCCAAAATTTGACAAAAACGACACACTATACTATGTCGTCCAAAGTCTGACCATTTTTTTGAAAAACGTTTTTTTGGTCCAAAACTTGACAAAAACGTCATACTATACTATGTAGAACGTCCTGCTATACTATATCGTCCATAATGTGACCATTTTTTGAAAAAAAAAATTGGTCCAAAATTGGACAAAAACGACATACTATACTATGTCGTCCAAAATCTGACCATTTTTTAGAAAAACGTTTTTTTGGTCAGATTTTGGAAGACATAGTATAGTAGGACGTACTACATAGTATACTATGTCGTTTTTGTCCAATTTTGGACCAATTTTTTTTTTCAAAAAATGGTCACATTATGGACAACATAGTATAGTAGGACGTACTACATGGTATAGTATGACGTTTTTGTCAAGTTTTGGACCAAAAAAACGTTTTTCAAAAAAATGGTCAGACTTTGGACGACATAGTATAGTATGTCGTTTTTGTCAAATTTTGGACCAATTTCTTTTTTTCAAAAAATGGTCACATTATGGACGATATAGTATAGCAGGACGTACTACATAGTATAGTATGACGTTTTTGTCAAGTTTTGGACCAAAAAACGTATTTCAAAAAAATGGTCAGACTTTGGACGACATAGTATAGTATGTCGTTTTTGTCCAATTTTGGACCAATTTCTTCTTTTCAAAAAATGGTCACATTATGGACAACATAGTATAGTAGGACGTACTACATAGTATAGTATGACGTTTTTGTCAAGTTTTGGACCAAAAAAACGTTTTTCAAAAAAATTGTCAGATTTTGGACGACATAGTATAGTATGTCGTTTTTGTCCAATTTTGGACCAATTTCTTTTTTTCAAAAAATGGTCACATTATGGACAACATAGTATAGCAGGACGTACTACATAGTATAGTATGTCGTTTTTGTCCAATTATGGACCAATTTTTTTTTTCAAAAAATGGTCACATTATGGACGATATAGTATAGCAGGACGTACTACATAGTATAGTATGACGTTTTTGTCAAGTTTTGGACCAAAAAAACGTTTTTCAAAAAAATGGTCAGACTTTGGACGACATAGTATAGTATGTCGTTTTTGTCAAATTTTGGACCAATTTATTTTTTTCAAAAAATGGTCACATTATGGACAACATAGTATAGTAGGACGTACTACATAGTATAGTATGACGTTTTTGTCAAGTTTTGGACCAAAAAAACGTTTTTCAAAAAAATGGTCAGATTTTGGACGACATAGTATAGTATGTCGTTTTTGTCCAATTTTGGACCAATTCTTTTTTTTCAAAAAATGGTCACATTATGGACGATATAGTATAGCAGGACGTACTACATAGTATAGTATGACGTTTTTGTCAAGTGTTGGACCAAAAAAACGTTTTTCAAAAAAATGGTCAGACTTTGGACGACATAGTATAGTATGTCGTTTTTGTCAAATTTTGGACCAATTTTTTTTTCAAAAAATGGTCACATTATGGACAACATAGTATAGCAGGACGTACTACATAGTATAGTATGTCGTTTTTGTCCAATTATGGACCAATTTTTTTTTTCAAAAAATGGTCACATTATGGACGATATAGTATAGCAGGATGTACTACATAGTATAGTATGACGTTTTTGTCAAGTTTTGGACCAAAAAAACGTTTTTCAAAAAAATGGTCAGACTTTGGACGACATAGTATAGTATGTCTTTTTTGTCAAATTTTGGACCAATTTATTTTTTCAAAAAATGGTCACATTATGGACCCTCATAGTATAGTAGGACATACTACATAGTATAGTATGACGTTTTTGTCAAGTTTTGGACCAAAAAAACGTTTTTCAAAAAAATGGTCAGATTTTGGACGACATAGTATAGTATGTCGTTTTTATCAAATTTTGGACCAATTTCTTTTTTTCAAAAAATGGTCACATTATGGACAACATAGTATAGTAGGACGTTCTACATAGTATAGTATGACGTTTTTGTCAAGTTTTGGACCAAAAAAACGTTTTTCAAAAAAATGGTCAGATTTTGGACGACATAGTATAGTATGTCGTTTTTGTCCAATTTTGGACCAATTCTTTTTTTTCAAAAAATGGTCACATTATGGACGATATAGTATAGCAGGACGTACTACATAGTATAGTATGACGTTTTTGTCAAGTGTTGGACCAAAAAAACGTTTTTCAAAAAAATGGTCAGACTTTGGACGACATAGTATAGTATGTCGTTTTTGTCAAATTTTGGACCAATTTTTTTTTCAAAAAATGGTCACATTATGGACAACATAGTATAGTAGGACGTACTACATAGTATAGTATGACGTTTTTGTCAAGTTTTGGACCAAAAAAACGTTTTTCAAAAAAATGGTCAGATTTTGGACGACATAGTATAGTATGTCGTTTTTGTCCAATTTTGGACCAATTTCTTTTTTTCAAAAAATGGTCACATTATGGACAACATAGTATAGTAGGACGTACTACATAGTATAGTATGACGTTTTTGTCAAGTTTTGGACCAAAAAAACGTTTTTCAAAAAAATGGTCAGATTTTGGACGACATAGTATAGTATGTCGTTTTTGTCCAATTTTGGACCAATTCTTTTTTTTCAAAAAATGGTCACATTATGGACAACATAGTATAGTAGGACGTACCACATAGTATACTATGACGTTTTTGTCAAGTTTTGGATCAAAAAAAGTTTTTCAAAAAAATGTTCAGATTTTGGACGACATAGTATAGTATGTCGTTTTTGTCCAATTTTGGACCAATTTCTTCTTTTCAAAAAATGGTCACATTATGGACAACATAGTAACGTAGGACGTACTACATAGTATACTATGACGTTTTTGTCAAGTTTTGGATCAAAAAAACGTTTTTCAAAAAAATGGTCAGATTTTGGACGACATAGTATAGTATGTCGTTTTTGTCCAATTTTGGACCAATTCTTTTTTTTCAAAAAATGGTCACATTATGGACGATATAGTATAGCAGGACGTACTACATAGTATAGTATGACGTTTTTGTCAAGTGTTGGACCAAAAAAACGTTTTTCAAAAAAATGGTCAGACTTTGGACGACATAGTATAGTATGTCGTTTTTGTCAAATTTTGGACCAATTTTTTTTTCAAAAAATGGTCACATTATGGACAACATAGTATAGTAGGACGTACTACATAGTATAGTATGACGTTTTTGTCAAGTTTTGGACCAAAAAAACGTTTTTCAAAAAAATGGTCAGATTTTGGACGACATAGTATAGTATGTCGTTTTTGTCCAATTTTGGACCAATTTCTTTTTTTCAAAAAATGGTCACATTATGGACAACATAGTATAGTAGGACGTACTACATAGTATAGTATGACGTTTTTGTCAAGTTTTGGACCAAAAAAACGTTTTTCAAAAAAATGGTCAGATTTTGGACGACATAGTATAGTATGTCGTTTTTGTCCAATTTTGGACCAATTCTTTTTTTTCAAAAAATGGTCACATTATGGACAACATAGTATAGTAGGACGTACCACATAGTATACTATGACGTTTTTGTCAAGTTTTGGATCAAAAAAAGTTTTTCAAAAAAATGTTCAGATTTTGGACGACATAGTATAGTATGTCGTTTTTGTCCAATTTTGGACCAATTTCTTCTTTTCAAAAAATGGTCACATTATGGACAACATAGTAACGTAGGACGTACTACATAGTATACTATGACGTTTTTGTCAAGTTTTGGATCAAAAAAACGTTTTTCAAAAAAATGGTCAGACTTTGGACGACATAGTATATAGTATGTCGTTTTTGTCAAATTTTGGACCAATTTCTTTTTTTCAAAAAATGGTCACATTATGGACAACATAGTATAGTAGGACGTACTACATAGTATAGTATGACGTTTTTGTCAAGTTTTGGACCAAAAAAACGTTTTTCAAAAAAATGGTCAGACTTTGGACGACATAGTATAGTATGTCGTTTTTGTCCAATTTTGGACCAATTTATTTTTTCAAAAATGGTCACATTGGACGTATGTCGTTTTTGTCCAATTTTGGACCAATTGTTTTTTTTCAAAAAATGGTCACATTATGGACCATATAGTATAGCAGGACGTACTACATAGTATAGTCTGACGTTTTTGTCAAGTTTTGGACCAAAAAAAGTTTTTCAAAAAAATTGTCAGATTTTGGACGACATCGTATAGTATGTCGTTTTTGTCAAATTTTGGACCAATTTTTTTTTTCAAAAAATGGTCACATTATGGACAACATAGTATAGTAGGACGTACTTCATAGTATAGTATGACGTTTTTGTCAAGTTTTGGACCAAAAAAACGTTTTTCAAAAAAATGGTCAGATTTTGGACGACATAGTATAGTATGTCGTTTTTGTCCAATTTTGGACCAATTCTTTTTTTTCAAAAAATGGTCACATTATGGACGATATAGTATAGCAGGACGTACTACATAGTATAGTATGACGTTTTTGTCAAGTGTTGGACCAAAAAAAAAGTTTTTCAAAAAAATGGTCAGACTTTGGACGACATAGTATAGTATGTCGTTTTTGTCAAATTTTGGACCAATTTTCTTTTTCAAAAAATGGTCACATTATGGACAACATAGTATAGCAGGACGTACTACATAGTATAGTATGTCGTTTTTGTCCAATTATGGACCAATTTCTTTTTTCAAAAAATGGTCACATTATGGACGATATAGTATAGCAGGACGTACTACATAGTATAGTATGACGTTTTTGTCAAGTTTTGGACCAAAAAAACGTTTTTCAAAAAAATGGTCAGACTTTGGACGACATAGTATAGTATGTCGTTTTTGTCAAATTTTGGACCAATTTCTTTTTTCAAAAAATGGTCACATTATGGACCCTCATAGTATAGTAGGACATACTACATAGTATAGTATGACGTTTTTGTCAAGTTTTGGACCAAAAAAACGTTTTTCAAAAAAATGGTCAGATTTTGGACGACATAGTATAGTATGTCGTTTTTGTCCAATTTTGGACCAATTCTTTTTTTTCAAAAAATGGTCACATTATGGACGATATAGTATAGCAGGACGTACTACATAGTATAGTATGACGTTTTTGTCAAGTGTTGGACCAAAAAAACGTTTTTCAAAAAAATGGTCAGACTTTGGACAACATAGTATAGTATGTCGTTTTTGTCAAATTTTGGACCAATTGTTTTTTTCTAAAAATGGTCACATTATGGACAACATAGTATAGCAGGACGTACTACATAGTATAGTATGTTGTTTTTGTCCAATTATGGACCAATTTTTTTTTTCAAAAAATGGTCACATTATGGACGATATAGTATAGCAGGACGTACTACATAGTATAGTATGACGTTTTTGTCAAGTTTTGGACCAAAAAAACGTTTTTCAAAAAAATGGTCAGACTTTGGACGACATAGTATAGTATGTCGTTTTTGTCAAATTTTGGACCAATTTTTTTTTCAAAAAATGGTCACATTATGGACAACATAGTATAGTAGGACGTACTACATAGTATAGTATGACGTTTTTGTCAAGTTTTGGACCAAAAAAACGTTTTTCAAAAAAATGGTCAGATTTTGGACCAATTCTTTTTTTTCAAAAAATGGTCACATTATGGACGATATAGTATAGCAGGACGTACTACATAGTATAGTATGACGTTTTTGTCAAGTGTTGGACCAAAAAAAAGTTTTTCAAAAAAATGGTCAGACTTTGGACGACATAGTATAGTATGTCGTTTTTGTCAAATTTTGGACCAATTTTTTTTTCAAAAAATGGTCACATTATGGACAACATAGTATAGCAGGACGTACTACATAGTATAGTATGTCGTTTTTGTCCAATTATGGACCAATTTTTTTTTTCAAAAAATGGTCACATTATGGACGATATAGTATAGCAGGACGTACTACATAGTATAGTATGACGTTTTTGTCAAGTTTTGGACCAAAAAAACGTTTTTCAAAAAAATGGTCAGATTTTGGACGACATAGTATAGTATGTCGTTTTTATCAAATTTTGGACCAATTTCTTTTTTTCAAAAAATGGTCACATTATGGACAACATAGTATAGTAGGACGTTCTACATAGTATAGTATGACGTTTTTGTCAAGTTTTGGACCAAAAAACGTTTTTCAAAAAAATGGTCAGATTTTGGACGACATAGTATAGTATGTCGTTTTTGTCCAATTTTGGACCAATTCTTTTTTTTCAAAAAATGGTCACATTATGGACGATATAGTATAGCAGGACGTACTACATAGTATAGTATGACGTTTTTGTCAAGTTTTGGACCAAAAAACGTTTTTCAAAAAAATGGTCAGATTTTGGACGACATAGTATAGTATGTCGTTTTTGTCCAATTTTGGACCAATTCTTTTTTTTCAAAAAATGGTCACATTATGGACGATATAGTATAGCAGGACGTACTACATAGTATAGTATGACGTTTTTGTCAAGTGTTGGACCAAAAAAACGTTTTTCAAAAAAATGGTCAGACTTTGGACGACATAGTATAGTATGTCGTTTTTGTCCAATTTTGGACCAATTTTTTTTTCAAAAAATGGTCACATTATGGACAACATAGTATAGTAGGACGTACTACATAGTATAGTATGACGTTTTTGTCAAGTGTTGGACCAAAAAAACGTTTTTCAAAAAAATGGTCAGACTTTGGACGACATAGTATAGTATGTCGTTTTTGTCCAATTTTGGACCAATTTCTTTTTTTCAAAAAATGGTCACATTATGGACAACATAGTATAGTAGGACGTACTACATAGTATAGTATGACGTTTTTGTCAAGTTTTGGACCAAAAAAACGTTTTTCAAAAAAATGGTCAGATTTTGGACGACATAGTATAGTATGTCGTTTTTGTCCAATTTTGGACCAATTTCTTTTTTTCAAAAAATGGTCACATTATGGACAACATAGTATAGTAGGACGTACTACATAGTATAGTATGACGTTTTTGTCAAGTTTTGGACCAAAAAAACGTTTTTCAAAAAAATGGTCAGATTTTGAACGACATAGTATAGTATGTCGTTTTTGTCCAATTTTGGACCAATTCTTTTTTTTCAAAAAATGGTCACATTATGGACCATATAGTATAGCAGGACGTACTACATAGTATAGTATGACGTTTTTGTCAAGTGTTGGACCAAAAAAACGTTTTTCAAAAAAATGGTCAGACTTTGGACGACATAGTATAGTATGTCGTTTTTGTCCAATTTTGGACCAATTTTTTTTTCAAAAAATGGTCACATTATGGACAACATAGTATAGCAGGACGTACTACATAGTATAGTATGTCGTTTTTGTCCAATTATGGACCAATTTTTTTTTTCAAAAAATGGTCACATTATGGACGATATAGTATAGCAGGACGTACTACATAGTATAGTATGACGTTTTTGTCAAGTTTTGGACCAAAAAAACGTTTTTCAAAAAAATGGTCAGACTTTGGACGACATAGTATAGTATGTCTTTTTTGTCAAATTTTGGACCAATTTATTTTTTCAAAAAATGGTCACATTATGGACCCTCATAGTATAGTAGGACATACTACATAGTATAGTATGACGTTTTTGTCAAGTTTTGGACCAAAAAAACGTTTTTCAAAAAAATGGTCAGATTTTGGACGACATAGTATAGTATGTCGTTTTTATCAAATTTTGGACCAATTTCTTTTTTTCAAAAAATGGTCAGATTTTGGACAACATAGTATAGTAGGACGTTCTACATAGTATAGTATGACGTTTTTGTCAAGTTTTGGACCAAAAAAACGTTTTTCAAAAAAATGGTCAGATTTTGGACGACATAGTATAGTATGTCGTTTTTGTCCAATTTTGGACCAATTCTTTTTTTTCAAAAAATGGTCACATTATGGACGATATAGTATAGCAGGACGTACTACATAGTATAGTATGACGTTTTTGTCAAGTGTTGGACCAAAAAAACGTTTTTCAAAAAAATGGTCAGACTTTGGACGACATAGTATAGTATGTCGTTTTTGTCAAATTTTGGACCAATTTTTTTTTCAAAAAATGGTCACATTATGGACAACATAGTATAGTAGGACGTACTACATAGTATAGTATGACGTTTTTGTCAAGTTTTGGACCAAAAAAACGTTTTTCAAAAAAATGGTCAGATTTTGGACGACATAGTATAGTATGTCGTTTTTGTCCAATTTTGGACCAATTTCTTTTTTTCAAAAAATGGTCACATTATGGACAACATAGTATAGTAGGACGTACTACATAGTATAGTATGACGTTTTTGTCAAGTTTTGGACCAAAAAAACGTTTTTCAAAAAAATGGTCAGATTTTGGACGACATAGTATAGTATGTCGTTTTTGTCCAATTTTGGACCAATTCTTTTTTTTCAAAAAATGGTCACATTATGGACAACATAGTATAGTAGGACGTACTACATAGTATAGTATGACGTTTTTGTCAAGTTTTGGACCAAAAAAACGTTTTTCAAAAAAATGGTCAGATTTTGAACGACATAGTATAGTATGTCGTTTTTGTCCAATTTTGGACCAATTCTTTTTTTTCAAAAAATGGTCACATTATGGACCATATAGTATAGCAGGACGTACTACATAGTATAGTATGACGTTTTTGTCAAGTTTTGGACCAAAAAACGTTTTTCAAAAAAATGGTCAGATTTTGGAAGACATACTATATATGTCGTTTTTGTCCAATTTTGGACCAATCTTTTTTTTTCAAAAAATGGTCACATTATGGACGATATAGTATAGCAGGACGTACTACATAGTATAGTATGACGTTTTTGTCAAATTTTGGACCAATTTTTTTTTTCAAAAAATGGTCACATTATGGACAACATAGTATAGTAGGACGTACTACATAGTATACTATGACGTTTTTGTCAAGTTTTGGATCAAAAAAAGTTTTTCAAAAAAATGTTCAGATTTTAGACGACATAGTATAGTATGTCGTTTTTGTCCAATTTTGGACCAATTTCTTCTTTTCAAAAAATGGTCACATTATGGACAACATAGTAACGTAGGACGTACTACATAGTATACTATGACGTTTTTGTCAAGTTTTGGATCAAAAAAACGTTTTTCAAAAAAATGGTCAGACTTTGGATGACATAGTATAGTATGTCGTTTTTGTCAAATTTTGGACCAATTTATTTTTTCAAAAAATGGTCACATTATGGACAACATAGTATAGTAGGACGTACTACATAGTATAGTATGACGTTTTTGTCAAGTTTTGGACCAAAAAAACGTTTTTCAAAAAAATGGTCAGATTTTGGACGACATAGTATAGTATGTCGTTTTTGTCCAATTTTGGACCAATTCTTTTTTTTCAAAAAATGGTCACATTATGGACGATATAGTATAGCAGGACGTACTACATAGTATAGTATGACGTTTTTGTCAAGTGTTGGACCAAAAAAACGTTTTTCAAAAAAATGGTCAGACTTTGGACGACATAGTATAGTATGTCGTTTTTGTCAAATTTTGGACCAATTTTTTTTTCAAAAAATGGTCACATTATGGACAACATAGTATAGTAGGACGTACTACATAGTATAGTATGACGTTTTTGTCAAGTTTTGGACCAAAAAAACGTTTTTCAAAAAAATGGTCAGATTTTGGACGACATAGTATAGTATGTCGTTTTTGTCCAATTTTGGACCAATTTCTTTTTTTCAAAAAATCGTCACATTATGGACAACATAGTATAGTAGGACGTACTACATAGTATAGTATGACGTTTTTGTCAAGTTTTGGACCAAAAAAACGTTTTTCAAAAAAATGGTCAGATTTTGGACGACATAGTATAGTATGTCGTTTTTGTCCAATTTTGGACCAATTTCTTTTTTTCAAAAAATGGTCACATTATGGACAACATAGTATAGTAGGACGTTCTACATAGTATAGTATGACGTTTTTGTCAAGTTTTGGACCAAAAAAACGTTTTTCAAAAAAATGGTCAGATTTTGGACGACATAGTATAGTATGTCGTTTTTGTCCAATTTTGGACCAATTCTTTTTTTTCAAAAAATGGTCACATTATGGACGATATAGTATAGCAGGACGTACTACATAGTATAGTATGACGTTTTTGTCAAGTGTTGGACCAAAAAAACGTTTTTCAAAAAAATGGTCAGACTTTGGACGACATAGTATAGTATGTCGTTTTTGTCAAATTTTCGACCAATTTTTTTTTCAAAAAATGGTCACATTATGGACAACATAGTATAGTAGGACGTACTACATAGTATAGTATGACGTTTTTGTCAAGTTTTGGACCAAAAAATCGTTTTTCAAAAAAATGGTCAGATTTTGGACGACATAGTATAGTATGTCGTTTTTGTCCAATTTTGGACCAATTTCTTTTTTTCAAAAAATGGTCACATTATGGACAACATAGTATAGTAGGACGTACTACATAGTATAGTATGACGTTTTTGTCAAGTTTTGGACCAAAAAAACGTTTTTCAAAAAAATGGTCAGATTTTGGACGACATAGTATAGTATGTCGTTTTTGTCCAATTTTGGACCAATTCTTTTTTTTCAAAAAATGGTCACATTATGGACAACATAGTATAGTAGGACGTACTACATAGTATAGTATGACGTTTTTGTCAAGTTTTGGACCAAAAAAACGTTTTTCAAAAAAATGGTCAGATTTTGAACGACATAGTATAGTATGTCGTTTTTGTCCAATTTTGGACCAATTCTTTTTTTTCAAAAAATGGTCACATTATGGACCATATAGTATAGCAGGACGTACTACATAGTATAGTATGACGTTTTTGTCAAGTTTTGGACCAAAAAACGTTTTTCAAAAAAATGGTCAGATTTTGGAAGACATACTATATATGTCGTTTTTGTCCAATTTTGGACCAATCTTTTTTTTTCAAAAAATGGTCACATTATGGACGATATAGTATAGCAGGACGTACTACATAGTATAGTATGACGTTTTTGTCAAATTTTGGACCAATTTTTTTTTTCAAAAAATGGTCACATTATGGACAACATAGTATAGTAGGACGTACTACATAGTATACTATGACGTTTTTGTCAAGTTTTGGATCAAAAAAAGTTTTTCAAAAAAATGTTCAGATTTTGGACGACATAGTATAGTATGTCGTTTTTGTCCAATTTTGGACCAATTTCTTCTTTTCAAAAAATGGTCACATTATGGACAACATAGTAACGTAGGACGTACTACATAGTATACTATGACGTTTTTGTCAAGTTTTGGATCAAAAAAACGTTTTTCAAAAAAATGGTCAGACTTTGGACGACATAGTATAGTATGTCGTTTTTGTCAAATTTTGGACCAATTTATTTTTTCAAAAAATGGTCACATTATGGACAACATAGTATAGTAGGACGTACTACATAGTATAGTATGACGTTTTTGTCAAGTTTTGGACCAAAAAAACGTTTTTCAAAAAAATTGTCAGATTTTGGACGACATAGTATAGTATGTCGTTTTTGTCAAATTTTGGACCAATTTCTTTTTTTCAAAAAATGGTCACATTATGGACGATATAGTATAGCAGGACGTACTACATAGTATAGTATGACGTTTTTGTCAAGTTTTGGACCAAAAAACGGTTTTCAAAAAAATGGTCAGACTTTGGACGACATAGTATAGTATGTCGTTTTTGTCCAATTTTGGACCAATTTCTTCTTTTCAAAAAATGGTCACATTATGGACAACATAGTATAGTAGGACGTACTACATAGTATAGTATGACGTTTTTGTCAAGTTTTGGACCAAAAAAACGTTTTTCAAAAAAATTGTCAGATTTTGGACGACATAGTATAGTATGTCGTTTTTGTCAAATTTTGGACCTATTTCTTTTTTTCAAAAAATGGTCACATTATGGACGATATAGTATAGCAGGACGTACTACATAGTATAGTATGACGTTTTTGTCAAGTTTTGGACCAAAAAAACGTTTTTCAAAAAAATGGTCAGACTTTGGACGACATAGTATAGTATGTCGTTTTTGTCAAATTTTGGACCAATTTATTTTTTCAAAAAATGGTCACATTATGGACCCTCATAGTATAGTAGGACATACTACATAGTATAGTATGACGTTTTTGTCAAGTTTTGGACCAAAAAAACGTTTTTCAAAAAAATGGTCAGATTTTGGACGACATAGTATAGTATGTCGTTTTTATCAAATTTTGGACCAATTTCTTTTTTTCAAAAAATGGTCACATTATGGACAACATAGTATAGTATGACGTTTTTGTCAAGTTTTGGACCAAAAAAACGTTTTTCAAAAAAATGGTCAGATTTTGGACGACATAGTATAGTATGTCGTTTTTGTCCAATTTTGGACCAATTCTTTTTTTTCAAAAAATGGTCACATTATGGACGATATAGTATAGCAGGACGTACTACATAGTATAGTATGACGTTTTTGTCAAGTGTTGGACCAAAAAAACGTTTTTCAAAAAAATGGTCAGACTTTGGACGACATAGTATAGTATGTCGTTTTTGTCAAATTTTGGACCAATTGTTTTTTTCAAAAAATGGTCACATTATGGACAACATAGTATAGCAGGACGTACTACATAGTATAGTATGTCGTTTTTGTCCAATTATGGACCAATTTTTTTTTTCAAAAAATGGTCACATTATGGACGATATAGTATAGCAGGACGTACTACATAGTATAGTATGACGTTTTTGTCAAGTTTTGGACCAAAAAAACGTTTTTCAAAAAAATGGTCAGACTTTGGACGACATAGTATAGTATGTCGTTTTTGTCAAATTTTGGACCAATTTATTTTTTCAAAAAATGGTCACATTATGGACCCTCATAGTATAGTAGGACATACTACATAGTATAGTATGACGTTTTTGTCAAGTTTTGGACCAAAAAAACGTTTTTCAAAAAAATGGTCAGATTTTGGACGACATAGTATAGTATGTCGTTTTTATCAAATTTTGGACCAATTTCTTTTTTTCAAAAAATGGTCACATTATGGACAACATAGTATAGTAGGACGTACTACATAGTATAGTATGACGTTTTTGTCAAGTTTTGGACCAAAAAAACGTTTTTCAAAAAAATGGTCAGATTTTGGACGACATAGTATAGTATGTCGTTTTTGTCCAATTTTGGACCAATTCTTTTTTTTCAAAAAATGGTCACATTATGGACGATATAGTATAGCAGGACGTACTACATAGTATAGTATGACGTTTTTGTCAAGTGTTGGACCAAAAAAAACGTTTTTCAAAAAAATGGTCAGACTTTGGACGACATAGTATAGTATGTCGTTTTTGTCAAATTTTGGACCAATTTTCTTTTTCAAAAAATGGTCACATTATGGACAACATAGTATAGCAGGACGTACTACATAGTATAGTATGTCGTTTTTGTCCAATTATGGACCAATTTTTTTTTTCAAAAAATGGTCACATTATGGACGATATAGTATAGCAGGACGTACTACATAGTATAGTATGACGTTTTTGTCAAGTTTTGGACCAAAAAAACGTTTTTCAAAAAAATGGTCAGACTTTGGACGACATAGTATAGTAT
This sequence comes from Microchirus variegatus, assembly GCF_963457635.1. Lineage (NCBI taxonomy): Eukaryota > Metazoa > Chordata > Actinopteri > Pleuronectiformes > Soleidae > Microchirus > Microchirus variegatus. The sequence goes on from NC_139811.1 coordinate 6,463,596, forward strand.
GTCGTTTTTGTCAAATTTTGGACCAATTTATTTTTTCAAAAAATGGTCACATTATGGACCCTCATAGTATAGTAGGACATACTACATAGTATAGTATGACGTTTTTGTCAAGTTTTGGACCAAAAAAACGTTTTTCAAAAAAATGGTCAGATTTTGGACGACATAGTATAGTATGTCGTTTTTATCAAATTTTGGACCAATTTCTTTTTTTCAAAAAATGGTCACATTATGGACAACATAGTATAGTATGACGTTTTTGTCAAGTTTTGGACCAAAAAAACGTTTTTCAAAAAAATGGTCAGATTTTGGACGACATAGTATAGTATGTCGTTTTTGTCCAATTTTGGACCAATTCTTTTTTTTCAAAAAATGGTCACATTATGGACGATATAGTATAGCAGGACGTACTACATAGTATAGTATGACGTTTTTGTCAAGTGTTGGACCAAAAAAACGTTTTTCAAAAAAATGGTCAGACTTTGGACGACATAGTATAGTATGTCGTTTTTGTCAAATTTTGGACCAATTGTTTTTTTCAAAAAATGGTCACATTATGGACAACATAGTATAGCAGGACGTACTACATAGTATAGTATGTCGTTTTTGTCCAATTATGGACCAATTTTTTTTTTCAAAAAATGGTCACATTATGGACGATATAGTATAGCAGGACGTACTACATAGTATAGTATGACGTTTTTGTCAAGTTTTGGACCAAAAAAACGTTTTTCAAAAAAATGGTCAGACTTTGGACGACATAGTATAGTATGTCGTTTTTGTCAAATTTTGGACCAATTTATTTTTTCAAAAAATGGTCACATTATGGACCCTCATAGTATAGTAGGACATACTACATAGTATAGTATGACGTTTTTGTCAAGTTTTGGACCAAAAAAACGTTTTTCAAAAAAATGGTCAGATTTTGGACGACATAGTATAGTATGTCGTTTTTATCAAATTTTGGACCAATTTCTTTTTTTCAAAAAATGGTCACATTATGGACAACATAGTATAGTAGGACGTACTACATAGTATAGTATGACGTTTTTGTCAAGTTTTGGACCAAAAAAACGTTTTTCAAAAAAATGGTCAGATTTTGGACGACATAGTATAGTATGTCGTTTTTGTCCAATTTTGGACCAATTCTTTTTTTTCAAAAAATGGTCACATTATGGACGATATAGTATAGCAGGACGTACTACATAGTATAGTATGAAGTTTTTGTCAAGTGTTGGACCAAAAAAACGTTTTTCAAAAAAATGGTCAGACTTTGGACGACAGTATAGTATGTCGTTTTTGTCAAATTTTGGACCAATTTTTTTTTCAAAAAATGGTCACATTATGGACAACATAGTATAGTAGGACGTACTACATAGTATAGTATGACGTTTTTGTCAAGTTTTGGACCAAAAAAACGTTTTTCAAAAAAATGTTCAGATTTTGGACGACATAGTATAGTATGTCGTTTTTGTCCAATTTTGGACCAATTTCTTTTTTTCAAAAAATGGTCACATTATGGACAACATAGTATAGCAGGACGTACTACATAGTATAGTATGTCGTTTTTGTCCAATTATGGCCAATTGTTTTTTTTCAAAAAATGGTCACATTATGGACGATATAGTATCGCAGGACGTACTACATAGTATAGTATGACGTTTTTGTCAAGTTTTGGACCAAAAAAACGTTTTTCAAAAAAATGGTCAGACTTTGGACGACATAGTATAGTATGTCGTTTTTGTCAAATTTTGGACCAATTTATTTTTATTCAAAAAATGGTCACATTATGGACCCTCATAGTATAGTAGGACATACTACATAGTATAGTATGACGTTTTTGTCAAGTTTTGGACCAAAAAAACGTTTTTCAAAAAAATGGTCAGATTTTGGACGACATAGTATAGTATGTCGTTTTTGTCCAATTTTGGACCAATTCTTTTTTTTCAAAAAATGGTCACATTATGGACGATATAGTATAGCAGGACGTACTACATAGTATAGTATGACGTTTTTGTCAAGTGTTGGACCAAAAAAACGTTTTTCAAAAAAATGGTCAGACTTTGGACGACATAGTATAGTATGTCGTTTTTGTCAAATTTTGGACCAATTTTTTTTTCAAAAAATGGTCACATTATGGACAACATAGTATAGTAGGACGTACTACATAGTATAGTATGACGTTTTTGTCAAGTTTTGGACCAAAAAAACGTTTTTCAAAAAAATGGTCAGATTTTGGACGACATAGTATAGTATGTCGTTTTTGTCCAATTTTGGACCAATTTCTTTTTTTCAAAAAATGGTCACATTATGGACAACATAGTATAGTAGGACGTACTACATAGTATAGTATGACGTTTTTGTCAAGTTTTGGACCAAAAAAACGTTTTTCAAAAAAATGGTCAGATTTTGGACGACATAGTATAGTATGTCGTTTTTGTCCAATTTTGGACCAATTCTTTTTTTTCAAAAAATGGTCACATTATGGACAACATAGTATAGTAGGACGTACTACATAGTATAGTATGTCGTTTTTGTCCAATTTTGGACCAAATTTTTTTTTCCAAAAAATGGTCACATTATGGACCATATAGTATAGCAGGACGTATTACATAGTATAGTATGACGTTTTTGTCAAGTTTTGGACCAAAAAACGTTTTTCAAAAAAATGGTCAGATTTTGGAAGACATACTATATATGTCGTTTTTGTCCAATTTTGGACCAATCTTTTTTTTTCAAAAAATGGTCACATTATGGACGATATAGTATAGCAGGACGTACTACATAGTATAGTATGACGTTTTTGTCAAATTTTGGACCAATTTTTTTTTTCAAAAAATGGTCACATTATGGACAACATAGTATAGTAGGACGTACTACATAGTATACTATGACGTTTTTGTCAAGTTTTGGATCAAAAAAAGTTTTTCAAAAAAATGTTCAGATTTTGGACGACATAGTATAGTATGTCGTTTTTGTCAAATTTTGGACCAATTCTTTTTTTTCAAAAAATGGTCACATTATGGACAACATAGTAACGTAGGACGTACTACATAGTATACTATGACGTTTTTGTCAAGTTTTGGATCAAAAAAACGTTTTTCAAAAAAATGGTCAGACTTTGGACGACATAGTATAGTATGTCGTTTTTGTCAAATTTTGGACCAATTTATTTTTTCAAAAAATGGTCACATTATGGACAACATAGTACAGTAGGACGTACTACATAGTATAGTATGACGTTTTTGTCAAGTTTTGGACCAAAAAAACGTTTTTCAAAAAAATGGTCAGACTTTGGACGACATAGTATAGTATGTCGTTTTTGTCAAATTTTGGACCAATTTCTTTTTTTCAAAAAATGGTCACATTATGGACGATATAGTATAGCAGGACGTACTACATAGTATAGTATGACGTTTTTGTCAAGTTTTGGACCAAAAAAATGTTTTTCAAAAAAATGGTCAGACTTTGGACGACATAGTATAGTATGTCGTTTTTGTCGAATTTTGGACCAATTTATTTTTTCAAAAATGGTCACATTGGACGTATGTCGTTTTTGTCCAATTTTGGACCAATTGTTTTTTTTCAAAAAATGGTCACATTATGGACCATATAGTATAGCAGGACGTACTACATAGTATAGTCTGACGTTTTTGTCAAGTTTTGGACCAAAAAAAGTTTTTAAAAAAAATGGTCAGATTTTGGACGACATAGTATAGTATGTCGTTTTTGTCCAATTTTGGACCAATTTTTTTTTTCAAAAAATGGTCACATTATGGACAACATAGTAACGTAGGACGTACTACATAGTATACTATGACGTTTTTGTCAAGTTTTGGATCAAAAAAACGTTTTTCAAAAAAATGGTCAGACTTTGGACGACATAGTATAGTATGTCGTTTTTGTCAAATTTTGGACCAATTTCTTTTTTTCAAAAAATGGTCACATTATGGACGATATAGTATAGCAGGACGTACTACATAGTATAGTATGACGTTTTTGTCAAGTTTTGGACCAAAAAACGTTTTTCAAAAAAATGGTCAGACTTTGGACGACATAGTATAGTATGTCGTTTTTGTCCAATTTTGGACCAATTTCTTCTTTTCAAAAAATGGTCACATTATGGAAAACATAGTATAGTAGGACGTTCTACATAGTATAGTATGACGTTTTTGTCAAGTTTTGGACCAAAAAAACGTTTTTCAAAAAAATGGTCAGACTTTGGACGACATAGTATAGTATGTCGTTTTTGTCGAATTTTGGACCAATTTATTTTTTCAAAAATGGTCACATTGGACGTATGTCGTTTTTGTCCAATTTTGGACCAATTGTTTTTTTTCAAAAAATGGTCACATTATGGACCATATAGTATAGCAGGACGTACTACATAGTATAGTATGACGTTTTTGTCAAGTTTTGGACCAAAAAAACGATTTTCAAAAAAATGGTCAGATTTTGGACGACATAGTATAGTATGTTGTTTTTGTCAAATTTTGGACCAATTTTTTTTTTCAAAAAATGGTCACATTATGGACAAGATAGTATAGCAGGACGTACTACATAGTGTAGTCTGACGTTTTTGTCAAGTTTTGGACCAAAAAAACGTTTCTCAAAAAAATGGTCAGATTTTGGACGACATAGTATATATGTCGTTTTTGTCCAATTTTGGACCAATTTCTTTTTTTCAAAAAATGGTCACATTATGAACAACATAGTATAGTAGGACGTACTACATAGTATACTATGACGTTTTTGTCAAGTTTTGGACCAAAAAAACGTTTTTCAAAAAAATGGTCAGATTTTGGACGACATAGTATAGTATGTTGTTTTTGTCCAATTTTGGACCAATTCTTTTTTTTCAAAAAATGGTCACATTATGGACAATATAGTATAGCAGGACGTACTACATAGTATACTATGACGTTTTTGTCAAGTTTTGGACCAAAAAAAGTTTTTCAAAAAAATGGTCAGATTTTGGACGACATAGTATAGTATGTTGTTTTTGTCAAATTTTGGACCAATTTTTTTTTTCAAAAAATGGTCACATTATGGACGATTTAGTATAGCAGGACTTACTACATAGTATAGTATGACGTTTTTGTCAAGTTTTGGACCAAAAAAACGTTTTTCAAAAAAATGGTCAGATTTTGGACGACATAGTATAGTATGGCGTTTTTGTCCAATTTTGGACCAATTTCTTTTTTTCAAAAAATGGTCACATTATGAACAACATAGTATAGTAGGACGTACTACATAGTATAGTATGACGTTTTTGTCACTTTTTGGACCAAAAAAACGTTATTCAAAAAAATGGTCAGATTTTGGACGATATAGTATAGTATGTCGTTTTTGTCCAATTTTGGACCAATTTCTTTTTTTCAAAAAATGGTCACATTATGAACAACATAGTATAGTAGGACGTACTACATAGTATAGTATGACGTTTTTGTCACGTTTTGGACCAAAAAAACGTTTTTCAAAAAAATGGTCAGATTTTGGACGACATAGTATAGTATGTCGTTTTTGTCAAATTTTGGACCAATTTTTTTTTTCAAAAAATTGTCACATTATGGACAACATAGAATCGTAGGACGTACTACATAGTATACTATGACGTTTTTGTCACGTTTTGGACCAAAAAAACGTTTTTCAAAAAAATGTTCAGATTTTGGACGACATAGTATAGTATGTCGTTTTTGTCCAATTTTGGACCAATTTCTTTTTTTCAAAAAATGGTCACATTATGAACAACATAGTATAGTAGGACGTACTACATAGTATAGTATGTCGTTTTTGTCAAATTTTGGACCAATTTTTTTTTTCAAAAAATGGTCACATTATGGACGATATAGTATAGCAGGACTTACTACATAGTATAGTATGGCGTTTTTGTCCAATTTTGGACCAATTTCTTTTTTTCAAAAAATGGTCACATTATGAACAACATAGTATAGTAGGACGTACTACATAGTATAGTATGACGTTTTTGTCACTTTTTGGACCAAAAAAACGTTTTTCAAAAAAATGGTCAGATTTTGGACGACATAGTATAGTATGTCGTTTTTGTCAATTTTGGAGCAATTTTTTTTTTCAAAAAATTGTCACATTATGGACAACATAGAATCGTAGGACGTACTACATAGTATACTATGACGTTTTTGTCACGTTTTGGACCAAAAAAACGTTTTTCAAAAAAATGGTCAGATTTTGGACGACATAGTATAGTATGTCGTTTTTGTCAAATTTTGGACCAATTTTTTTTTTCAAAAAATTGTCACATTATGGACAACATAGAATCGTAGGACGTACTACATAGTATTATATGTCGTTTTTGTCAAATTTTGGACCAATTTTTTTTTTCCAAAAAATGGTCACATTATGGACAACATAGTATAGTAGGACGTACTACATAGTATAGTATGACGTTTTTGTCAAGTTTTGGACCAAAAAAAGTTTTTCAAAAAAATGGTCCATGGTTTCGTAACTCAATAAAATTGAAACAGTTGAGCAAAAATGGTAGAAATGTACCACTCAACATTACACCAAATGAAACGAAAGATATCACTTACTGTGAATAACAGGATACAGTAAAACAAAACAAAAATTAAACAAAGGAGATTATGGTGTTGCGTAAAACACAGGTGCTTACCTAACAAATCCACTCCAGACAAAGACGTGCTATGCAAGTGGAAAAGTACTGAGTCACAGTGCTGTGTCACTCCATTACAGTCTCATTAAGCATATATTGTACTGTTTACTTCACGTTACATGTTCAAATGTGGAAAGCTAAATACAGGATATTGAGGTTTACACAAGGATAAAAACACTTTGTATTTATATGCCATTAGAAGCAGATCTGCAGCCTATGTTTACTACACTATTACTCCAAACTGTAAATTACTGACCATGTGCAGTTTGGTAAAAGTTTAATTTCTGCTCGCCCGTAAAATATAAACACAATAATCATTCCTTGGTCCAAGTGTGGTTTAATGAGCACTGACGGGCCTTCTCGGGCTTATCGGCTGTGTGACTGTGGTATATTGAGCGTAATGCAGTAAAACTAAACTGCCTGGCCTGGAAACATGTTATCAGCAGTTTTTTTAGATGTCATGTGGTGTATATTGTATGACTCACAGGTCCAGTTCATCCTTGCTTTTTCTGCGGTTGCAGTGTTGCACGTCTTACATGCATCCACAGATTGTTTAAAATGTACAGTATATGTGGTGAGGCCAGTGGTTCTATGGCAAGCTGTTTTAACTTTTAATAGATAGACTGGATATGTATTACAGATATCTGTAATTCAATTATTCCTAGTCAAAAAGAGAATTTCAGATATCCACAATGACATTCTTCCTAAGACAAATGACGTCACTTTTGCCATTCATGTGTATTGGGTTTTCAATTTCAGATATCCACAATTACATTCTGGATATCTAGAATCAACATTCTGGATATCCGCAATAGAATTCTTACTAGGAGAAAGATTTCACATTTCACATTTACGGTAATTGACGTCATTTGTCCTAGGAAGAATGCGATTGTGGATAGGAAGAATGCGATTGTGGATAGGAAGAATGACATTGTGGATAGGAAGAATGCGATTATGGATAGGAATAATTTAATTGTGGATATCTGAAATAAATTGAAAGCCCAATACACATGAATGGCAATAGTCACTACATTTGTCCTAGGAAGAATGACATTGTGGATAGGAAGAACTGAATTACAGATATCTGTAATACATATCCAGTCTAGCTATTAAATATTAAAAGGGCTTGGTTCTCATATTGAGCTCTCAAAGTAACATCATTATCAACAACAGTGTTAAAATACAGTGGTGTAAATAGGCCGAGCAAAGTATTATAATAATAATAATAATAATAATAATAATATAATAAGAAATTGTTCAAAAACAGTTTAGTGCATTTGTGCAATTGTATTTGGATTACATGAAAAAAGAAAACCTGACAATAATAAAGTTAATTGAACAGTATTATTATTATTATAATAGAAAATGGATTATTCAATATTATTTTTGTACTATTTTGCATTACATTATTAATTGTGTGTATTAAATACAATTGTGTGTATTAAATACACACACTTCAGGTCATTATTATATACATCAAGTCATTATTCTCAGGTACACTACATTTTAAGAGGCTTCCCCGTCGAGTTAAAGATTAATAAACATGGTACACGTGTAGAGACAGGGTACATCATGTCCCTTCAATTGTGTTGTTGTTTTTATGACTTGACACAGAAAAAGTGCTTCGTCATGCGCCGATTACGCTGCGATTTCCGTGAATAGGAAGTAGGAAAGAAAAATGCAACGTCAACTCAAGCTCACGTGGTACCTGGGCTTTTCGTGATTGGTGCAGCGCTGAGTGACGTCACGTCGGTCACGAGGTCGCTCCGTGTGGTATAAATACAGGCAGCGTCTCGACTGCCATTCCAAGTCAGCGAGGAGTTCTTGCTTCAACAGTGTTTGAACGGAGCTGCTTTCTTTCGTGCCGTGATTCATTCCGACTAAGTCTCGCTTGCCGAATTGTTAAAAAAAAAATACCTTTTTGTAATTTATACTTAAACGCTGCTGAACACTATTGCCGTAAAGCTCTATTTTTGTACCGTTTTTGATAAGAAAAAAAACACGCCAGCCAAAATGGAGTCTCAAGTGCGTCAGAACTACCACCGCGACTGCGAGGCCGCCGTCAACCGTATGGTCAACATGGAGCTGTTCGCTTCCTACACCTACACTTCCATGGTGAGTGAAACCACACTTTTCTGTAATTATTAGTGTTTAAAGATGATACAGTGCTGTGTTGAGTCAGTTGAGACCACAACCTCAACGGTGAAAGGCGACGCTAGCATAAATGCTAATGTGTTGTGCGCGTCCTCTGTATCTCCAGTCTGGGCATTGTGCTGAGTCATTGCTTTGCTAAGTTGTTTATCGCTAACGGGCAGTTAAGGCGTCTTCTCCCCACCCTTCTGTCACGTACAGTGGCTTGTTGCGTCAGTCTAGACTGACCTTTTTAAATAGTGACTCATGTTCCTTGTCACATAACTACCATTTGAACGACGCAGGTGTTTTTGTTATTAACAGACGCAGTCCTGTAATAACGTGTTTTGTCTTCGTCCACTCTTCAGGGCTTTTACTTCTCCCGTGACGACGTGGCCCTCCCAGGTTTTGCCCACTTCTTCAAGGAGAACAGCGAGGAGGAGAAGGAGCACGCCGACAAGCTGCTGTCCTTCCAGAACAACAGAGGAGGTCGCATCTTCCTCCAGGACGTGAAGGTCAGCACAGAGTCCAGATCCGAGTTAACATCTCGCCAAACCCTGTGTCTAATGCAGATAAAACTGTAAATGACACGCTGTGTTTACATCCTATTGACGCTGTAAAAATACGTATTTTAATGTGCGAAATTGGCCCAAATTCCTTCCACTTAGTAAGCAAATGTGCATTTTATTGCCTCCAGGAAGAAATGTAGATGTTAATAGTAGATGGTAATCCTCTCTGCCTCAATTGTGCTGACTCATTTTGCAGGTGAAATCGGGTCCGACTTGATTTCCTCACTAATCTTTTTTTGCTTTGTCATGAATAGCTTGTGTGGGTGTCCAAAAGCTAAGCTGCACCGATGTGTACACGTGACTTCATATAATGGGAAGTTGAGTCTGCTATAATTTGGATGCTCTTCGTCCACAGAAACCTGAACGTGACGAGTGGGGCAGTGGTCTGGAGGCCTTGCAGAGCGCTCTGCAGCTGGAGAAGAACGTCAACCAGGCTCTGCTGGACTTGCACAAGCTGGCCTCTCAGCATGGAGACCCTCATGTAAGTTGATTTGAAACAGTCTGGTCACGCTGAGGCCACACAACCTTGTACTTTAAAACCTGTTATTAATCATTCTGACCCACTAAACCCCATTGTTTTGTCTGGTTCTTTTTTTTAGATGTGCGACTTCCTGGAGACCCACTACCTGAACGAGCAGGTGGAGGCCATCAAGAAGCTGGGCGACTACATTGGCATCCTCACCCGCATGGACGGCCACAACAACAAGATGGCGGAGTACCTGTTTGACAAGCACACCATGAGCGGCAAGGACTAAACACAAAAGTCCTGGATTGAGATCTTAACACGGGCTTTAATCTAATGCACCGTTGTGTTCCAGCTGTTCATTCACTGAGTGTAATCGGCATTAAAATGCTTAAGGCAAAGATGAGTGCTTGTTTATTGTCCTAAAGGGTTAATGTTCCTTTTCCCTCTGACTGCAAACCACCTATTGTCACCTCTTGATTTGAATAAACCTTTTGAGCTGGACTTTGTCTGCAATGGCATGTTTTTATGTTGAATCCTGTCCTATAGCCTACTTGTAAAATGAACATGATTTCTTTAAAGGTTCAGTGTGTAAAAACCTTTATTTTGGCAGAAACTGAAGACAAATTAATATATTGCTGAGGGTACATCACTTTAAATTGCTTTCCTTACTAAAGAATGAGACACATTTTTAACTAGCTCCTGATTATAACGGTCCACAATGAACAAACAAAATTTCAATTGATGATTCTAACTGAAGGCTGCATGGGTTAACCAACCCATGCAAGCTCTAAAATATTAGTACATTTCCTCTTTTGGCCACATGGTGGCAACATTTTCCTCCAATTTGTTTGAGCTCATGTGGGGGGGAAACATTCTGAGCCAATGACATGCATGCTGCAGTTTAATTTTTCAATTCAATTATTAATTGTATAACCCATATTCTCAGTTGGCTTCATCCCTACAAAGTGAAACATCCTTTACAAAGCAAACCAAGAGTCAGGAGAGGGGAACATCATGTAAAAACAGAGCACAACAACACAGTATTAATGCAGATTTAAAGGTGCCATATGTAAGAATGTGGCCAAAAACAGTTACTACATTAAAATTCAAAATACAGAGGTCTTTTAGGTTTCGTTTTCTGACGTAACTGGCAACCCGTGGTTGCTCGGCTGAGACTGACTGTAATGATTGGTAGGTGGTGCTACATGCTTAAACATGATTTGCTATCTGCAAAATGTTTTTTTTAATGCAAATATTTTGGCTATATTGTTGTTGTTGGTGATTTCAGTATGTTATAGGAATATAATTCCTGAGTCTCTGTGATATACATACGGCCAGTTGCTTTAGATTTATTACATACTGCACCAACTCAATTTGGATTAAAAGCAATCATTTAATCACTTATTCAAATGCTAATTACTCTAAGATGAGAATCTAAAGCTAACCTGACTGTACTTCACAACAGCACATATTCCTGCTCCTCGTCGTCTCTCACCTCCACCATCTCTACAACTTCGTTTGGTTCCGTTTTCAAACTGCGGCTTTTCTTCACCCTGGATCGAAAGCAACAAACACTACGTTTAGGATAATAATCAACTCCATAATCAAGTCACTGAATTAGTAGCAACTACAAGATTCAGGGACTCTTGGATACGAAAGGAGTAGTTAATGAAACTGATAGATTTTTTTAAAAGTAGTTTTTACCTCAAATACAAAGTCACGACAAGCACTGGACTCAGCAGCGGGATCACCAGAGTCAGCCTGATGATGTTCACATTTACGTACGGCGATTTCACTAGACAACAGATTGGAGATATTAGCAGTAAGATTAGACTTAGTGGAGGGTGCGGTTTTATAGGTCAGAGGTCACAACTCACCCGCTACGACAGACAGTTTTAAGGAGGCGTTGCTGTGGCAGTAATAATGACCTCCATGTTCAGTTGTGATGTCAGTGATGGTGAAGGTCTGTGCCGATGCTATCACCGAGCTAACCCTCTCCTTGTACCAGGTGGAAGTAGCTGCTGGGTTAGCGTCCGTGCTGCAGGTCAGAGTCACTGAGCTGCCTTTCACGATCTCACCAGAGGGACTCACGGACACAGAGGGAGGCTTTGGAGCATCTGGAGACATGAATGTTGGAACGTATGATTTCAAAGTGCTCAAAATGTCAATCTATCTATAAAGCAAGTTGCGTCTGTCTGTCTGTGACAGGCATATCTCGCTGACCGTTAGTCTGATCACCCTAACACTTGGATATGGGTTGAGGATAGAAAACGAAACCTAAAAAGACCTCTGTATTTTGAATTTGAATGTAGTAACCGTTTTTGGCCACATTCTTACATTATGGCACCTTTAATCTTGAGAGGAAATAGATGTCACAGGTGGACATGCAGGACAGTAAGTGGTTGACGGTGAGGGATATAGTGGAGATTAACCCTGAAGGGGGAGGAGGAGGAGGAGAGACAGAGCGAGGTGTGTGCACAACAAGATCTCAGTCGAGGTGAATTTGTCCAGAGGACGTTTGGATGCAAAATAATAACAAGAGAAACAACAGGGACTGTTATAAATCAGGTGAGTTGTTTGCTGTTTTCTTTTGAATGACGACGTCAACTGTGGTTTAATGAGCTTCACTCAGCTAAAAACAGGTGCTTTTACTTTAAATGACTCATGAAACCTGCACTGTGTATTGTACATCAGACCTATGAATAACTTATTCTCACTGTATTCAGTTTCCTCTACTTCTGCTTATATATATATATATGATTTGTGCTGTAACGCCGTTGAGAAGCAGCCACAGCAACAGTGAGCACGAGGTTCACGTTATTTCATTGTGTTTTAAATCACAGTTCTCCTTTTTATAAAGTTGTTTTGGTGGATGAAGACATTTCACTGAAAAAAGCTTTTTCTTTGTTTGATTTGTTTTACACACACACACACAGTGGAGGCTGCTTTACAAAAGTGGCAAAGATTAGTTTAATTGGATTATGGGACACGGGCGCACTTCTATTTACAGCGACACACAACCTGTGTGTGTGTGTGTGTGTGTGCGTGCGTGTGTAATTTACCTGCAGCATAAACTGTTCCCCGACACCAGGCTGCAGAACAACAGCAGTGATATTGTCATACATATAAATAAATAGCTTCATTTGAGGATCCCGAGCAAAACAGTGATACCACAAATGTGTGCCGTCTTAAGAGTTAATCATATATAATAAATAATACTATAATATAATAATATATAATAATACTTAACAAATCCAGCTCTAGCAGGATGTTAGCTTAGCATAAAGACGGGAGCAAAAAGGGAAAAAACAGGTAACTTCTGACCAAAGTTAACAGTAGCAGTGATTTTTGTTAACTTTGAAACGTGACATATGTATGTATAATGTGTGTGTATATATATGTGTGTGTTTATATATATATATTCATATATACACACACATTATTCAATCAAACATATATGTATGTATATATATATGTACATATATATATACATATATAAATACACATTCATATACACATATGTATGTTTATATATATATATATATATTCAGATATATACAAATACATATATATACACACACATTATTCGATCGAACATATATGTATATATATATATATGCATGTATATATATATACACATTCATATATATATATATATATACACGTTCATATATTTATATATATATATATATATATACACATTATTCGATCGAACATTAGATCCCCCACTTAAAGATTCGATAACATTTAAATTTAGTATCGAGTCAATGAGAATAAAGTGTGAATAAACTATAAGAAATAAGTGACTTAAAGGCAGTTTGTAATATCAATATGCAATAGATTGAATTTAGATTAGATTAAATGACCAAATCTACATTGATTAAGAATTGTGCTGGCTCCATTCTCACCATAAATAAATACATAATAAATCATTTGTGTCTCTTTGTGCTCGTCTCTCTGTCGTCACAGAGCTGCAATGCGATTGGTCAGCGTGGCGGGGGCGCGGCTCCGCAGGGCAGCAGCAGCCGAGGAGGAGGAGGATGAGGAGAGGGAGAGGGAGAGGGAGAGGGAGAGGGAGCGACCTCCTCCTCCTCCTCCCTCACATCACTCCAACCACCAGTTCACCAGCATGAAGAACAAGTTCTTCAACGAGCTCACGCACCTGCCGAGTGAGCCCACACACACACACACACACACACATATTCTGTCTCACATCATACCACTGTCTAATCCAGTGTTTCCCAACCCTGGTCCTCAGGGAACGCAGCCATGCCATGTTTTAAATGTTGCCCTGCTCCAAAAAACTAATTTTTACAAAAATTGAAGCATAAAACTTTTGAATAAAAAAAAAGAAATATATATTTAAAAAAAATTTTTTTTTAACAAAAGGTGAAAAAAAAAAAGAAATATATATCCATCCATCCATCCATCCATTATCTACCACTTTATACCAGAGGGTCGCGGGGGGTGCTGTGCCTATCTCAGCTGACATAGGGCGATAGGCGATATAATATATATATATATATATATTTATATATTTATATATATATATATTTATATATTTATATATATATATATATATATATATATATATATATTTATATATATATATATATATATATGTATTATTATTAAAAAATTTGAATAAGACAAAAGTTTAAATATAATTTTTTTTTTACAAAACTTGAACGTTCTGATGTTTAGCTGACGATTTATTTGAACCATGTGTTTTTGGAGCAGGGCAACATCTAAAACACGGCAGGGCAGTGTTCCCTGAGGACCAGGGTTTGGAAACACTGGTCTAATCATCTCATTTTTTGACATGCTTCCTATCCACAATGACATGCTCCCTATCCACAATGACATTCTTCCGATCCACAATGACATGCTCCCTATCCACAATGACATGCTTCCTATCGACAATGACATTCTTCCTATCCACAATGTCATTCTTCCTATCCACAATGGCATGCTTCCTATCCACAATGACATTCTTCCTATCCACAATGTCATTCTTCCTATCCACAATGACATGCTCCCTATCCACAATGACATTCTTCCTATCCACAATGACATGCTACCTATCCACAATGACATGCTACCTATCTACAATGACATGCTTCCTATCCACAATGACATTCTTCCTATCCACAATGACATGCTTCCTATCCACAATGACATGCTCCCTATCCACAATGACATTCTTCCTATCCACAATGACATGCTACCTATCCACAATGACATGCTACCTATCTACAATGACATGCTTCCTATCCACAATGACATTCTTCCTATCCACAATGACATGCTTCCTATCCACAATGACATGCTTCCTATCCACAATGACATGCTTCCTATTCACAATGACATGCTTCCTATTCACAATGACATGCTTCCTTACATTTTTTCTTTGACAAAACGATTTATTTGAATCAGGTGTTTTTGGAGCATCTAAACAACATCTAAAACAATGCAGGGCAGTGTTCCCTGAGGACCAGGGTTGTGAAACACTGGTCTAATCATCTAAATTTTTTCAATTATGCTTCATTTCTCCATGCGTCCACTCTTCAAGATCATAAACTCAACTGTAAGTCCATCACATTGTCTTGCATGGTTTTTTACAAAGTAACCATCTTGAAAGTGTAGTCCCCTAAGCCTCTCCTCTTCTTCCCCTCCTCCTCACTCTCTCCAGTGCCCATGTGGGCGGTGGGAGCCATCGTGGTGGTCGTCCTCGCCCTCGTCGGCTGCATGTGCTTCTGCATCTACAGGAAGTGTTTCAACAAGGGCAAGAAGCCCAAGAAGGTCCGCGAGAGGAAGGGAGGCCGAGGACGCAGAAAGAAGGACGCCGATGGAGAAGAGGGCGACGGAAAGGTGAGGGAAGAGAAGCTGAAGAGAAACTTCAAGAGAACACCGAGGTCTGTGCAACTGCAACCACATTATGTTTCGTCTTTCCAGGAAGGAGAGGAAGGCAAGGAAGAGGAGGAGAAGGAGTCCCTGGGCAAACTGGAATACACACTGGACTATAACTTCACTGATAACCAGGTAAAACATGAATGTACACTCGCGTTCAAAAGTTTGGGGTCACCTATACACATTTTTTGTTGTGTTTTCCATTAAAAGTCACACTTTTATGCATCAAAAGAGTTGCGAAATGAATAGAAAATATAATCAAGACATTGACAAGATGAGAAATAATGATTTTTATTAAAAATAATAATTTGGCCCTTTCGTCAAAGAAGCAGCAAAACTGTTTCCAGCTGTGCTAATATCATTGCACAAGGGTTTTCTAATCATCCAATAGTCTTCTTACACCATTAGCAAACACAATGTACCATTAGAACACTGGAAATGGGCCTCTTTAGACCTATGTACAAGATTCCATTAAAAAGAGTCTGTATTTTGGTCCGTATTAACATGCTTTTCTAGTCTCGATGAGCTACAGTTTGCAGTCAGTTCCGTTCACCTTTTTAACTCCGCCTCCTCCTCTTCTTCCAGCTGATCGTGGGCATCCTCCAGGCACAGGACCTCCCGGCCATGGACGTGTGCGGCACCTCGGACCCCTACGTCAAAGTCTACATGCTGCCGGACAAGAAGAAGAAGTTTGAGACCAAAGTTCACCGCAAGAACCTGAGTCCAGTCTTCAACGAGACGTTCACCTTTAAAGTGTGTACCACGTGTTTGCGTACTTACTTACGCTCAGTGAAGCCTCAGATTTAACTCTCTAGTCTCATCTGTCAACATTTAATAGCTAGACTGGATATGTTTTACAGAAATCTGTAATTCAATTCTTCCTATCCACAATGACATTCGTCCTAGGACAAATGACGTCACTTTTGTCATTCATGTGTATTGGGTTTTGAATTTCAGATATCCACAATGGCATTCTTCCTCTCCACAATGACATTCTTCCTCTCCACAATGACATTCTTCCTCTCCACAATGACATTCTTCCTCTCCACAATGACATTCCTCTTCTCCACAATGACATGCTTCCTATCCACAATGACATTCTTCCTATCCACAATGACATGCTTCCAATCTACAATGACATGCTTCCTCTCCGCAATGACATGCTTCCTATCCGCAATGACATGCTTCCTATCCGCAATGACATGCTTCCTATCCGCAATGACATGCTTCCTATCCGCAATGACATTCTTCCTATCCGCAATGACATGCTTCCTATCCGCAATGACATGCTTCCTATCCGCAATGACATGCTTCCTATCCGCAATGACATGCTTCCTATCCGCAATGACATGCTTCCTATCCACAATGACATGCTTCCTATCCACAATGACATTCTTCCTCTCCACAATGACATGCTTCCTTTCCACAATGACATTCCTCTTCTCCACAATGACATGCTTCCTATCCACAATGACATTCTTCCTATCCACAATGACATGCTTCCAATCTACAATGACATGCTTCCTCTCCACAATGACATGCTTCCTCTCCGCAATGACATGCTTCCTATCCGCAATGACATTCTTCCTATCCGCAATGACATGCTTCCTATCCGCAATGACATGCTTCCTATCCGCAATGACATGCTTCCTATCCGCAATGACATGCTTCCTATCCACAATGACATGCTTCCTATCCACAATGACATTCTTCCTCTCCACAATGACATGCTTCCTTTCCACAATGACATTCTTGCTATCCACTCTTCCTCTCCACAATGACATTCTTCCTCTCCACAATGACATGCTTCCTCTCCACAATGACATGCTTCCTCTCCACAATGACATGCTTCCTATCCACAATGACATTCTTGCTATCCACTCTTCCTATCCACAATGACATTCTTCCTCTCCACAATGACATGCTTCCTCTCCACAATGACATGCTTCCTCTCCACAATGACATTCTTCCTCTCCACAATGACATGCTTCCTATCCACAATGACATGCTTCCTCTCCACAATGACATGCTTCCTCTCCACAATGACATGCTTCCTATCCACAATGACATTCTTCCTCTCCACAATGACATGCTTCCTATCCACAATGACATTCTTGCTATCCACTCTTCCTCTCCACAATGACATTCTTCCTCTCCACAATGACATGCTTCCTCTCCACAATGACATGCTTCCTCTCCACAATGACATGCTTCCTCTCCACAATGACATGCTTCCTATCCACAATGACATTCTTGCTATCCACTCTTCCTCTCCACAATGACATGCTTCCTCTCCACAATGACATGCTTCCTCTCCACAATGACATGCTTCCTATCCACAATGACATTCTTGCTATCCACTCTTCCTATCCACAATGACATTCTTCCTCTCCACAATGACATGCTTCCTCTCCACAATGACATGCTTCCTCTCCACAATGACATTCTTCCTATCCACAATGACATGCTTCCTATCCACAATGACAAGCTTCATTGTGGATATCTGAAATGTTCTTTTTGACTCAAATACTCTCTCCTCTCCAGATACCCTACACTGAGTTGGGCGGTCAGACTCTGGTGCTGCAGGTTTTTGACTTTGACCGTTTCGGCAAACACGACCGCATCGGCGAGATCAAGATCCCAATGAACACCGTGGACCTCGCACAGCCCATAAGCGAGTGGAAAGACCTGGTTTGCGGAGAGAAAGAAGCGGTATGCGGTTGTTTTTATTTCATCCTGTCTGATAAATAGAAACAGACATTTGGAGTAACCAAAACTCTGGGATTATGTTTCGTCCCCGACAGCAAGAGAAGCTGGGCGACGTCTGTATTTCCCTTCGTTACGTGCCCACTGCTGGGAAGCTCACAATCAACATCATGGAGGCCAAGAACCTGAAGAAGATGGACGTCGGAGGACTGTCAGGTGAACGCAACACTGACTCAAATGTCCTCCGTCTCCTGTGATCGAGTGTCTGACGTCCTGTTTCTCTGTGTCAGATCCATTTGTTAAGGTGGTGCTGCAGCACAGCGGAAAACGAGTGAAGAAGAAGAAGACGTCGGTCAAACAGAACACCCTGAACCCTTACTTCAACGAGAGCTTCAGCTTCGAGATCCCGTTCTCCCAGATCCAGGTTTGAACAATTCTCGTTCAAGATGCACATACAATTCAAGACATCACTATGTTCATATTGTAATATATATAACGTCTACCTGCAGAACGTGGTCTAACCTTCTCCTCTCTCCTCAGAAACTCCAGGTGCTGATCACCGTGTACGACTACGACAAGCTCGGCAGCAACGACCCCATCGGCAAGTGCTGGATCGGCTACGGCGCCTCCGGCGTGGGCCTCCGCCACTGGTCGGACATGCTGGCCAATCCCAGGCGTCCCGTGGCCCAGTGGCACACACTGCAGCCAGAGGAGGACGTGGACGCTGCTCTGAAGGCTCCCATTCGCTAAACACACACTCATTCACACTAACAATCATTTTGTAATATTACATTTGTGGGATCTCTTTATATGAGTAGGCAGCGCGAGTGTGTGTGTTCTTGTACTTGCAGCATACTAAGGACCAGTGAGGGTTTTTTTTAACCAACAGAGTGAGGCCATTTTTACAAAGTGAGGCAATTTTGGCCGGTCCTCACTTTGTCTTCATTGAAATCACTTCCTCAGGTTGTAAACATGCTATACTCTGTTTTTAACACAGCTCCTCAATTTGGTATTTCACAGACTTTTTTCTCTGGTGCTCCACCTGCAGACATTTTATTGCACTGCACCCAGTAGTTATTCATAGATGTCATTCATTGAGTAGATAATCGTGATTGTGTTGATTTACCAAGTGGAAATGCTGGTCCTTACTTTGTCAGCACTTATACCCGGTCCTCAATATGCAGCAAGTACAAGAATGTGTGTGTGTGTGCGCTGTGTATTTTACTGAAATTTACTCATTTTGAGTGATTGATGTATGCACACTGGAACTTGTGACCCATGCGTTCACAATTAAAGGGTTATTCTACCAATTTCATATTGTACCTCCACGGATCACCAGATATCGCCCGTCAGATATCACGGGCGATATCTGAATTGTAACACCGATCGAGTCACTATTTCACTTTGAGTGTCTATAGAATTTAGACCCCCCCCCCACACACACACACTATCACCAACAGTTTGAGGGCTTCATAATGTGAATGATTCGCTCCATATAACAAGTTAACCCTTAAATATCTACGATTTGACATTCTATGGACCAAAGAAGTCTGCACTGTGGCGAGTGTAAGACAGGATTAACAGAGCCGTGTCCTCTTTAGTCCTCGTCTCACGCTCTGAGCCAAACATGTGAAGAAGGAATTAAAGAAAGAGAGAGAGAGGGAGGGGGAGGAAGGGAAACATAATCATCACAGACAAGAGAGCAGGCGAGACGGCAAGGAAGGAAATAATACTGTAAAAGATATTTTTTTAGAAAACGTGTGACGTAGTATTAGTTTGTTCTTTATGTGGCACTGGCTGCCAATTCTCCATCAAAATGATCTTATTTGAAGGTAGAAATCCTACTTTGTGTCACTTTAAATTGCATTATATTTAAAAGACCAAATTTGAAAAAAGGAATTTAAAAAAAAATATATATATTTTTTTTTTACAAAAGTTGAAACATTACAGTTTTGAGGAAAAAAAAATATTTTCATTTTTAAAGACCAAATTTGAAAAATTCAATTTTTTGAAAAAAATATTTTATTTTTTTTTACAAAAGTTGAAACATTAGTTTTGAGGGAAAAAAATACTTTTTTATTTTCTTTTTTTAAAGACCAATTTTTTTTATTTTTTTACAAAAGTTGTAACATAACAGTTTTGAGAAAAATTAATTATTTTCTTTTTTTAAAAACCAAATTTGAAAAATTTGATTTTTTAAATTTTTTTGATTTTTTTTTACAAAAGTTGAAACATTATAGTTTTGAGAAAAAAACAATGACAAAAGTTGAAATATAACATTTAAAAAAAAAATTGACAAAACTTGAAAGTTGAGCTTGATGATGAGCTGAGATCAGGTGAAAACATGGCACGGCAGTGTTCCCTGAGGACCAAGGTTGGGAAACATTGTTATAGACATAATCTATGTTCTAGTCACACATGATTAGTGTGAGTGAAGAGTGTCGAGTGTCCAATGAAAAGAAGAATTGATCAATGACAACCAACATAAAACTCAGCGCATGTTATTTTATTACCAACACAATCTTATCAAGAAACAATCTTTCACACATACAAGGATGATCTGAAGAGTGGACAGATGTCCATGAACCCTTCTTTTGTTTTCGGGTTTTTTTCCTCCCCCTCTTTACTTCCAGCGGCCTCCCACCTTCCCTTTGCCGTGACCCTTTTTACTGCGAGAAGAAAAGACCGGGAAACTGAAATACAGAAGAGCGGCTGATTGTGTTTTGTTTTTAAAGCAAATACTTACAATTTCTGAGCATGTTGGATCCGGTTCAGCAGCACAGTGATCTGCAGAGAGGAGGCCAAAGAAAGGGATTTAGTGTTAAAAATAAATAAGTGAAGAGATCAGTAAGTATGTGTATGTACGTTTACTTTATATTGTACCTCATATTTCTGGTGCTTCATGTGCTCCAAGTAGTCAAACTTCTCAGACTCCAGCTGGTAGATGCAGTTCCACATCTCCTGGGCTCGTTGCCTTAGGAACAACAAAGGTGTTGTTACATAACTGGTCACTAAGTTTAGTCGTAATCTCATAAAACTGTCGTAACTGTCTGTGCACCAAGGTTATAATAATAGTTTTGGATTCTTCATTAGTCTTCATTAGTTTTTGAGCTTTAATTAATTTTTAGAGCATGTTTGCGAGTCCCTATTTTTTGTAAATGCTTAATTTTATAGTTTAGTTTGTTTTTTAGTATGTGGATATACTGCAAATTAAAGGTGCATTATGTAATAAATCTAAAGCAACTGGCCATAAAATCCTCCTAATATGTCACAGAGACTCAGGAATAATGTTCATATAACAAACTGAACTCACCAACAACAACAGTACAGACAAAATATTTGCATTAAAAAATATATTTTGCAGACTGCAAATCATGTTTATGTCTTGAAATCATGTTTTGGCATGTGGCGCCACCTACCGCTGTCTACCAATCATTGCAGTCAGTAGAGTCTCAGCTGCCGAACAACCACGGGTTGCCAGTTACGTCAGAAAACCGTATTTTGAATTTGAATGTAGTAACCGTTTTTGGCCACATTCTTACATATGGCACCTTTAACAATTCATTTATCTTAATTTCAGTGTTGGGAACGGCTTTCCATATTTCTCTTAACACAAGTTTGTCAGGTTTGGGGAGGTTTTTAAATATCGCAAAGGATGTGACGCATATTTTTCCTCGCCCAGATATTAAAAAAACACATTAATTTCTCGCCTTGATCTCTAAATAATGGCTCTAAATAATCCGCAGGTTGCAGACCCCTGTAATAGACATTCATACTTTGTTTATGTTCAAAAGTTATACACACTTTTTTATCTTTATCCGTCACAAGAAAGAGAAAGAACAATGTCTATGCCAATAGAGCAAGTTTTTAGGGATATTGAATCATTTGCACGATAAAATATGAATCTAAATATATAAGATTCATTAGTTTGATCTGCTGTAACAGAGACAGAAAACTCACTTGAGAGCGTCCTCCCTCATGCTGTCGATGGAGATCGGCTCTCGTCGATCGGCCAGCGTCTTCCTCTTGATCTCTCTGCCCGTCAGACGTTTGCCTTTCCTCGTCTCAGCCTGGAACACAACACACACACACCATCGTCGTCACATCTCTCTCTCTCTCTGTATCACAGTCCTGTCAATCATCGTCATCATCACTGCAGACACCGACGCCGACACTGACCTTAGCCAGGAAGCCTCCAAAGTTTGCTCCCATGCCAGAGAGCACTTTCTTCTTCTTGGCATCGTCGTCAGCCTTTTTCTTGGCCTCCTCTTCCTCTTTTCTGTGACGCTCCTCCTGGAAAATGATGAGGGATGATGGAGGTGACGGAAGCATGTTGTGATGTGCGTACTGTATGTGTGTGTGTGTGTGCAGAGGCGCAGCTTGTGAACAGGCAAGGCAGGCAACTGCTTGGGGCCCTGAGCTGATAGGGGGCCCCCCCGACACTCGGAGCCTGAGGGCTGTTTTTACTGAAATGTGCAGTGACCAGCCGCCTCCCCGTCCCCCTTAAAAAACAATGGGCGATTTGCAATGACCTCCCTAAAGGGGCCCCACCTCACGTTAACCTGTGTGAAGTTATCGTTCTGCAAGTTGGAAAATTAGGAGAATTATTTACAGTGTAATGCATCTCTTTTTTAACTTAATTTATATGTGTTTTTTTCAGTTATTTACAGTATTTTATTGTTCTTTACATTTATATTTTCTCACACTTTTTAATTGCAAGGTTTTTCCATGTTATTTCATTCATTTCGGGGAAAAAAATAATATTTTGAACTCATACAATTTTCGTTGGTGTCAGTTTATTTATAGCATAATGGTGATGAACACTGGTTGGAAGGGCCCCCTGGGAATTTTTGCTTAGGGCCCCCTACAAACTCTAGAATCGCCTCTGTGTGTGAGTGTGTGTGAGTGTGTGTGTGCAGGCATTACCGCAATCCTGTTCTGTCTGTCCTTCTCCTTCTCTGTCCTAACTCTCTGGATCTCGGCTCTCTCGTACCGACGATGCTCCTGTTGCAAACCAAAGACATCCATGATTTTTATTGGATTTTCTGTACTGTATGTACTTTATAGATTACCGTGTACATGCGTCGTCCCATGTGGTTGAGTATCAAAGCAAACGTACTATTCGGCCTTTGAGGCCAATAAGTTCTTCCTCGTCCTTCTTCCTCTGCTCAAAGTGAGCCTCGATCAGAGTTTGCAGCTCAAATAAGTCCTTCTCCATACGCTTTCTGTGGATGTCCTACAGTGGAAGAAGAGCATTTTAGTGATTGTTCATCCTGAACTGATGACTATACCATTGAGAGGCCAAGACTTAGACTGCCGATAGTTACAGTAGTTTAGATATGTGCTAATTGTGACGACGTGAAAAGAAAGCGGTCCAAGTTCTGATCCCTGTGGAACGCCATCTTCAACCAAAACAATGAATTACTGTATGGAAACGGGCAAAAGTTTATTTTTTAACTCACATCAAAATCCACCCTGTCTCCTTCAGGGATCTTTGGAGGCGCAAGTTGAGGCATCATAGGCCTGGAGGAGAGAAGGAACCATGAATCTTTAAGGATACATTTTTTTTGCGAATATAAATATAAAAAAGGTAAATAAAAAACTATACTGCTTATGTGAACGTACTTGGGTTTGGGACGTTCCTCCTCTGTTGATAAAAAGAGAGAAAGGGGAGCAAAAAAATGACATTGTATAATAGAATAAAAACAATATTTCATACAAATACAAGATCTGACAACTGTCAAAAAAGCTACTAATGGGACTAAAAGCACAGCAAGCAAAAATAAGAGAAAATAAAGCAGGTTAATTATTAGTTATGGAAAAAATCAATAATGCTAAGATGACAAAAAACACCTGGATTTTTGAAAAATTAGGGCCAATTTAAAACACTTTTTAAAAAATCCTATGGGATTTGGAGGAACCAATAACTTCATAACACACATCTTTTCATTATTGTGTCATGCAACATTTTGTTGAGTAAAAATCAAATTAAAAAAAAATATTTTTAAAGGTGCCATATGAAAGAGTGTGGCCAAATTCAAAATACCAAGGTCTTTTGAAACATGATTTCAAAACATAAACATGATTTGCAGTCTGCAAAAGTTTTTTTTTTTAATGTGAATATTTTGTCTGTACTGTTGTTGTTGGTGAGTTCAGTCTGTTATATGAACATTATTCCTGAGTCTCTGTGACATATTAGGAGGATTTTATGGCCAGTTGCTTTAGATTTATTACATAATGCACCTTTAAATAAATAAATAAATAAAAAATCCTTTCTTCAAAATCATAATTAAGGCAAATTCTCCAAAAAAAACCTTCCACCAGAACAGGGTTTTAAGACAATAAATGCTACAAATAAATAAAAGTGTGACTGACCTTGGTATTCATGCTCCTCTAATAACACAGAGCAAGGAAGGAAAGAAGGAAGGAAAGAAGGAAGGAAGGAAAGAAGGTAAAAGGCATGTTTGATTGTTTTTTTGTCATATTTTGTCACATGAACTACACCAGATCTGTGACTTTACCTCCTCCCTCCTCCTCCACCTCCACATGTTCAGGCTCCTCCTCCTCCTCTTCAGCCTCTGGAGAAAATGAATACTGTGAGTCACGTCTGGTGCATAATGAACGTCCTTGTGTTTGAAAACACTGTGAGACACAGATGTGTGACTGCGGCGGACTCACCCTGATCCCTGCAGAGACGCAAGGAGAAAGAAGACAGAAGGTTAAAATGTTTATGTTTATCTGACATTCACAGTGAAATGAACACGAGTGTGACGGTATGACAGTGATGCTCCTATACTCACTCGTATTCCTCTTCTACGTCCGACATGGCTGCAACAAAGAGAAAGAAGAACTATGAGGAAGATGATGGATCACAAGGAAACATTTTCAGATTTGTATTTTAACACCTTAATGACAGAGATCCCTTAATTTCTTTATTTTTGCTCCACCGTCAGTAGAGCTTCAGGATAAAGATTCATAATTTTTATTCAAATTGAGGTATTTCACACAGCTGCATTTTGTGTTTACTTCTTGTAATCATCTTTGACTGAAGCCAAACAGAATTTTAAATACATACATATGGGTAGGATGTTCAATGTCCTGCCCTCCTAAATGGTATAAACTGGATTTTTAATCCAAATAACTTGAAATAACTGCCGAATGTTTCCTTTTGAAGTTCTGAGTGAACATCGTTTTGAAAATCGTGCACCGACGGAACATTTTCCAAAGTGCAAAAGATGATTTTTAACTAGTGCTGGGCACTACGTTAACGCTAAACGCGTTTCAATGACGACTGACCGGAAAAAGACCGTTAGCTCCGTTAGCTGCATTAGCTCCTTTTAGCACTGTTTGCACACCTAAGCGGTCTGTTTATTTAAGAAAAAAAAGCAGTTTAGCGTCACTTTAGAGACTCATTTTAACAATCTGGAGTCATGGAAACATGACATCTTTTTCCGGTCAGTCGTCATGGAAACATGTTGTGCGTTAACATTGACGCCGTTAACGCGCCCAGCACTATTTTTTAACACAAACTAGGATGGTTGACATATTTGTCTTATCGCCATTTGAAATTAAAAGCTGTGGTTACTAAGTTAGAATAACATCAGTGTGTATAAAGAAGTTAAATAATGCAAAGCCCCCAGAATATACTCATATATCCAGGTTCTGCCAATAAACTAAAGATTACACACTGTGCCTTTAATAGCAATGAGCTTTTGTACATGAGTCACCATCACTTCACCACAGCCTCTGCTGTCATGTGATTAATCTCTGTGGACACACACACTCAGAGAGAGAGACAATGCACAGCGAGATGGTTTTCACTATAATTGTCTCTCTGAGCTGCCAATGTCCTGACACTATAAACCACACACACACACACACACACACACACACTGACACAACCCTGGCAAAGTGCACATGCAGATTGATGGAGTGTCAGCAGGTGAGAATGTGACAAGGGTTAAACACGAGTCAACCGCGGAGATAGAGTTTCTCACACTTTCTTCTTCTCGTCCATCACACATCCATCGCTCTCTGTCCACCTTTGTCCTCAGTGTGAGAGTTTTTGAGTCTTTGTTCTTTTGAAATGTAACACGTCTGTCTTGTTAAGTAACTGACAAGTAAACCGGTCATTAACTTTGTCAAAGTAACAACTGCAATGATTCTGTATTAGAATTAGTTTCATCGGGACTGAAGGGCAATAATTCAACAAGTGTCCATTTTTTCCCCACTGTATAAATGCAAAAAATATACACTCCTTAAAACTGCTATTAAAGCTCCAGTGTGTAACTTGTGCAGCTAAAACACAGCTATTGTTGTCTCCATTTTAATCCCCTTAAAATGCCACTTTTTCAAATGCAAAACAAAAAAAACAAAAACAAAAAAATGTATCTTTAAAAAAAAAATGTCATCTATCCATCAAAATCATAATTAAACGACATTATAATAAGATTTATTCCAGATGGAAAATACAATCTGGGACATGTCACCGATTATCAACAACATTTATATGTTTATTTATTTATTTTGCCCGTCTGAATAAACTGCAATCTGTTTTTTGAATGAATAAATGCTTGTTTAAAAATGCAACATCAGTCCTGATTATAAACAAATAATTATTTTGAGTATTTTCTGAATTGGCCTCAACTGACTATTTATAACGCAACACCGCCACCTGCTGGATGACCAGAAAAATGACATCTGACAAATTCATTTGAGGCTATGACCTCAGAATGAAAGCATGATTCTATCTTCTAATGAGAGAGGGGGGTGAAAAAAATAAGTTTGAAACAGGTTTCAATGGCGACACTTTACGTCCATAAGGTGACGAGTGTAACTATTTATTTTACACATGACAAAGTTCATCATGGTCCATAAAGTTGCAGGAAATGATTGTCCTGGTTTTACTTAAAGCTATAATAGAGATGACATCATTCAAGTGCTCCAAGAGTAAAAAAGAAGTTGTTGACATCTCTGTCAGAAGTCGACATCATCAGTCATCATCTCCTTCCTCTTCCTTCGTGTTAACCCTAAACACAGTGTCACACACACCCTGTCATCCTCTCTGACTCTCTGTCTCTCTGTCATCACGACAAAGTGACAACAAGCTGGATTTATGAAGACGGTCCAAGTGTCTTTGGAAGCTATGTCCTCTCTCTGTCTGTCTCTGTGCCAGACACCATAACTCCTCTCAACAGTAATATCACTGACACTCCACTCTGCAGCGATCATACAGCAATCAGTTACCGCCGTCTCTCCATTTGGAACTTTATCATTTCAAAATCATTTACTACTTCCGTATAACCTTTATATGAAAAAAAAGAAAATATATGACTTTGTATGTTAATTACGAGGCTACAGCCAATAGCATGTTAGCTAGCTGAGTTAGTTTTACCTCTTATATACCAAATACCTATTTTAAACCATAATGAGCAGGTAAATGCAGATTTCCTTTTAAAGACAGGTAAAGCCACTACACTCTTAGAAATAAAAGTGCTAAGTAGAACCATATAAGGTTCTTCAGCTTGTCCTCATAGGAGAACCCTTTTTGGCTCCAGGTAGAACCTTTTTATAAAGGTCCCTTTAAAAGGAACCCTTTTAAAACCCTTTATTCGGGAAAGGGGTTTTAAAGGGTTCTCTGGATCAAAATGGTTCTTCTTACCGGAACCATTAGTGTTACTAAGAACCATTGAAAAACCATTTCTTTGGAAAAGGATTTTTCAGAAGCAAATGGCTCCAGGCAGAACCTCCGCCCTTGCAGAAGGACCCTTTTGGAACCCTTATTTCTAAGAGTGTAAAACACGACAACTTTTCTTAAACAGAAAATAAGTTGAATTTTTTCTTAACTAAGTCATGTTTAACATCCCAAATGCATCAAAAACTGCTAATTTCCACTGCTTTTCCCTAGAAACGCCTTTAAATTTTTCAGTCAATTTAAACTCAATGGCACACATGATAACGTCACAAGGACCACAATCTTTTTTTTTTTTGACCAGCGGAATTAAGGCTTTAAAAAAAAAAAAAACGTTATTGTGCACCTGTAATGGATTTTTCTGGAATAACAGAATAACAGATCCTGTATTTAATGGACCTACAGAGACTAAAGGTCTGACCTTAAGTCAAATAAGGATATGAGGGGGCTACAGGGTGGGGTGGTGGGGGATAGGGTAGGAATGACAGAGGGGATGAACCAGGGGATTTAGAAGAAGACTCGAGTTCCAGCAGACAACAGACACAGGTCTTAGCAGGGTTAATTTTAGTCAAGGACAATGTGTGTACTGTATGTGTGTGTGTGTGTGTGTATTTTTGGAGGTCGGCTAACAAGCACATTAGCAACCACAGAATGAGTCTTTTATATCTATATATTCATACAGAGCCGGGTCAGCGCTGCAGAGGCCGTCATTTTGCACTTCCATGTTTTTTTCCCAACAGCCCAACCTAATGCTGTGCTTTTCCATTATACAGTTCTAGCACTGTACTCGACTCGGTATCAGAAACGTCGTTTTCCATTAGTTCATAGTGGCTCCTGAACGCGGGCTGTAATCTGATTACTGAACTTTTCCAGACATAAACCACACAGACACTGAGAAACAAGAGGCCAAACAAGAGTTTGTGAAAACAAGTCATGGCTCCGTCTCAGTGGTGCTGGCAATGGACCAATAACCAAATGTTACGGCATGTGAAAGCAGGTGTCTCCCTTTTCTGCATGAAAAACACACCACCAAGCTGATAATCTGATCAATCTATGGTGGTAAAACCCGTGTAAGTCGCACCGTGTTTGCACAGCTTAGCCAGACAGCAACCATGCAGCGACAATCATAACAATCCTACACACACACACACACTTGTTTTCATGTCTTAGTGAGGACATACCGTTGACATAATGCATTCCCGAGCACCTTACCCTGACCTTAACCATCACAACTACGTGCCTAACCTTAACCCTAAAACCAGGTCTTAACCCTCAAAGCTGTGGGGCCCGACAAAGTCAAAAATGCCCCCACAAGATAGATTTTTGGCACGCACAAAAACACACACACACACACACTCACAGACAATAGTTAACACCTGCTTAATACCCCCTACTTTTCTCTGGATGCTAAAGTTAGCGAGTATGACCTTAGGCTGTTAGCATCGCTGTATGTGGTTGGCAACGATTACAAAGGAACAAAGTGAGGGTTGTAAGCTGGATGCACAAGTGCACCCACACCCACCTGCCCCCCCCCACATACACACACACACACAGTTTGTGCAGCTGTTCTTGTGGGGACACTGCATTGACGCCAACTCATGTGGACAGCCTAATCAAAGCCCAATCCCTCACCTTAACCATAACCAGTTAATGCCTAACCCTAACCACAATAGCCCTAAACTTAAACCAGTTCCTCAGAAATGAGGTTCTGCCTCACTAGGACCAAGTTTTGGTCTCCATGAGGGCTCCTGGTCTGTGAAAAGACACACACAAGACTAATTAGCTGTCACAGGCTGTGAAGGTCATAAAAACTAGATAATACCATGGCTCTGAATCAGAATACCAAAAATGTTCAGATAGTTTCCGCCATTTCCTGAATGTCATCAAGGCCTTTAAGACCAAGAGTATGTTTAGCCACAAGTGGCAAAGCGGGGATGGCTCTTTAATCATCTGTCTCTTCATCGTCCTTTGTCTCGTCAACAGAATGAAACTCTAACCAGGTACCGGACTACAGAGCACATAAATAATCCTCCTCCAACATAAGACACATGCTCTGTGGTTCTCTAAATCAGGGTTCCCCAACCCTGGTCCTCAGGGAATGCGGCCAATAACACCTGATTCAAATAAATCGTCAGCTCACCATCAAGCTCAACTTTCGCCATTTTTTTTCCAAAAAAATCTTATATTCAACTTGGAACATTCAAAATGGAATGTTTCAACTTTTGTAAAAAAAAAAAAATAATAATAATAATAATAATAATAATAATAAAATAAAATAAAACATTATATATATTTTTTAAATATATTCAAAAATGTAATGTTTCAACTTTTGTAAAAAAATAAAAAAAATAATTTAACGTTTCATCTGAATCAGGTGTTTTTGAAGCAGGACCACATCTAAAACATGGCATGGCTGCATTCCCCCGAGGACCAGGGTTGGGAAACACTGATCTACATGAGTCTGAGCAGCTGCCACTCTAATGGATCATTCACACCACACTGATTTTTGCATGATGAGATTCCACCGGTTGGCGTAGTGGTTCGCACTCTTGCCTTTTCAGCAAGAAGACCCAGGTTTGAAAACCTGGTCGGAAAAAAAGGGCCTTTCTGCATGGAGTTAGCATGTTCTCCATGTGTGTACATGGGTTTTCTCCAGGTTCTCTGGCTTCCTCCCACAGTCCAGAGGTAAATTGGACACTAAATTGGTGTGAGAGTATATGTTTGTCTCTATGTGGCCCTGTGACGGACTGGTGATCAGTGTACCCCGCCTGTCGTCAGCTGGGATTAGCACCAGCGCCCACTGTGACCCTCATGTGGAGGATAAAGCGGTAGAAGATGGGGTGGATGTTTATCTGGGATTTACCTCTTTGCCAAAGGCTCCAGAGACCCGAGAATCAGCTCTGCCTGACGGGCAACCAGGGTTAAGATTGGGACAGAAGAAATGGACGGGTGAATATTTGCAGTCAACTCACATAAGTAAACACATCATGATAATGCTGCCTAAACTGAATAGGTAATGCAAATGCAAGAAAAAAAAAAAATGCTTTTGACGTGACGTTGGAAAAATAACAAATTAACGTTAATCTGAACTAAACCGTTATTTTCATGTTCTAAATCTAATTTCCCAGAGTTTGACTAACTCCCTGTGATAATACAATTGGGAATCGAGATACGATTGCATGTATATTTTGACCAAAGCCAGACTCTGCACATACAGAAAGACACAGTTACCATATGGTCGGAAGACTTGGAATGCCGCTCAATATGCTAACAAATAGCCGCCAGATAAACCTAAGGCAGACTAACAACATTCCAAAAAAATTAATGCCTCACAAGTGGTTGTAAAAGGGCCTGCTGTGTAAAATGTACAAGTGTTTATGTGCAGAAATATAAGTAATAAATGTGTTTTCTCATATTTTCTACTGCAGCCTGGATGTGCAAAGACATTTTTACACAGGGGACCTCCAATTATGCCCATATTTACAATGTAAGCAACTACTACACTAGACACATTTGATCTATTTAGAATTAAACAGACAATAATCTAGTTATTACGCACAATACGCACAATACAAAACCGTGATTTTAAGTAAATATTGGATAGATTTGACATATTTTGACAGTTGGCCAGTAACTAATGGCAGGGCAGTGCACACAATTGAAAATACAAAATAAAAAAATATATCATGGAGACATCAGAGAGAAAAAGTGGCTGTCAAACAACCCTGAAAGTTATTTATTTTATAGTTATATAGTTAAAGAACTTAAAGACAGACAGACAGACATACCTGTATGAAGGTGTAGTATCACCAGACACAAGACAGAGACAGGAAAGAGAATGACTGATGTACAGAGACAGAGAGAGTTTTATACAGAGAGGTGGTGTGTGTGTGTGTGTGTGTGTGTGTGTTTGTGTGTGTGTGTGATCTGACGATGACTATGTGTGCACAGTATGCATACTGTGAGAATTACTGAGCGTCCAAGTATTCAATACAAGAATAACTGTGAGTCCGCGTGTGCGTGCGTGCGGATGGGGCTTGGGGCCACAGGTGGATTGAACAAAGGCAGAAAGACGAGCGCTTCGCAGGATTAGGAAGAACAGAGGGATGACCTCACTGAACAAATGGGGGGTACCAAAGGGCAGATGAAGGGGGGGGTGACAAAATGAAGTGGGAGGGTGTGGCTAAACGGGGAGAGAGGAGGGGTGACAGTTTGTGAAGCAACAGTGGTCATCTTTCTAAGCACAATTCACAAAAGAAAGCATTTTTATCCAAGTGTTGCAAGGTAAAAAACTATAATAATATAGGAGTACAATAGAAATTGTTTTTTTTTCTTACTCTCTGCGAACAATAACACTTAGCCATATAATCCCACCAAACTATGTTACTGCTTTAGAGTCCATGTTGTAACACAAATAATAGTTTGATTTATGTATAATAAAAGAGTTTAGCTTCATGAACGCTGCCCTGAAGAGACAAAGCAGCGGGGGTGTGAGTTTCATGTTTCACTGACCTGCTTCACCACCACCGTTCATCAGATTCACACCTCCACCTCCATCACACCGGACCATTCTTCATTTCTATAGCTGCTCGCTTGCTCTGGATCTCCTTCTCCAAAAAATCCCCAGGAAACTGCTCTGAATGTTCAAAAACTCACATATTCTGAACCAAGTGGAGTGTTACTATGTGAATTTATCTGTAAATAAAATGTATTATTGTTGAAGCAGAAGATTACTATGCAAATGAAGAACACTCTTTCCGGCGTACAATGTGCAGTCTCACAGTAGGTGTCACTATTTTCTATACACTGGTCCTTTAAACCAGTGTTTTTCAACCAGTGTGCCGTGAGAGATCGTCAGGTGTGCCGTGGGAAATTATCCAATTTCACCTAATTGGTCTAAAAACATTTTTTTGAAAACAAATTATTAATTATATGCAAATAATATGGATATAAATATTCAAGACACTTTGATAAGAATGACTAAATTGTTAATATAGGCTACAGAGTATCATTTTTTTTAAACATTTTTGTTTGGTGATGTGCCTCGTGATTTTTTCAATGAAAAAAATGTACCTTGGCTCAAAAAAGGTTGAAAAACACTGCTTTAAACCGTGCACCTTTAATTATTTCATCTATTCTTTATTATGTAACCGTCTATAATACTACTGATTATCTTTTGACAGTTTCCTGTCAAACAACAACAATTCATATAACAGAGGTTGCTTATTTTAATGATCATATGCTTCTGGAATGTTCTGGGGAGTGTGTGCCTTTTTTACCTCCGGACACACCCACGGCGCTTCACAGCGGTCGGGGCAGAAACGTGAGCGCAGAGACGGACTGATGTGGATGATCACGCAACTGCAAAGAGAGAGACGTTGGAGACGGGGGAGGGGCAGGCAGATAGAGTGATGATGACGATGACCAGGGCAGATCCAGAAATAGAGAAGTGACTGCTTCGCTCATTTGCCTTTTCCATGAAAGGAGAGCTTTCCAGTTCACAGAAAGAGACGGACGAAGGCCTAATAGCACCAGGAAAATGTGCCACGTCTCGTATCCTGACAGTGGATACTGTGTCAGTATGTTGACACATTACGGGACGCACAACACAGCCAACAAGAACAAAACACGCTCTCTTGGCATCATCATCTGCGTTGACTCGAGTTTTTGTCTGCAGATAAAACAAAACCGGAGCCGGCGTCCGCGGTCGCTGTCTCGTGGTCTTCATCAGCGAATTCTACTTGATGAAAAAGAGGGAGAGAGTAAGACTCAGATTGTCAACCAAGAAACTCACACACAAAACATCACTTTTGCCACAGTTTGCCACGATGCCCTTTGAGTTGTTTGAATACTTTTGAGTCCCTCCTTGAATTCTAGTGCTGTAAAAATGTGCGTTTTGATCCGTTTGAATTACACACCCTGAAAAGTTTACTTGGAAAAGCCGTTTTCTCGACGTTGTAAGGAGCCTGTAAGGTTTTCTATAGCTCTGGTGATTCTGTGTAAAGCAGTGGGACTGGCTGCTGGAGGCTGAAACTGGAAAAAACAACAGAGAAACAGAACAAACAGCAGGATGGATGATCACACAAAACATCTCAAACTGTTATTTTAAGAATGTGAAGTATGCTTTCACGGGAACAGGATTTATACGAGACAGAAACTGAAAAAAACTGTATATGTACAAACAAAAATATGTACTTTAATCATGTTGAACTGTGATAAATTGTTGTCGTTTATTGGCCCACGAGGTCAAGGGTTAGGGTTCTCAATGCCCATTGTTAATTGGACACTCTAAATTGAAGCTGAAAGAGATCCTTAATACTTATTCATGACAATGTTTTACTGACAAAAGTCTCTGAACACAATCTGCACTTAAAAAGAAAAACCTGCTCCTTTTCTACAACTGGTTTCATCTGCTCTCTGTTCTGATTAAAGGGGATTTAAAAAGTCATGCATCAAGTACAACAGACGGATTTGACTGAAAAACAACTCTTTTTTTTTATTAACATAATCATCATCATTTTGAATTTAAAAAATAAATAAATACATCAATGGACAGGCGACCTCTTCAAACTTCATGAAGACATCACCGGCATTGTGACTGTAAGAATCTGTGGGGGAAAAGAAAGTGTGCTGTTAGTGTTAGTATTATGTGTGTGTGTGCATGTCTTAAGTAGGTTGTGTGGACATCTTTATGAGGCACAACTTTAACAGGCTTTTTGAGGATTGAGACATGGTTTTAGGGTTAGGGTCATTAAAACATGGAATGGATGGGTGGAAGCATAAAACAAGTCAATACAAGTGGTCGCGCGCTCTTCTATGTCACTGAAAGCCCCTATGATTTGCCTGGTTTATATGTGCAAAATGTCTTCGTTCCAAAAAGGTTTCTTCCGATTTCTTCTCCCTTTAGGGGTCGCCACAGCGGATCTTCTGCCTCCATCTTGCCCTATCCCTTGTGTCTTCTTCTGATTATCTAACCTACATCGCCAGACAATGACATTAAAATCTACTGTTGACATTCTGCTCACGCTCAGACAGACAAACGAGGGCAAAAATAACCTCCCTGGCAAAGTTTAACAGGGGTTAAATATGTTTGAGCGAGAGGTGAAAAGGCCTCAAGGAACTCTAACAAATCTGGGTGGTGGTGTGAAAACAGTTACAGGTATACACGTGTATGTGTTTCGTACCTCTGTGCTCTTGTTGTACTGTGCAACGCTGTTCTCCTGATCGACGAGGAAGGGGTGAAAGACGTCGAGATGGAAGAGCGAGGGACGAGCCGTCAACACCAGTCGGTCCTCTCCGACATCCAGGACCAGAGAGCGAGAAGATGGCTACACAGAACACGCAC
Organism: Microchirus variegatus; assembly: GCF_963457635.1. NCBI lineage: Eukaryota > Metazoa > Chordata > Actinopteri > Pleuronectiformes > Soleidae > Microchirus > Microchirus variegatus. Next base: position 6,499,059 of record NC_139811.1, read on the forward strand.
ACACAGTTGAGATGATACAACACAGAGGTTTTGACTGTCTGAAGAGTCTGTCAATGAATGAATGGACTAAAAGAAACAATCACCAAGTGTGCCACAGTGTCTATAGAGCTACAGATGTCACATGACTCATTTAGTGTCACTTCAAAAAAACTTATCTATCCATTTAATGGACAGCTAGTAAAATTCAGGGTAACACTTTGTGATAAAATGCCTAGTTTTTTTTTTTTTATTATTCTATTTTAATAAAAGATACCAATTATTAAAAGTGTGACCCTCTCTCTTTCTTCTCTCCAAATAAGTAACACCTTTTTAAACTTGGTAGAAGTGTATAGGCAGTATAGGCAATTAAATAACAGTATTTTCTGTTTAAAACTGTATGTGTATGTTTCTCACCACCCCAGGAAGCTTTATTTCAGCAACGAGGTACTCAGGGTGACCAGCAGATGGCTCCACAAGCAAAGTGCACTCCGGTCTAGTGACAGAAAGAGGTAGAAATGAGACCAAACATACAGAGAGAGACATTTATATAATTTATATCAATGTGTAGGACAAGTATTTACCTTTTGGCCATATCACTGGCGCTCCCTCTGTAAATAAAACAACCACAGAGAGAAAGAGTGGCTTTAATGAGCACACCGTCATACGAGATCATTATCAGAAAGAGAATTATACTCAAACAACAACCGGAACATCAGAGAGAAAGCAAAGGCAGGTCATATGAGGTCAACAGATATTAATCGCGCTGATTTCTTCAGTTGTGCACAGTGCATGAATGTCTGATTTATGGTGAACAAAGCAAAACATCTGTAAAAAAAACACAGATTGTTTAAATGCATATGTAAGTTCACTGTAAATGTGCAACAATTTTAAATTAATAAGACGCAGGAATGTGATAAATTATTTATCCATCCATTTTTTATCGCTTTATCCTTCACAGGAGGGTCGCAAGGGGTGCTGTGCCAATCTCAGGTGACAGGGCGATAGGCCCTGGACCACAAAATCAACTGTTTTCCTAGTGTCACCAGTCAGTTGTAACTACTACAAATACTACAATCACACTGAAATATCAGACAGTCCTAGGTCGTGAGACGAAACGGAGAAGAAGAAGAGTTCATGAGAGCATTGAGACACGACGTACTGAGGCTGCAGCTCTTGAATCACTGGCTTGGTCTTCGTCCGGATGTTCTGCTCACTAACAGATCCCAAAAACTTTCTGTTCTTCAGGACCTTCCAATCTGCAAAAAAAACAGAGAAAGGAAGCCGATTTTGTTTACTACGCTCTAAAGTAAGAAGAACAATTCAAGCAAAGCTACTTTCCGACATGCTTACACAACAGATGTGAGAATTGGATTGTCCACAAATGCTGCTCTAGAAATTTGCAATAAATATCCTGATGCTGTGAACACCTGTGACCCAGACAATTTCCTGCAGCATTCTTAATATGTAAGCAGCACATTTTACACACATTTTCCAGGAGTTCATTTCATCATATCAGAAAACTACATTTTAATTCCGTAGCCCCTTACCTTAACCTTAACCATCACAACTAAGTGCCTAACCCTGAACCCAATTCTACTCCTGTAAGTGTTATCCCCAAAAAAGACCTTTAAAGTTGTGGGAGCCAGACAAAAATGTCCCCCATAAGGTCAACATGTCCTCACAAACATAGGTTCTTATGTTATGGACCTCACAAAGACACACACATTAACTCACCTCTGCTCAGCTCTAAGTTGTATTTGTTCTCCAGACCCTCAAAAGACACCAGAATTACAAACTGTTGGAACAATGGATCCTCCTGTAAAATAAAAAAGACAAAATCATTCCACCTTCCAATTTTTTTTTTTTTTTAAAGCAGACTCCCCGTCTACAGAGCTTGACACTGACTCTTTATTCCCCAAGGAGTTCGTTTTTTTAGTAAAGGGATATAAGGAAACAGAACTTGCATGTACATGTAACTGTTATAAGCATAAACAAACACATAAACAAATAAAAACAGATCATTTCTCATCATGTATTGTCCCAGCTACAGATCTATGACTTATTGACTTATTCCACTAACAGCAACTTGAATCTATAGATTCACTACGATAGATGAGAAAGAAAAGGCCATGCACCGACCCACCTGGCACCTCTGAAAGAACTCCTGGTTGATGACAACGTCATAAGCTGTACAACCCTGAGAGCCTGAAACCATGACAAACAAGTATGCATTACAAATCATTTAAAAAAAAAAAAGAAGAACTGTCTGTAATAGAATTTTCTAAAAATAGTGCTTGCTACATAAACACTGTGTTTCTCATTTAATCCAATGATGATGATCACGTAAGCTGTTGAACATCTGGCTGTCTTGGAACGAGTCAGGCTGATGTGTCCCTGGGCGATACATTTAACCCCAAGTTGCTCGTGATGGCTGAGACAGCAGTGTGTGTGTGGATGGATATGAAAGATATGGGGAAAAAAATGCATTCCTGAATCAGCCTATGAACGTTATTGTTATTCTGCCACATTGTTGTAAAGGAAAATAACACTTATTTCTTGTATTACTTAAGACATAAAGTTTAGGACCAGACACTGTTACCCATGTCAACATTTGTTCACATTTAACCTAATGCTTTTAGTCTACATATACAAACTCAGTAATGCCCACACAAAAACTGATATTCTAATCTTCTGCAACAACTGGCTATAAAAACTGTGTGTTTCTCTGTACCTCAGAGCCACTTTGACTCGCCTCTGGAGGTGTTGTCCAGCTTAAAGGTGCCATATGTAAGAATGTGGCCAAAAACAGTTACTAAATTCAAATTCAAAATACCGTTTTGTGACGTAACTGGCAACCCGTGGTTGCTCGGCAGCTGAGACTCTACTGACTGCAATGATTGGTAGACGGCAGTAGGTGGCGCCCCATGCCAAAACATAAACATGATTTGCAGTCTGCAAAATATTTTTTTTTATGCAAATATTTTGTCTGTACTGTTGTTGTTGGTGAGTTCAGTTTGTTATATGAACATTATTCCTGAGTCTCTGTGACATATTAGGAGGATTTTATGGCCAGTTGCTTTAGATTTATTACATAATGCACCTTTAACTCTCTCTTTGCAAAGAACAGCACTTCAACAATCCATTTGATACTCAAGCTTTTATATCTCAAGACATGTTTTTTTTGTTGTCTTGGAAACAGCATTCTTTGTTTTCTTTGTGCATACTTCATGCTTCTCCCTCAGCTCAAGTCCTCTCCCCTCCCAATACATGTATCCAGGATGGATGCATCCTGCGCCAATTCTACCGAATACTCGTACAAATATTCACAATATTTTTGTAGTGAAACACTACTGCTGCCAGCTGCTTCTACATTGTACCTCTCACAGTCTCTGCAGGAATGACTTATCGATCATGAGGATCACGAGTGGCTTTTCTCAGGCTCAACAGTTAAACACCAGCTGTCACATATATTCAGAACTGTTTTTAATCCCTGATGCTTCACAGCTGGAACCTCTTTTGGCCTAAGACTCATTTCTTTTCAGCATCTCACTCCCACTGAAATTTTGCAATGGTAAATGGTAAATGGTTTTGTATTTATATAGCACTTTTCCAGTGACCACTGAAAGCTGCAGTTTCACCCATTCTCAGCCATTCACTCACACTTTCATACTATCACTCATCTTTCATACCCACTCACACGCTGCCGGCACAGCCGTCAGGGGCAACGTGGGGTTAAGTGTCTTGCCCAAGGACTTGTAGACTAGCGGAGCCGGGAATTGAACCCACAATCTTCAAGTTGAAAGCGCTCTCCCACTGAGCCACCGTCGCCCCAATGTCTGCAAGTACAAATAAATCAGGTGTCAGTGGAAAAAAACAAAACATACTGTTGTCTACTTCTGTGTGGGGCTCGCCAAGGCTCATGGGAACTCTGTAGCCACTCGGGTCCTCTGACTGGAGCAGCTCCACGAGCTCATCTTTGGAAATTTCTGGAGGAGTCGGAATCGAGTTCGACTGGCAAATGTTGACGAAGACCTTTTGCTTATCTGGCTCCGAGACAGTCTTCACACACATGCCTGGACACGAGGAGAGAAAACAAAAGCACCGCATCTGTTTTTCATCAAAGAAAGAAAAAAAAGGACAACTGACTTGAGTTCAGTCATATTCAGTGTCTCAAATGTGACGTAAAACAACTGTTGTGCAACACGTAATGGGATAAGGCAAACGTGGAGAGCACTACCAGGATCACTCTGGTCAAAAGCTGTTATCATTCACTTCATCTCCTCTTTGCAAAACAAAAGCTAGATATTTGCGGGTGTGAGTAGGTTTGTGTTATCTCTGGAGATGGAACTTAAGGGTATGTGTGTGTGCCCTTACCAGGATTTGGACGGATGACTTTGGAGTCTGGATTTTCTTTCTGCATTTTCCCCACAGTCTAAAAAGAAAATTGACTGTTTTACACAATAAGCAAAATAAAAACTTGTTTAAGTAATACTCAAAGCATAATATAATATATAAAATAAATAAAGACACATTTGCTCCGATGAGACAGTTCAGACAAAAGAGAAAAGACATTCAACTAAAATTCAACTAAAATTCAGCACCGAGCAAAAAAGTTGAACAAAAACAACAAATTACCCCTTAAATCCAACCATTTATTTCAATGTGCAGATTAACATGATTACACCTTTTTTCTTTCATACACAGGATTAAAGATATTGTCATTTTGAAAAGAAGAATTTTATAAATGTGTGGAATGTATTTATCTCATCCTCCACTAAAACCGCCTTTCCCCAAGCGCATCAGGGAACTAAGGCGGTTTTTGCATACCACAAAGGATGTCAATCTACTTCGTTAACGTATTAAGATTATGCTTTGAAATGCAAACAGTGAGCTCTGGCCAGTTTGTCCGGTTGAGCCGCTGCAGAAACATGGCAGCCTCTGTAATGCAAGAGCCTTGTCTAAATTACATATAAAAATACTTATTCTAAGATCACGAAAACATATGCAAATATAGGTACTATATTCAATTTCTGCAGACAAACTCTCATTACGGTTACACACTGGACCTTTACGGCTGTCTCTTATTCTGGCTTTAATCCAGTTCACTGCAAAAACAACTTTACCTGTAACAGCATCTGTTGATACAGCTCCTCTTGCTGCTGCAACTCCAGCTCAGAGTTCAGGAGGGATGGGTCCGTCGTCATGGCTGCAGACAAAAATACTAGTCAATGATTTATCATCCAAATGCATGCAAAGTTCAACAATGTCCAGTTACTATCATCCATTCATCCTTCATGCAAAGTGGTGAGCCTTTACTGTGAGCAGAGATGCGCATCAGTCAATATTTCTCCATCGCTGAACAAATAGCATCATGCTAACACACACAAATACGTGACCAAATTAAATGGTTGAGACCCTGTGAGAAATACTATAACATAAACTGAAGAAGTGAGAGTAAACCAGGTTTTTCTGTTACCGCAATTTATTTATTTTATTTTATTGTTTATTTGGATAGGGACAGTGCATATTAATGAACATCAGTTCAAGTGCACAATGTAAATATGCTAGCGTTAGCACCATAGCGATTGTCATCGATTACAGGTGTCTTCTTCTTCTTCTTCTTCTTCCTCCACTACTAAGTTCTGGCAGGCTGTAGATCGTGAGGTGCAATGCTGCCCTCCACAGTTCGAAATTCAGCCTTCAATTCATTTTGAAGGCTGTAATCTTAGGTCCCATTTGCAGGTGTTCTTGGAAGACCTCATTTGTATGTCATCGTTCCACAAACTCCTAAGTTTACGTGCAGACTATGGCCCCAGCGTGAACTGCGTAAATGCATCTCCTGTGACCACGTATGATTGGATCAGGGCTTTTCCTACCACTTGTTTAAATACGATTATTATTATTTTCGTAATGGATTAATCTGTCGATTATTTTCTCGATGAATCGTTTGGTCCATAAAATGTCAGAAAATGTTAAAAAATGTTGATCAGTGTTGGTCGAACCTGGAAATGACGATGTTCTCGAATGTCTTTGTTTTGTCCACAAACTAAAATGATTCAGTTTTAATGATTTCTTTGTTATGTGGAGGCAATAAACGAAGAAAATATTCACATTTAAGAAGCTAAAACAATCGGAAATCGTGTTTTAATCATGAAAAAAGCTTGAAACAGATTATCGATTATCAAAATAGTTGACGATTCATTTAGTAATCGAACAACAGTAACAATCCATTAATCGTTTCAGCTCTAGTCTGTAAAGATCCCAGTTGGTTGTATTTTTGTTTACAACTAAAAGAGAACATGATGAGAATGTTTTCCAGAGGTTTAGAATGTCAGTAGCTTCATTAATTTTCTTTAGGTACCATTATAACTGGTCTGCAGTTGTCTTTGCCTTACTAATTGTACATTTTAACCACATTTTATATATATTTGTATTTTTTTGGGTTGATGAAATGAGTAACTCAATGAATAGGACTTTAAAAAATACATTTTTCAAAGTGTATTTATCCAGTTAAGGTTGTCTCACTGTCCTTCAAAATCCACTCAGTTGTTCATTCAATATTAAAACCAACATTTACACTGGCACGCCAAGATTAAAGGGCTTTATTTATTAAATGGACACCTATGGCTGTGCAAGTGTAGCTATGTTGACGTCTCTTTAACGTTTTAAAGTGTTCATATTAACAAGCCGAAACGTATATATCATTAAAAGCTCAATAACATGAGTAAGAAGGACCTGTAGTGAAACTTCTGGAAAGTCGTCAACTCGGTGACATGAGTTTTGTCCATGCCGCTTCCCGTTTACAGACGTTAGCTTAGCTTTGGCTTACAAGTATCGTTAGCAAGCCTAGCTAGTAGCCTCGCTCTTTTTTTGTTTGGGAAATAATAAAACTCCGTGTTTCATGCGCTGTGTGTTCTCTGTGTCGCTCCTCCTCTCACCCAAGAAAACACGACAACAAACAGTTGTTTACCTGCTTTTTTTTATCCTCCTCACCGGTAGCTGCCGTGAGACGCTCAAGCAGACGTTCTAACGCAGTAGGAACAACATCCACTTTTGACCGGAAGCTGTCAGAATAAAAGCCTTTAAAGTAAACTACAATACACAATGTTATGAACTCGACTCTCTCAGAGTCCAAATACAACTCTATGCAATTTATCTTGTAAGCAGATATTTTTAATGGTTTACATTGGTTAAAAGCATTTGTGTGAGTCCCTTCTCAATATTCATCAATAATTACAAACAGTCAATGATCACAGAAAATTAAAAGTTATTATTCCCCAAACCGTGAATACGTTTTTCCAGTCCATCCACCGCATGTGGACAGGCATAAAAATATTTCTCTGCTGGAAAAGATGTAGCATGTAAAAAGCATGTTAAATCTGAAATATTGGCTTTGCTCAACAATAACAACAACAACAACAACAATGGTGCAGCTTTAATTTAATTTAATTCACAGCCTGCAAATTCTCTGTTTAACTAACTGCCGTGCAACATTTAAAGTCACCTTTTTTCCTCATTCTAACGCGACAGAACAGTAACCCCCTAAACTAAACTACACCAAGGCTATTGCAACGAAAGTCAATAAACATAACGTCATGTTTTTCTGTTTGTACAGCAAATAAAAACTGCACGCACAGTAAGTGATAGTGAAACTGACCTCAACATTTAAACCCCCGCATCCCCCCCCCCCCCATCCTTTCCCTCCGTGGACTCGGTTGTTTGCAGATGATACTGTAATCTGCAGTGAGAGTAGGGAGCAGGTAAATGGGGAGCTGCATGCTGTGGGTTTCATATTCCCACCCTCCATCAGTGGCGTGCACAGACATTTGGAAGGGCAGGGGCACCCCTGTGTATATGTATACACTTGACCATCACAGAGATGGGCATTTTCTGTACAGCACTGAATATCATTTCTTCGAGACACCCTTAGGGACACTGGTGAACACTCTTAGAAATAAAACTGCTATGTAGAACCATATAAGGTTCTTCGGCTTGTCCTCATAGGAGAACCCTTTTTGGTGCCAGGTAGAACCTTCCACCAAGATCCCTTTTAAAACCCTTTATTCAGGAAAGGGGGTTTAAAGGGTTCTCTGGATCAATATGGTTCTTACTGGAACCATTAGTGTTACCAAGAACCCCTTTTCAGAGGCAAATGGTTCCAGGTAGAACCTCAGCCCTTGCAGAACGACCCTTTTGGAACCCTTTAGAAACAATCAACAAAAAAAAAAGAGTTGGGGTACCCCTGAGCAAAGTAACCCAACCCCCAATGCTCCCTGGCTGCTGTTCAGTGGGCGCCTGCTGCTCCTACCAAGGTTTCTCGTAGAGGATGGGTTAAATGCAGAGAAGGAATTTCCCCTGCGGGACTGATAAAGGACTCGTATGAGTGACAGCCAGTATAGGCCACTTCATCATGTTTTTCCCCCACTCTCAGGGAGTGTCCTGGTGTGCATGTTCTAGATCGGGGTTCTTCAATCCTGGTCTTCAGGGACCCACTGCCCTGCATGTTTTAGACATTTCCTTGCTCCAACGACACCTGATTCAAATGATCAGGCTTCTGCAGAGCTTGTTGATGAGCTGGACATTTGAACCAGGTGTATTAGAGCAGGGAAACCATAGAAAACATGCAGGGCAGTGGATCCCCAGGACCCCGGTCCTCAGGGAACGCGGCCATGTTTAGGTTTTGCTCTGCTCCAAAAAAACACCTGATTCAGATGGAACATTCATTTTTGATTGTTCTTTTTTTTTTACAAAAATGTAAACATTATTATTTATTTTTTTAATACACGTAATTTTTTATTTTATTTATTTATTTTTAAAGACAAAAGTTGAAACATTCTATTTTTTGGATTTTTTTTTTACAAAAGTTAAAAAATATATATATTTTTGAAAGTTGAGCTTGATGATGAGCTAACGATTTATTTGTATCAGGTGTTTTTAGAGCAGGGCAACATGTAAAACATGGCAAGGCAGTGTTCCCTGAGGACCAGGAGTGAGAAACACTGCTCTAGAGGGTACTTTAGTGTGGATTCTGTGACTTGTTGTCCGTTAGGGCATCAGGGAGCCCCCATGTGTGTACGCCACTGCCCTATATCCAACACAGCTGGCTATATAAAGAGACTGAGATGAAGTTGCAAACATTGAGTTGCATCGACTTTTTAATGAAATACATACAATACAACACACAGACAACGATACTAATCAACACAACACAGATCAGGGTTAGCTTAGATATCCTGGTTACATTACACAACATTACCTCAGAAATGTGCTGCCAAAATGTAAGATGCAACGCTATTTATCATAAATGGATAATGGTGGATAGTTTCTCAGATGGAAAACAATCTGGATTTGATTCGTCTCAGAATTATATATAAAAAAAAATCATTACTTGTTTATTGTTAAAAGTGCAAGACAGGGGAGTGTGTGAGAAACTGACCACTGAGGCACAGGTACCAGAGGGAGTGTGGGAAATTAGCGGTAGACACAGTCGTCCACCTTATTAACAGTGAGGTAAAGTAATACAGTAGAGCACAGATGTGTCAAACTCACGGCCAGATGTGGCCCGCGAGTGATTAATTAATGGTCTTAAAAATCTGTGTTAAAATAGGTCTATGCTGCTTTAAGGCGTGCGTTGACCATAAACTACATTTCCCACAATGCACGAGCGAAACACCATCACAGATCGGGTTACATCTATAATGCATAATATTTGTAACTTGAATGAGTAATAAATACAGGAAGTTATTTAGCAATATGTTACGGAGTAGTTACCTTTATTTTTACATCATATTTATTCTGTATGACAGTCACATCTGGCCCTTTGAGGGTAACCATTATGCCGATGTGGCCCTCAGTGAAAACGAGTTTGACAGCCCTACAGTAGAATGTGTGTGTGTTGAAGGCAGAAAATACAGTCAGGTAAGCAATTGGTTTGACACTGAATAAATCTGTGAATTATTTGTAACATGTCCAAATAAAATAATATATGTACACACACACAAAAGCACAAAACACTAGACATACAATAGGTTTACACGTGATGACACCTGTATTTATATTATATTCATTCTCTGCTATGGTGTCTTAAATAATAAAACATTAAAAAAAAAATGGTATTACCATAATATAACCATATTATTTTACACTGCTACCACATCACAGTACACCACACAATTAGCTGGATATTACGGCAACATGGTAATACTGCAATATTATCACCTTATTACCACACGATTATTATTCCTATTATTAATTTCCGATGAAATAACATATTACCATAATATGATCAGGGTTCCCCCACCGTTGTTTGACGTCAAATTCAAGGACATTTCAAGGTCTTTCCAGGACCAATTCCCTGAAATTCAAGGATCAAATGTGCTGACACAGTTTAAGGCGGGCGGGCGGCCTGTAGGCGTCAGTCTCTGTCATTTTCCTTTGGTGAATACCAAATATATTGGAATTTTCATTTCCCCATAACATCACATCATTTGCGCTCAACGCTCTTGCTCGGCTTTACTCGCTCATTGTTCTGCACGGCACCTCGCGTCGACGACAGAGCGGCGACGGCGTCCGCAACGCTGCTAGTAATTATGAATTCAAGCACTTTCAAGGGCCTCGTTTGGCCTTTTCACAAACTTCAAGAACCCGCGGGAACCCCTGCATGATTACTGACATGCTGCCTACTATTACCGTGTTATATCATGCGTCAAAAACAACAATAAAACAACGTGGCAAAATGTACAGCAAGTGTAGCAATAATGAACAGCACACGACCTACATCTCAGCACTGAAAAGTTACTATCTTTTACAGTTTCCTTTCCACATTAAATAAACCATTCAGTCCGTTTCCGTGTGCATGTCCTGGTCAAAGAAAACGAGCATGGGAGAGTGAGAGGTGGACGTATCGCAGGCCACACACACACACACACACGCGCATTCCTCACATATTTCAGTCTAATGTGGCCATTTTGGTCACCCTTCATTTCCCTTTGACTCAGTGCTGCAGGGACTCTTGAGTCTTGAATACAGGTTGCCTCGAGGTAAGCGCGGTGGCATGCCGCTGCTCGTTTTAACTCTCACCCCCTTCCTCGCATTTTGACGGGAAAGCTCACATCTGAGCTTCGGGCAACCCCGCGAGGCATTCGCAAACCAGCCGTCAATCAGTTCTCCATTCTTTCCCGTCAAAAGGAAAACAGTGCGGAGCCGATCCTCACCGAGTGTCATCCCACAGCTCTCTTATCAGAATATAAGAATGTGCAATGTTTTTGAGAGCAGCCCTTTAAGGCGCCGCGGCTGCAAGTGATGTATCCTCGCGGGCCTCGAAGATCTCACACTCGGTGCCCTTTATGGAAAAAGCAGAGAGAAAACAGAAAACGTGTTAGTCCACTGACAAGACTTACAGTTGTCTATAATCATAGAAGCAGCTCTGTCAGGCTGTAATTCGACTGCACAAGCTCAGCGTTGCACTCTTTCACGATACGGTTCTGTCGGCTCTACTCAACTCGGGATCGTAGTGATAGTACCTGGTACGTGGTGCTTTTTTAGTACCTGCTCTGGTAGAGGTTAAGCCGATAATAAAGCTGCAATAGAGTGGTCCTATCGCACATATATGTGAGTTATGGAAAGTCTACTTAGGTACATGAACTAGTTGCTAGTTGCTGCAAACGAGCCAATCAGCGATCGAGCTTTTCAATGAATACTGAACTGAAACTTGACTTGAAAAGTTTCCTTCGATGTAATACAATGTAAATTAACGCGCGCTAACATGCACTAACATGCGCTAACGTGCGCTAACATGCGCTAACCTGCGTTATCGTGCGCTAACGTGCGTTAACGGCGTCAACTTGCGTCAACGTGCGTCAACGGCACCAACGTGCGCCAACGTGTATCAACGTGCGTTAACGGCGTCAACGCATTACGCGTTTCCATGATGACTGACCCATGTTTTAACATGTCTTGTTAAAAATTAGTCTCTAAATTAACGTGCGTTAATGGCGTCAACTTGCGTCAATTTGCGTCAACGTGCGTTAACAGCGTCAACACATGACTGGAAAAAGAGGCGCGTGACGTCATGTCTTGTTAAAATGAGTCTCTAAAGTAACGCTAACCTTTAAAAACAGAGGCACACATACGCAGTACACAGGTACGCTGGTTATTTGTAGCGCTGCTCTTTTCCTTTAATAAACAGACCGCTCCAGTTCGACTGTGGGCGCGCTAACCGGTGCTAAAAGGAGCTAATGCAGCTAACGGAGCTAACTGGTAAACGGTGCCTGGACTCCGGTGTCGTGGCACTTAAACATGACGTCGCGCGCGTCTTTTCCGGTCAGTCGTCTCTGTTAATTTATCGCCCGTTTTCCTCCAAACAGGAACATCATTTTAGAAAATTGCATTTGTGAAAATGGCCGATAAATCACAGAGACCACGAGTGTGATTGACAGCTGGTATCGACAAAACGATCTTGCGGTGCGTCTGTACAAACGTGTAAGTGAGGCCTTTAAACTGACTGTCATGTTCATATGAACCATAACATCATTTTAAGAAGAACCATTTTCACTCACATCCACTGTATCCATCTTGCTCAGCGACCTCCGCAGCTTGAGGCAGTAAAAAACCAGCAGGACATTGAGGATCACGGAAACGATGGATAACACAAATAATACCAAGATCAGGGTTAAATAACCATTATCTACAGGAGGAAAACACACACACACACACAGAGAGAGAGAGAGAGAGAGAGAGAGAGAGAGAGAGAGAGAGTTCTGTTAATGTTTGCACGCAACAAAACAACCCTGAACTTTGATAATGTTGTGTCCATCAGGAAGTACAAAGTTAAAATAGTTAATTGAAATAAATAAATAAATAAATAAATGAATGAATAAAGGAAAGCCTGAGCTCAGAGACGGCCCTGACCTCGGGTTCCAGGTCGATGCGAAGACAATTAAAGGTCCAGTGTGTAAAATCTGTGTGAAATGACATCACTTTGATAGAAAGTGAAGATTAAATCTTCTGCTGCCCCAGAGTTAGGATTTTATATTTCTATCCGGAGCTGGGTAGCTGGGTAAGCTCTACAGAGGTCGCCATTTTAAAGCTTTGATGCTAAGTGAAGGCTACATTTACATTAGGAATAGTACCGAAAAAACCCGACCCCCATACCGTTCCATTTTTTGGCACCCTACCCTTGGCAACAGTATCCTTAACTTGTTAGGTGGGCTGTGGACTGTGTGTCAGCGAGACACATAGCGTGATGTCTTACCGGTGCAACGCCAACGAACACAATGACATCAAACGCAACACAAACGGACGACAATGGAGCAAATCCACCAGCCGTTTTTTTTTTCTAACAACAAGACAAAATGCGGGGCGTTGAAGAAACACCGGAGCTGCTGGATGGCCTCCTTTGTTGTCTGTTGTGTCCCGTTTGTTGTCATTGCACCGTTACGACGTCAGTGTACGCGTATTTCACTGACGCGGCCGTCGGGCAACAGCTGTAACTTACACCTTTACGCGCTGTAAATGTGATGCAATGGTACATGCAGATACAAAAATAGACACAGTGGTAACACATTAGTGCACATTCCTAACACCTCCACTTCAGCTTTTAACTGACAGCTGTCGTGCATGAGAAAACAAAGCAAGTGCCAGGGGTGGTGACGACCCTTTGAATCACCAATTATTTTCTTAATTATGTCATTCAGGCCAATTAAACATACAAAACTTTAAACTGAAGAGGGAAAATTTAGGGCACAGAACAATCAAAGTCACAAACATTGAAACTTAATGATGTGAACTACGCTTGTGCACAGTAAAGAATGTATATAATTGTTTCTGTAGTTCTTCAGCCATTTTTTCCCCAAGTAAAAAACTTTGAAAAAACATGTTTGTGTGATTGCTGACATAATCCTTACCTGTACTTCTTTTCTCTGCATCTGTATGAAAAGAAGAAGGGAAAAAACATCAGTATAATCTTCTTGTGACATTTAAAGGCCCCATGATTTTAAAAATATTTGTTTCCCAGTTTAAGGGTGAATTCCAATTCCTTGCTTAACCCTCAATCTTAATCCTCAATCTTAACCCTCAATCTCAAAAATGCTCTCCCTCTAGTGCAAGTGCTGTCCTGATTCTCAGAAAAATTAAGTTGAGGGCCAAGTTTAAGGGCTGTATCGCCCTCAATATTGAGATTTTCCGAGGCCACCCTTGGGAGCAAGGGCTACCCAGAATGCATTGCGTGTTTTGACATGACAAAGATGGCGCCGAAAGCAGCGAAACGAGTACGCTACAAATTAAGTATTTTCTTTGTTAATATAGATATGAAAATGATGAAAACCATTGTATTATCTTAGTTTAGGCCCATATTATGGATTACTGACGTCATTGTTGCGTAACATTTATTTTTATTTGTGCGGACAAGCGATGGTTTGCTATGGTTTACTTTTCAATAAGCCGTGGTGTGTGGTAACTGTCAGCTGAATATGTCCGTGGTTGTGGTATTTGTATGAGTATCATCTTATAACTAACTGACAACCTAATAACTTGACTGACAAACGGATCGTAATAAATAATCCTGACGTAAATGCGTTCTTCTTCTGCTTCTTTTTTGGAGTTGACAGACTGGAGGGCCAGTTAAGATTAAGGGTTGAGCTTGAGGGTTAAGATAGGAATTGGCCCTAAATCCATTATAGATTGTTGTTCCTTTATCAATTGATACGTTTGTCTGTTTTCACCATTATATAAACTCAGACGTTAAGAATTGTGCCTCCAGTGATAATGTCTCACCACTCCCGATGACTTATGGTCTATAAATTACAGATTTAACTAAATGTGCTCGTGATTGATCTTTGGCAATAAAGTCGGCTTCCTACTGCGATGCACGAACAGCTACTGCACACAGTAACAGTATTCATGACAAGTCACTACATAACTTTATGTGTTTAAACTAGAAAAAGAATTAAAACAGCTCTGACGTAAATTTCTTTAACAACGGAATAACACGAGTCAAAGTGGAAAGAGTGGAAATCTGTCACTGGTTAAGAGTTCATGCAACAACAAGGCAGAACATGCAGCTCAAACATGGACTCATGCCTGGGGCCTAATTCTCTCCACATAAGTGTTCACTTGTCTTTGGGCTAATGGAGGATGTGTGGTGTGTAGAGAGAGATAACAGCAGCCCTGTAACGGACACCAACAACAGAGTAAATTACAGTTAGCTTTTAACAGTGTAATCCCAAAGGCATCTGCTTTAATCTGACAAGTGGATTATCCAGTCTGACAGCAAAGCTACACACACCCTCTCTCATCCTCACATAATCACCACACACAGATAAATTAGATTAAGATGGACCGAGAGATACGGTGACTCTAATTATTATTTGTTGTTGTTATTTTTTTGATTTTATTGATTTTCTACGCACTCCGGTACATACAGTAGAACAGTATTTATGATTTTACCACCAGAGGAAGCACCACCGTTTGAGAACAGTGGCTCTAAAATGTCATTAAATAAATGGTCAACTATGAACTGTCGTATTTATATTTCAGTTTCTTCAGAATCAGCTGTTTGTCTTTTTTTTTAATCTGTGTTAATTAGCGAAATGTATGTAGTAATTCCTTGGTTTTTTATTAGCTGTTTATCTACTTATATTTACGTCATCACAGATTGTCTGGAGTTCTATTCCTTCTTTTTTCTGCTTTTTTTTTCCACTGATGGTGTTTGGATAAATGGTCACTTCCAGGTTGGAGCTTAGATCGGGCCCAAAAAAATCAAGCCCGACCCGGCCTGACACATTAAAGGTGCCATATAATGTAAGAATGTGGCCAAAAAACGGTTACTACATTCAAATTCATGTCTTTTAGTTTTCGTTTTCTGACGTAACTGGCAACCCGTGGTTGCTCGGACTCTACTGAGACTCTACTGACTGCAATGATTGGTAGACGGCGGTAGGTGGCGCCACATGGCAAAACATGATTTCAAAACATAAACATGATTTACAGTCTGCAAAAGATTTTTTTTAATGCAAATATTTTAGCTGTACTGTTATTGTTTCTGTCTCTGTCTCTGTGACATATTAGGAGGATTTTATGGCCTGTTGCTTTAGATTTATTACATAATGCACCTTTAACTGTCATTACGAGCCCGATTTAAACCTGACATTTTTTTTAAATACGTGAGCCGTAAACGTACACGTACGTCCACGTCCTCCCCACAGCGGGAGCTGCTGTTGTACCTGCTGCCACGGTCTAATTTACAACAACAACAGAGCCGCTGAGACCCGCACATGTCGCTAATGACGATGCGCTTCCTGGTTTTTAAACGATGCGTTCACGGCCGCAGGCTTTTACACCTTCACGCAATACGACGTGCTATAACACACCGCGCGAACACGACGAGGGAGGAAAAAAAACACAAATGCTTGATCAAGTGCCAGACCCGAAGATAGTGGCGGGAAATATCGGAGAATATAAACTCTACTTCCAGGGAAGCTCGTCATCTCTGGGAGTTCAACGGAGCACTGTCTGAAAGGCGGAGCCACTTTTTGATTGACAGCGTCGCAGAAACTAACTTTTTTTGTGAATGAAGTCTATTATCAAACAGCAACGCCGATGTGTGTTATTTTACACAATACTGTAAAACACTTCCTCGTTTCACCTTTTACATCATTAAAATAATCAATTGTTCCAGTTTGTTTCGTTCATTCAGTCATTTTTTCAAATCAACATCGGTTCCGTCGCGGGGGGGAGGAGGAGCGTCAAGAGTCTACCTACTGCATTAACTGATAAAACACAGTTCTGTGTTGAGTCTTTTTGATGTGTTAAAAGCTCAGGGCGTTAGCCGCTCTCTTTAACTGGAAGCAGGAAACACAACCGTAAAAAAAATGCATGAGCCTCGTCTTCCTTGTCTTTTTAATACGTTAAAAAACGAATGGAATGATGTGAACTGACTGGTTTGGGCAAAACGAGTCTTCCAGCCTCAGATAAAAGGGTTGCCTCCCTGAGAGAGCATCCAGGACTTTTCCCTCAGGCAGTGGATGGATAACAAGGATTCAACAGTAACTTAGGCCCAATTCTCCTTTTTAGCCATTTCATAGGGGTTAGTAGTTAAAATCCACCTCACTGTAATGGAACACGATAGAATAGAACAGAATAGCCTTTTATTGTCATTGTATTGTGTACAACGCAATTTGAGTGCCACTCTCTTTGGTGCGATTTGCATTCAAGTATAAATAAAAATAACATTAAAAGAAAAGAAAAAGAAATTTTGTTAAAATGATATACATAAACAAGAAATACGCCAAATCCAAGATGGCGGACTTCCTGTTGAGTTTAGGTCACGGTGGCAAGAGGATTTTGTTGTTCGTCTCGGGCCGGGCAATATACCCACCGAATTTGGGTATATTCACCGAAGAACTTCAGCGCAACTAAATTTCTGCCCGCTCCATAGGGACCTGACCTGTGGGGGGCGCTACTGAGCCCCCCACATTTTGCATTGGTTTTTCACAAGTCCATTATTTTATTAAAAAAAAAATTCGCCAGTTCTGATGTGTGCGGAAATTCTCGTCCGTTTTCACGCACATTTAAGGGGTTAAATTTGAGTTTCGAACTTGGAGAATAATAATCATAATAATAAGAAGAAGAATTCCTTGAACATGAGCAGCAGTTATTGCACTTAAATGTGTTTGTATAGTCGTTGAATATATGCGACAGTTTATTGTTTTTGCAAGTATAAAAGTATTACACTTGTATTAAAGTTATTATACAAGTATTAAAGACTGTAAACCTGTATTTAATCATCTGTAACTTCAGATTTAGCGTAGCGGTCGCATTGTTGTATTTGTTTAATAAAGAAATATATCACAGCCCTACATGTGGAGTGTGAAAATCTTGGTTTAAAAAGGGTGACTTTAGCCCTCGGCTGTTTTCAGTGCTGATCATGCTGCATCTCGCTGTATTCGGCCGCCGAGGAGCTTCTGCTATCATTTAAACACTTTAAAAAATACCAACACTCTGGACTCACACACACACGGTATGTCACAATACAATTGTTGGGTTAGTCACGGAATCGGAGGGGAGGAAGTGAACTCTCGCTGCATTTGTGATACAGTCGCTGAATCGGTGAAGAAAAGAAGGACCGTCTTCACTGTCTATCTGTGCTGTGAGACGCACAGGTCCATGCTCCAACGTGGTTTTCAGTAAAAAAAAAAAAAAAAGAGACTTCATCTATGCAAAACGGAGCGCTACGTTCTTTAGAACAAGCTGAAAACTCAGGACAGGAAGTGTTTGATGGTGTTAGACCAGGGGTTCTCAAAGTTTTGATACCTGAGGGCCAATTTAGGAACCCAACATTGGACTGAGGGCCGCCAAAGGAAAAAAAAACCCAGAAAGAAATCCCATTTGTAATCATTTTAATGACCAGATTGCAGTTATACAGTTTAGCGTTAAGTAATAAAAGCATTAATGTAAGTTAAGCATTAATATAATAAAGCTTTATAATTTACTGGGTAATTACCCAGTATTTTGGCCATTGTTCTTACCTTCTAATTACAGGTTAATACCAAGTAACACATTTCTGTTACCATATATTTACTGGGTAAATAGCTAGTAATTGGGGGCTGTAGCTACCTGCTTATTACCAGCTTATAACCCAATAATACACTAAAATTCACCATATAGAAACCAGGTAAATACCCAGTGTTTTTGTTTACACTTATTGGTCTGTATCCAGTAATGTCCAATAAACATTTAACAAGCTTAGTAGCTCCTAGATTAAAACTATTAACTGTAATTCATTGCGGGCCGTCGGAAGTGTTTCTGCGGGCCGCCATTGGCCCCCGGGGCCGCACTTTGAGAACCAACGGTGTAGACCTAGTGTGGTAAACTAGTGTGGGCAGAGGAAGTAAATATAAATATGAATAAAAATGGCACAGCTTACCCTTCAGTGTGTTAGCACCGCTCGGTACTGGGGCTGCTGTTGCTGCTGTAATTGAGCTGCTAGCTGTCGCTGCTGCTGCTGCTGCTGCAGTTGTCGAGTGTATTGTTGCTGCTGTCGTTGTTGTTGTTGTTGTTCTGTAATCTAAAATGGCAGGTAAAATCTTACCACACGGGGCCTTGCAGACAGTGAAACAGATAATCATGCAGTACACGTGCTTGCTTACTGGAAAGAAAAGACAAGACTTGTGAACATGCCGTAGAAGAGAAAAATGACTTAAAGAGTAACTAAACCAGGTTAAAACTAGTGTGTATGGTTATCTATCAACATTATTCACTGATCCAGGTCCAACTCTTGGTAGTTTTGTGTTAAAAATGGGTGGATGTGCTGCCTTCTCTGGATAAATACCTCCCATTACATGCTAATTTTTCGTATTGGCATACTATTCCCGGTGCTACGTCACCTCCTCACCCCCCAATCTTGCCGCAGCAGGGAATTCAGCACGAGCGGGAGAGGAAGTAGGAAAATAAAACATCCGGTTTACTTTTCAGAATAAAAGATCCCAAGTGTTGACACCACACCGTAGTTCACTTTACCACAATCACAGAAAGGACCAATTCCAATTCCTATCTTAACCCTCAAGCTCAACCTTTAATCTTAACTGGTCCTCAAAACCAAGTGTTGAGGGTTACTTTGTCACTTAGAAATGGGACACCCCTTAAATGCAGATACGTCTTCAGACTGTAGGGGGCAGAATAACGCGAAAGCTGCGTCCAGTCTGTCATGTTATTTATTACGATCCGTCTGTCAGTCAAGTTATTAGGTTGTCAGTTAGTTATAAGATGATACTCATACAAATACCACAACCACGGACATATTCAGCTGACAGTTACCACACACCACGACTTATTGAAAAGTAAACCATAGCAAACCATCGCTTGTCCCGCAACCGGCCGACTATTGACAAAAGATCTTAAAATAAAAATAAATGTTACGCAACAATGACGTCAGTAATCCATAATATGGGCCTAAACTAAGATAATACAATGGTTTTCATCATTTTTATATCTCTATTGACAAAGAAAATACTTCATTTGTAGCGTACTCGTTTTGCTGCTTTCGGTGACATCTTTGTTATGCCAAAACACGCAATGCATTCTGGGTAGCCCTTGCTCCCAAGGGTGGTCTCGGGAAAATCTCAATATTGAGGGCGATACAGCCCTTAAACTTGCCCCTCAACTTAATTTTTCTGAGAATCGGGACAGCACTTGCACAAGAGGGAGCGCACATTTTTGAGATTGAGGGTTAAGCAAGGAATTTCCTGCGAGAAGACCCCCCCAAAAAAAACTAACATGTGTCTCGTTGTCTACCTCTTTACCACCCCTCCTTCTCCTTCTCATGTGTATTGGATCACAACAGAGACGGTGAGACATAAACAAGCATGACGCAACAATGCCATCGACTTC
The DNA here is from genome assembly GCF_963457635.1 of Microchirus variegatus. Classification (NCBI taxonomy): domain Eukaryota; kingdom Metazoa; phylum Chordata; class Actinopteri; order Pleuronectiformes; family Soleidae; genus Microchirus; species Microchirus variegatus. The sequence continues at coordinate 6,519,423 of NC_139811.1, forward strand.
AGACCTGGCTTTTGTTGGTTCAATGGCCCAGTGGATTTATGCCGCGTCAAGATAGCAAGCCAACATTGCACCTGACCACACACCTCACTTTTATCTTAACCTGCACACCCACAGGCGCACTATAATGCAGCGTTTCCCAACCCTGGTCCTCAGGGAACGCGGCCATGCCATGTTTTAGATGTTGCCCTGCTCCAAAAAAAACACCTGATTCAGATGAAACATTCATTTTGATTTTTTTTGATTTTTTTTTTTACAAAAGTTTTGAGGAAAAAAAAAATAATTTTTTAAAATTTTCTTTTTCTTTTTTTTAAGATAAAATTTGAAAAATTAAATTTTTTGAAAAAAATAATGACAAAAGTTGAAATATAACATCTAAAAAAATTTTTTTTGACAAAAGTTGAAAGTTGAGCTTGATGATGAGCTGACGATTTATTTGTATCAGGTGTTTTTAGAGCAGGGCAACATGTAAAACATGGCCCGACTGTGTTCCCTGAGGACCAGGGTTGGGAAACACTGCTATAATGAGCGCTAACTTCATTAGCATGGAAGCTGGGCATGATTATGACACAATTAGCGTTGTGCAGATGGGATTTGCGATGGAGAAAGTGAGGCATAAACCTCAAAAATATAAAACTTAAAACAACAACAAAAAATGACTTACTGTATGGTGATATCTTGGAATAAAGCTTGCACACATTTTCTGAAAAATAATAAAAAATGAAAATAAATAAAATCATGAAAATAAAACACGATACAACAGGCTGCGATAATGAATTGATGTTCTTAAAGTGAATATTTTGATGTTTTCTTTGACACTTTGTATGATTTTATAAGATTTTAAGGTTAGCAAAAAAAAAATTTGACAACTGAAAGACCATTGACAGATAATATAATATATTATAATATAACGACCCGCCACTATTTTAATCCTAGTGGAAGGTTTTGCCTCATAAGGACAAGGTTTCGGTCTCCATGACGACGACTGGTCCTGACAGGACCGGTGTTTATGCCAGAAAAGGTCCTACATACAACACACACACACACACACACACATACTATCATATATAGCATACTCACCATATTTGCAGCCTGTAATGCAAGAGAGAAAGAAAAGCAAATTATACATTTGGAAATATAATAATAATAATCATAAACAGTAGTTTTAGCGAGATGTAAACATTTTAAAGTAATTATCTCAACGCAGACTCTGCGTTGACCTCAGGTTACCTCACTAAGGTCGGGCCTAAAAGCCCTAAAGCCCTAAAGCAAGAACCACTGACAGTGAAGAGAAGAGCGGGCGATTAGATCACACCATACATACGTTTAGGTACAACAACTTTAGGGGTGGCTTCGATGGCGACCATGCAGTGAAGGTGATAGAAATCGATGGTCTGAGAACTCTCGCTTTCACACTTTAACGTCCTCTTCGACCCCTGGAAACAAAAGAGGTAACGCATTGCAATTACACTACTAAAAGAAACTAGATATAAATTGTTGACCACGTCATATATATATATATATATATATATGTATATATATATACATATATATATATATATATTATAGGTGTAGTATTGAATTGTCAAAACTCTGAGAAAGTTGTTCAAGAACGGTTGATGATTACAGATTCAATCATTGGCTCGTGGGCGTCGATGAAAACAACACACGGGGTTAGATGACAACCTTAGCAACGTTTTTTATGTTAAAAATGTGTATGTTGGATCTTGTGGGCAGGAGGAGATTTGTTTGGAGTCCATAACAAAATAAAAGTATAAAGTACTCACGGTGAAACAGTGTGTCAGTAAGTGACACAGAATGTTCCTTTCGTCGCACAACTTTTTCAAAGTACATTGGATGATGTCCTGTAACGGGGAAAAAAAAGGGACATTTGGACAATTTGTCAACTGCAATCCAGTCCAGTCCAGTCCAGTCAAGTTAGTCCAGTCAAGTCCAGGTAGTCCAGTCCAGTCCAGTCCAGTCCAGTCCAGTCCAGTTAGTCGAGTCGAGTCGAGTCGAGTTGAGTTGAGTCCAGTCCAGTCCAGTTCAGTCCAGTTAGTCCAGTCCAGTTAGTCCAGTCCAGTCCAGTCCAGTTAGTCCAGTTAGTCCAGTTTGTCCAGTCCAGTCCAGTCCAATCCAGTACAGTCCAGTCCAGTCCAGTCCAATCCAGTACAGTCCAGTCCAGTTAGTCCAGTCAGTCCAGTCCAGTCCAGTTCAGTCCAGTCAGTCCAGTCCAGTCCAGTCCAGTCCAGTCCAAACTGGTTCTACTTATGTGCAGTAACAGAGCTGAACGGGAACTTACCTTTGGATCGTCGGCGAGTACAAGATTAAAACTCTCCATCAGATTATCTGAAGTCTTAAAGGTGAAGGAGAGGAGGAAACAGAGGTCAAAGATCAGGTCACTAAATGTTACTTCTGCAGTACTTTTTATTATTATTTTATTGATTGTGTATATATATATATATATATATATATAAATACATATATATACATATACACACAAATATATATTATATTAACCACAGAATCGTAGTATTGTGATATTATTGGTATCATGGACTACCACTATGTGTGTGTGTATAAATATATATACATATATATATATACATATACATATACATATACATATACATATACATATACATATACATATATATATATACTAGTGCTCGGCGCATTAGTGTGATTGCGGTGGTTAACAACGTTAACGCACGTTAGCGAATAGCGCGTTTCCATGACGCCTGACCGGAAAAAGACACGAGCGACGCCATGTTTACGTGACTCCCGATTGTTAAAAGGAGTCTCTAAAGTTAACGCTAAACTGTAAAAACAGAGGCACACATACGCAGTTAACACAGGTACCCGCTGGTCATCCGTAGCGCTGACCGCTCCAGTTCCACCGTAGGCGCGCTAAAGGAGCTAACGCAGCTAACTGGTCAACGGTGCCTGGACTCCGGTGTCGAAGGCGCGTAAACGTGACGTCGCGCGCGTCTCCCCCCCCCCCCCCCCCGTCAGTCGTCATGGAAACGCGGCGTGCCTAGTAACCTAGTGTCCGCCGATTTTGGCAGAGATAAATACTGTATATAATGATATAATGATAGTGAAATATTCACACGTACCCAGTCGGACATATTGAAGTAATCAGAACAGTGTTGTTTTGAGATGGAAATCAGGGACACCTGCAGAAGACGAGGAGCATCACGTTAGAGCATTCAGCCTCACATGTACTCAAATATCCTTATTTCCTTATCTTATCTTATCTATGCAGCTTATTCACAGGGAAGTGTCCACTGTACACTCAATCTCTGCTCATTCTTCGGAAACCAGCTCAACAACAGTGTGCGGCGGAGATCAAGTGCATAAGCCAAATTATTCACATTTCTGAACACGAGTGTGTTACGTAAAAGGTCAGCACTTAACAGACTTGAATAACAACACGTTTTTGGAAAAAACTGACAGCTGTCTGTTCCGTTAAAGGTTAGGTGGGCTGATTTTTTTTTTTTTTTTTTTTTTTTTTTTAATCTGACTTACCAAGAGACCCAGGCAGGTCACTATTTTCCACGATGACATGCTGCTACCGTGTGCATCGAGACTCGCACTATGAAGAGAGAGAGAGAGAGAGAGAGAGAGAAAAAAACGATGACAATATTACAGACACCTTCCTTTTTAGACAAAGACTGGACATAATATCCTAAAACAGATAAAGTGAACTTGTTGAGTGTATTCCTTTCCCAAAACAAACAGACCCACCCCCTAAAGAACAATGATAGTAACACTTAGAGGAACACACAGTTTTAACAAAGGAAGTGAAAGTCACATTCCACTCCATTACGTACACACAACCCACACACACACACACACACACACACACACACACACACGTTGCAGCTCCATGACCCACTCCTATTCTGTTGTGTCGTGTTCCTACACGAAAAGAACATGATTGAAGACCTTGCCTTGACAGTTCTCGCGCTGACGAACCACTTCACAGTGTTATTTTATTATCATCGTTTCCCAAAACTCTTTTCAAAGGGTTAGGGTTACCTTTTCAAAGTCCAAACTCACCGCACAACATTGAACAGAGCAGAAAATGTCTACATAAACATTTATTTATTAGTATTTTTTACTGTCGTCTTCCTGCAACACCTGAATAAAGTGGAACCAATATGGGTTTATATGAAGCTTTCAGTAGATTCGTTGGTCTGGTGTAGGGTATTAATATTTACAGATGATACGTACAATTGCTTAAAGGTGCCATATGTAAGAATGTGGCCAAAAACTACATTACTACATTCAAATTCAAGTTTCGTTTTCTGATGTAACTGGCAACCCGCGGTTGCTCGGCAGCTGAGACTCTACTGACTGCAATGATTGGTAGACGGCGGTAGGTGGCGCCACATGCCAAAACATGATATCAAAACATAAAACATGATTTGCAGTCTGCAAAATATTTTTTTTAATGCAAATATTTTGTCTGTACTGTTGTTGTTGGTGAGTTCAGTTTGTTATATGAACATTATTCCTGAGTCTCTGTGACATAATGCACCTTTAACTATATTTTATGGACTTAGATCACTCACTCATCATTGAACAACTCTAAACTGTTTTGCACTTGCACATGAAACATGTCATCAAAATATCAACAACATTTACTCAGCAGTAGAGCCTGGACCAAAAACCATTTGGTTTTAGTCATTCAAACACGATTAACAGCTTATTGAATTAGTTGACAATTCATCTAGGAATCGATTAATCGCAGCGCCATTTATTATTAACCAACTCGATCAAATGAGTGCTAAACTCCTGAATGATAAAATATCAAATTATTCAAAAACGTATACATACAATTCTTACGCAATAGGCATGTCTGCAAATTTATCTGGCAACCCAAAAACAAGTCTCTGGGAATCACTGCCTTGGTTATTCATCTACATTCATATATTTCCACAGACTATGATTTAAGTTTGGTTCAAATGCCATCGTCCTTCACAAATAAGAGGAAACTAACGTGTCCAGCTTTACAATTTTCAGCCCTTTTTGTGGCGAAAGTGGACGAACAACGGATTCTATGTGTAGAAGAAAAAGAACTGAAAGACTAAACAGAGCGTCATCGGCGAAAGGTACAACAAACCCCAGCATGGCCGGTGGTACGGAGGAGCATCAGTGCCCATTAGATGGATGATCTGCACATTATATAAAGAAAGATTAGTATTAGACGTTTGGAGAGACATGCATCTGTCAACACAACGTCTTTATCCATAAACATTTGGCTTTTTCAGCAGGACAACGCAAGGCACATGGGTCGCTTCAGTGCGTTCGCCTGCAGTCCAACTCTTTCTCCTCGTGAACATGTATGAGGAGAGCTTTTTACAGCACATATGGACAAATACTCCACCCTCCAGAGCTACAACACTGAGTATCTACACTTCCCTAATGACAGGGTAAATAAAAGAACAGGTGACGTGAACCACCACAAATCAAGCCTTGCGTAGGGCTGAACAATTCATCAAAACGATATAAAAGAAATCATGAAATATTGTCCTGACAGACTGAAGAAAACGGCACTGTTTCTCGTGGATCTGCACAAATATCCCCCACGGCATCATCATCATCGCGACATGTAAGCGATCCTCGTCATAAAGATCATTACTTTGGATGTGGGGATAAAGCAGCGCGCAGAGAAATGATCCAGGCTGTGTTGGATACGGAGAGCCCATCATCGTGCATTACACTGTCAAATAAGGGCATACGCTTCCATCCCAATGTCTTCCCCGCAGAACATGACCTGACATGACACAGAACAACTAAAGTGGGAGCTAATAAAAATGTGACAAATTAGCAAATAACTTTATGTATAAATACATAATTGCACATGCTTATCTTCAGTGTAGCGTTAACTTCTCCTGCTCTGCTTCAGGACGGTGGTCGTCCTAGATAGATAGATAGATAGATAGATAGATAGATAGATAGATAGATAGATAGATAGATAGATAGATAGATAGATAGATAGATAGATAGATAATGTATTCATCTCGAGGGAAATTCAAGCCCTCCGGGGCTGGAGCTTCTCCAGGTTAACACCCTGTGACTAATACAGTATACCAATGTGCAATATAGAGTGCCTCTTGTTTCAGCACAACCGAAGCAATCTGATGAAAAAAAGAAAAAGGATTTTCACCAACTATATAAACACACCTGAGCAGAAAGTACCCAAAATATTTTTGCAACTTGTGCACAATCATTGCTACTTTATACCACTACAAAAAATGCCATATAAAATGAATGAGATGACTAACACAAAAAACCCCCACACTTTTTAAATTCTGAATATATGACCTATAAACACACACACACACACACCAGGATGTCCATATAAGGAGCTGTGTGTTATTCCCCATGACAATTTACCATAGGTGCACCTGTGCCACATGAGGACTAAGGGTTAAAGGGGGGACCATCAGAAGGAGTGCCTACTTTAAAAAAAAAGAAGAACTAAACAAAAGTACAGCTAGCCAAACACGGACATCACCAACCAACAAGGCGACGTCACCAACCACCAAGGCGAAGCAAGGAGAGTGAGTCGACTTTCAACTCTAAGGTTGTGGGTCCGATTCCCGGCTCCGCTAGTCTACAAGCCGATGTGTCCTTGGGCACATAACCAAGACACTTCACCTCACTGACGGTGAGGTGTGCAGCTTTGAGCGGTCATCAAGACTGGAAAAGCCTCCCCCAACCAGGATGTCCATACAAGGAGTTCCCATGACAATTTACCAGAAGACTAAGGGTTAAAGGAGGGCACCATCAAAAGGAGTGCCAACGTTAAAAAAAACAAATCAAAAGTACAGTTAGCCAAACACGGACATCACCAACCAACGAAATTACCATTTTGTTATTACAAAATTACACATTTATATTTTCACATACTTTTTTAATTACAAGGTTTGGCCACTCTGGCCAATTTCAAGTTGTTGGTTTTTTTGTTCCTTGCTGTTTTGTATAGTTAGTTTTATTATGTATATATTTTGTTTTTTTTATTCTCAACCTGCCTAATATGGACTACAGATGGAAATTAGCCCCTGGGCTACAATCTGGCGCATTTACATGTACTTGTGTATATGTTCATTAATGTGCATTGTCCTGAAATAATAAATAATAATAAAAAAAATAATAATAATAAAAGTTATTTCATTCATTTTGGAAAAAAATAATATTTTGAACTTATACATTTTTCATTGGTGTCAGATTATTTATAACAAAATGGTGATGAACACTGGTTGGAAGGAAGGGCCCCCCCTGGGGATTTTTGATTAGGGCCCCTACAGACTCTAGAATCGCCTCTGCTGCCAGTGTGTGTGTGAGGGCAGTAAAACGTGAACACAATAACGTGTCCGTGTCTGTGTGCAGTTGTGCAGCCGACAGTGTTGTCCGGCGGCGGTCACACGAGTCTCTACATGTGAACAGAACACCAAAAACGTCGACGTCTGCGCACGTCACCGTTTCATTCACACATATGAAAAAAAAACACATAAAAGAAAGAAAGAAAGAATAGCGCGTGCCAGCGTCTGTCCTGCTGTCCAACAAGTGTGACGCACGCGCGCGCACACACACACACACACACACACATGAATAAGAGCGCGAGGACTTACCGTGTCTCGCGGCGAACGTGTGCTCCGCTCTGAGGTCGAAATCATTGTGATCGTCCTCCTCAAAGCTTTACTTTCACTTTCAGAATGAGTGTTCCCTCCTTCTTCTTCTGCTGCTGCTGCTGCTGCTGTGAGTGTATGACCTCAGACTGGAGTTTTCCCCACAGAATTTTCCAATCACACACCAGAGTTAATGCCTTACATGTTAAAAGACCCAGAGAGAGAGAGAGAGAGAGAGGCAGCTCAGCTCCGCAGAGCGAGAGAGAGAGTGAAGCGGAGACTTGTTCAACAAGAAGGGGAGCGGCCTCCAAAATCACCCCCAGGCCATAATCACTCAATCAATCAATAAATCAATCACCTAAAGTGCTTAAAATGATATCAAACATGGCAACCAGCCCAAGATATGCCTCATATTAAGTATTTAAAAAAAAACAGCAATGGACAAGTGAAGACAAGGAGAAGGAAGGATGTGAAGGAATCTATCTATATATATACATCATGGAGGCTGTGACGAAGGTGTTCTACAAAGGATATGAGAAAGTGTTCTATAAAGCTGTGACTAAAGTGTTCTATAAAGGATATGAGAATGTTCTATAAAGGATATGAGAAAGTGTTCTATAAAGGATATGAGAACGTGTTCTATAAAGGATATGAGAACGTGTTCTATAAAGCTGTGACTAAAGTGTTCTACAAAGGATATGAGAAAGTGTTCTATAAAGCTGTGACTAAAGTGTTCTATAAAGGATATGAGAATGTTCTATAAAGGATATGAGAAAGTGTTCTATAAAGGATATGAGAACGTGTTCTATAAAGGATATGAGAACGTGTTCTATAAAGCTGTGACTAAAGTGTTCTACAAAGGATATGAGAAAGTGTTCTATAAAGCTGTGACTAAAGTGTTCTATAAAGGATATGAGAACGTGTTCTATAAAGGATATGAGAACGTGTTCTACAAAGGTTATGAGAAAGTGTTCTATAAAGCTGTGACTAAAGTGTTCTATAAAGGTTGTGACTAAAAATGGTCTATAAAGGTTGCGACAAATGTGTTCTATAAAGGTTGTGACTAAAGTGTTCTATAAAGGTTGTGATCAACAAAGGCTGTGACTAAAAATGTTCTATAAAGGTTGCGACAAAAGTGTTCTACAAAGGTTGTGTTTTATAAAGGTTGTGATAAAGCGTTCTACAAAGGTTGTGTTCTATAAAGGTTGTGATAAAGCGTTCTATAAAAGTTGTGATCTATAAAGGCTGTGACTAAAAATGTTCTATAAAGGTTGTGACAAGTTTTCTATAAAGATATGACAAAGTGTTCTATAAAGGATGTGACAAAAGTGTTCTGTAAAAGCTGTGATCTATAAAGGTTGTGACAAATGTGTTCTATAAAGGCTGTGTCTAAAGGTTCTATAAAGATTGCAACAAAAGAGTGTTTTATAAAGTTTGTGACTAAAGTGTTCTATAAAGGATGTGACTAAAGGGTTTTATAAAGTTTGTGACTAAAGTGTTTTATAAAGTTTGTGACAAAGTTGTTCTATAAAGGACGTGTTCTAAAAAGGTTGTGACTAAAGTGTTCTATAAAGGCTGTGTCTAAAGGTTCTATAAAGGCTGTGACTAAAAGTGTTCTATAAAGAGAAGAATCAGGTAAAAGCCAGGTGAACGTGCTCTGTTGCCCTCAGGTTTTCAGGGAGGTTTTTCCAAAGACAAAGACCATAATAACAGAGAGGTATTTGGTTTTAACGTTGGGTATAATTAAAGACTGCTACCTGAAGACCTGAGGGTTCTCCACGGGTCATAACCAAACAAATCTCATAAAAGTAAGTGGAGCTCAGACCATTTAGAGCTTTGGAACCAGATATTGAAAGTCACTCTGGGGGGAAAAAAAGCAACAACAAAAAAAAAGTCCAGCTGGACATTTTGGGACTTACTTTAACCATAAAAGGGCCTGGAAATGATCCTGTGAATAAGAGGTTTTGCCCATTTTTCCAGAATAACTTCCAGTATCTGGCAGTGATTTTACGATTTAGAAAAGCAAAAGAAAAAAAAAAGAAAAAAGAGTGACGCTGCTTCCTGCTGTTATGGCTCAAATGTGTGATCAGATCTGATCTTTTCCTCCCAAGTGGCTCACATCAGATATGAGCCATGACAGTGTAAACAGGGGGGGGAAAAAGCTAATTAATTCAAATTCACTTGGACTGTGTAAAGTACATTACATGTGCTCCAGAAGTTATAATATTGCTCTAAAATACAGGGGTGTGATTGGCAAAGGACAAAACAAAGGAAAACAGACGGTGCACCTACCATGACGCGACAGCATTGTATTGTTTGAAAAATAAAAATAAAAATAAAGTGCAATAGTCTACATGGAGAAGAGTTCAACCATGTTTAAAAAAAGATGTAAATGCTCTTTCACTTCATCTTGGCAGAGATGACCTCAGTGCCGCAATTTCCCTCTTGAAGTGAAAGTGGTCGTCAAAGAAACACTGCGAGAGATGTCTAATATTTTTTTGTCCATAAAATATAGTTAAAGGTGCATTACGTCACAGAGACTCAGGAATAATGTTCATATAACAAACTGAACTCACCAACAACAACAGTACAGACAAAATATTTGCATTGAAAAAAATATTTTGCAGACTGCAAATCATGTTTAGGCATGTGGCGCCACCTACCGCCGTCTACCAATCATTGCAGTCAGTAGAGTCTCAGCTGCCGAGCAACCACGGGTTGCCAGTTAGGTCAGAAAACGAAACCGAAGTAGAGACCTCTGTATTTTGTATTTGAATGTAGTAACCGTTTTTGGCCACATTCTTACATATGGCGCCTTTAAAATGTTGAGCAGTGTTTATCAAACCTGGAACCTAGTTTTAATGATTTTTTGGAGCAAAGGAACCAGACAATATTCACATGTAAGAAGCTAAAAAAATCACAAAGCTTGTATTAATTAAAAAAAAATAAAAAAATAATAATAATAATAATGTTAAAATTAGTCTCTAAAGTAACGCTAAACTTTAAAAACAGAGGCATAGATATTTTTGTTTAATAAACAGACCGCTACAGTTCCACTGTAGGCGCGCTAAGCGACACTTAAGGAGCTAACGGAGCTAACTGGTAAACGGTGCCTGGACTCAGGTGCCGCGGCACGTAAACATGACGTCACCCGCCTCTTTTTCCCGATCAGTCGTCACGGAAACGCGTTGTGCGATAACGGTGATGCCATTACCCGCAATTAACCGCCGTTTACTTGCCCAGCACTCGTAACAACATGGACAACATGGCTTGTTCAGTTTAATCAAGTTTTACTTTGAGCTGGGTCCAAGACACTGGGAGAAAGACTTTTGTGGCAGAGGCACTAAATCTCGCCCCCCCCCTCCCCTGAAAAGAATAGGATCAGCAGTGGGCTGAGTTACACGACGTCACCATCTGCTGCAAGAACAAAAAGGTGACTCAGCACATTTTCTCTGACTTGAATCACGATTTACTTATGAACTTGAACTCGACTGAAGACTGAATCCATCTGTCCTACACGTCAGGGTCGCCCTCGTGTTTCACTTAATGATGAACACATTTATTTTTCAAATAAAAAAAAGTTATCTCATCAGTTTGAATTAATAAAATACTGAAGCACGGTAGGGTCAGTAAAGATTTATTTGTTTATTTTTTTTTTACACAACATGCCTTTACCATCTTTATAAAGTCCACATCAGGTTTTATAAGTCACACGGAGTCTTCTCGACAGACCACAACAACAATTAACGCATTTTTAATTGTTTAAAGATAAAACAGTCGTTGTACCAGGTTAAAAAACAAAAACAAAAACAGAGATCAAAAGTGTTAATATTGTACCTTGGTTTCTAAAATCTAACTGCAACTGTAACCTCGCTGCTAAATGATCGCAGACATTTTTGCAGTTTTATGCACTTGATAATAATAACAATAAAACTAAAATAACATATTAGCAGTGAAGTGGACTGAGGCACAGAACCGGTGTAACTGGTTTTATGGACTTAAGGCTGTGAGTGAAGCATAAACAGAGATGATCAGTGAGCATTAAATCACATTTAAGTGAAGCACCCTTAACCCGACGTGTACAAAAACTATACCTTTCCATAAACAACATTTTACAAAAATAGGTCTAATTTCAAAATCTATTTTGGCGTGAATTTGTTTTTTTACGCTGACGCCCGACAGTAACGTTCACCATCCTCTCTCTCTCCCTCCGTCTGAAAACTAAACTTTGCTTTGGCACAAACCCAATTACCAGAAAAGTTGGGACTGTAATGACAAAATTAAAAAAAAAAATTTGCACCATTTAACAGATAAAATGGTGACAAAGTATTGTATTTTGCAAAGTGGATGGGCAAACTCCAAAAACTCAAAGTGGAAACATATGTTGTTTTTTTTAGCAGAGTTGACATTTTTGCTTTCTTTTGGGGGAAAATGGATATGGCACTGCCAAAAAAGGAAAAAAAAAATAACATTGTTCATCCTTTACCAGAAACTCTTTGTCTGTCAGCAGGACAATAACAAGAGTGTGTGTGTGTGTGTGTGCTTTACTGGCCTGTCTGCAGAGGTTTTTATAAAGCAGCTGCACCGACTGCTATAAAGAAAATACTTGAATTAGTTAGTAATCCACTTGAAGGACATACGAGCCAATGGAGAGAGAGGTAGAGATGTTGACGAGCGTTTACTCTGGCGTTCAGAGACAAACAGAAGCCACCCGCGGTTTAAAGCTGCTGATGTTAAAAGGGATAGTTCGGGAATTTTGGACACGAGACCTATTTTTTCCAACTCAACCGGTGTGATGGAGACGTCTGGAGACGTTTTCAAGAAATTTCACTCAGTTCTTCTAGTTGCAGAGCTCGCTGGCGCTATGGCTAGCGCAAGTCAATGGCACAAGTTAGCATGGCATTAGAAACACACAAAACAAACAATCTGTGTTTGAAATGTTGAATGTTGTTGTGAATGTTTGAAATAAAACCAACCTTTCAATTTGAAGGATTTATGTCTCAGCAGCAGTGCGTCATACTTCCTGTTAGGCTATGTTCGCTGGTGCTATGGCTAGCGCAAGTCAACGGTACAAGCTAGCATGGCATTGGAAACACTCATACCGGCAGACTATCGATGTACATATCTGTGTTGATAGAATAATATTTGAAACAAAACTAACCTCGCGTCGCATCAATTTTTGAGGGACTACTTTCTCAGCAGCAGCGGAATCAGTCCGCCGCTGCCATAGCCTAACAGGAAGTATGACACGATGCTGCTGCTGAGACATAAATCCTTCAAATTGCAAGGTTGGTTTTATTTCAAACATTCTATCAACACAGATATGTACATCGATAGTCTGCCGTTACAATTGATTTGCCTCGGTTGCAATGTGGAATCGGTATGAGTGTTTCTAATGCCATGCTAACTTGTATCATTGACTTGGGCTAGCCATAGCATCAGCGAACTCGGCAACTAGAAGAACTGAATGAAATTTCTTGAAAACGTCTCCATCACACCGGCTGAGTTGGTAAATAGGTCTTATGTCCGAAATCCTGAACTATCCCTTTAAGGCATCAATTTATCGAAGAATCCATCTAAAGTCGTGACAAACTGAAGGCTTTCTATCCAAAGTCGCTGTATTAGTAGACAAATGTGTACATTATATACATACAGGAATGTGTCCAGAACCCCTTTTAGATTATTTATTAAACACACACATTCACACAGAGAAGACACTTTAACAGTATTCTTGTTACAAGGTTTCCTTTAGGAATTGCATTGACTTAAATGTTGCATTGAAACTGTTTTACTGAACCAATAACTTGGCGCACAGTTCTTAAAAAGCCTCGCTTCAATATAAAAGAAAAATAGAATAAAAAAAACAATAACGCTCATGACCTTTGACAGTTTCTCATCGGCATGCGGAGATTCAACAAAAATAAAAAGAGCCACACCTCGGACTGTGACGTGAGCTTTCCGGGTCATGTTTAGGATTCCCTTTTTTGACGTAATGGAATGGAATTCTGGGTCAGGACGTGGACGCGGCGGCCCCTCCGTCGTATCCTCTACCTTTCAGGTAGTTTCCGTCCGACTCATCGTTTTCCATTTTTTTAGCCTTGCAACTTTAACATTTAACACTCTCTGACCCCGGAAACACGAATATAAAACCGCAGTGGACCGCGTCAGTGGGATCAGCCGTGCAGCGTCATTTCACACTTTAAAAGGTCTACGAACTTAAAAACTAAAACGCCATATCCCGACCCCCCCCCCCCTCTTCACTTTTATAGGGAACTCGGACGTGTTAAATGAGGAAACGCGTCTTGTTCCCTAAAGACTTCCTTCCTAAGTGGTGACTTTGACTCCCTCTTTCTAAGAAGAAGAAAAATCACCACTCACAGATCTCATATTATTCACAGAAAAAGCAGGAAATGTAAGCGTTTTGTATATATGTCACATATAACTGAGAAAACAAGTTTATATGTTCATGCAAGGGCAAATGGAATAACTATGAATGAAAGAAAACATGTTGAACATGCTCATGTTCAAAACATGTGTTCCCTCCCTTTAAATTATTCAATTCACTTATACGACACTTGTGAGGCTCTACGTAATGGGGCGCTTTAAAAAAAAAAAAAAAAAAAAAGTGTTTTTTCTAAATTACAACAGGCTGAACGGATGCTGCCTACTGCATTCAGAGGAGCTTCTTGGCCTGTGGCTTCACTGAGCCTTTGGAGGACGAGGAGGGTTTAGGCTCAACAGAGAGGACAGTCATGATGTCCTGGAGAGCTTTACGGACCTGAGCTCCAAACCGGTGGGAGTCCTGTTAGGAAAGAAAAACCACAGAAGCAAATTAAGACTACTAAGGTCTACAAGAGATCTACAGACAGACGAAGAGGTGACAGGAAGTGGAGAGGAGAAACGGTTAACATACTAAGTCTAATAATAAGTCCTTAGCTAAGTATTTTTGTTTTCTTACCACTTCTGGAGCTCATCAGGACCAGTAAAGTAAAACCTGGTCCTAATGAGGAAGAACCTAATTTCTGAGGAACTAGGTTTAGGGCTGAGAGTTTTAAATTGTGGTTTTGGATAAGGTTTAAGGAAGCACATTGCATTCACTGCACAAATTTTTCCGAGTATTTTTCTTCTTCCGATTTACAGAATTATTACAGAATTTGAAACATTAAAACGCATGCATTCCTTTATGGAGAGCCCGATTTAATGGTAACAACTAGTGCTGGGCACATTAACGTGTTAACGGCGGATTGCGGCGCTAACGTTAATGGTGTCATGTTTACGTGACTCCCAATTGTTAAAATGAGCACACATACGCAGCTATTTGTAACGCTGCTCTTTTTCCGTTTAATAAACAGACCGCTCCTACTTCGGCTGTAGGCGCGCTAACGGCGCTAAAGGAGCTAACGCAGCCAACTGGTAAACGGTGCCTGGACTCCTGTGCCGCGGCACGTAAACATGGCGTCGCACGCGCCCTTTTCCGGTCAGTCGTCGTAGAAACGCGATGTGCGCTAACGTTGGCGCGATTAACGGGAGTTAACCTCTGTTAACGTGCCCAGCACTAGTAACATGGACGGCTTGTTGAGTTTAATCAAGTTTTACTTTGAAACAAATAATATTATACAGCGACTAGACAATTGCAGGAGCACATAATATGTATACAAAAGTGGATTTTGGGTCATATAAACCCATAAATACTACACGGTGTTCCTTTAAGTGTCATAGATGGATGTATTCCCATTAGTTTGTCGACTTTACGCAGGCATGGGAGTCACGTGCGAGTTCTCGCGGGAGTTCGAAGTATCTCGATAATTCAGAAAAAAAAAAAAAATACCACGGAAAACAGAAAACTAAAATAAATAACTCAGAAAAACAGGAGTTTCTTTTTTTCCTTTCTTTTAAATTAATGCAATGCGCTTCCGTAAGGGTTAGCCATTAACTAGTTATGGTTCAGGTTTGGGATAAAGCTTTGTTTAAGCTGTCCACATAAATCAATGCAGTGTCCCAAGAAGAATATCCATGCAAACCTGTGTGTGTGCATTATTTTTTGTGTAGATAAAGTCGAGTTTACTTACAGTCTCTTTGCAGGAGTGTTTGGATGACACGTGGAAGTTGATCAACTCCTCGCCCACAATAATGTACGAAACCCCATATCCGTCATCGGCAACCTGACATGACCACACACACACACACACACACGTCATCATCATCATCATCATCACCAGAGATTAGCCTCACACAGTCTGATGCACGTGAAACTGGATTATGTTAAATATGCGGACACATCTCGAGGTAAATTGACGAGCGACTCACGGGTCCAAATCCTCCACCCAGTGAAATGAAGTCTGGGTGATTCTTGAGGTCAAAGAGCTCCATCTGCTGCACTGGAGTCTGACTGGTGGAGAGACGCCAAGGCTCCGACAGAACCTGCAACGTGGGGAAGAGCGCGGGGGAAAAAAGAAATGATATAAACTGAGATAAATCGTCACATCCAACCTTTCTCTGTTGGTGCAACCGTCTGGTTTTTGAAGGATTAAAGTCCAGTTCAGGTAAATTCACAGTGAACACACGGAGCTCCACGATGGTCACACTGATATATTAACAATGACACCCTGACCTTTATTCTAGTCAATCAGGTCAAAAGTTCATCTCATCCCATATTTCTTTACAATACATTTTTAAGTTGAGCTTCACTCAACACAGGCTCTTTTCCTCCTAATCCATGTTAAAACCATGACCTGGATTTGGATCAGTAAAGATCAAGCTGACAGGTGTGCATTACTGCTTTGTACTTCATGGCATAAGTGAAACGCCAATGACAGCGGCACAGACAGTGATCGATTGCTTACCTCTTTCAGGAATGGTGACTCCACCCCCAGGTATTTGGAAACCACATACAGGCAGAAGAGGTGTCTGTCAATTCCTGCACCGGTCATAGCCATCCGATAAAGGTTCTGGTGCTTCTCTGAAGCCAGTCGGAAGAGTTGTCTGCATCGTTCCTCCGCCTGATCGAACCAAATCACACTTTCATTCAAATCCCTTAAACCTAAGATCACTTATTCATTCGTTATCCATCAGAGATTTTCGTTTTTCTGTGTGCACGTGTCTGACTCGTTACCTCTCCGCCATCGAGAGCTTTGACAAAGGCAGAGCTTTCGTTGGAGCAGGATCGCACCGTCTCGGTCCTGCCCTCCCTGAACAGACGTGTCATCGAAGCTTCGTAGGTCAGACAGAAACCGCCGCGATCCTGCGGGAAGGTGGAGGAATTAAGTTTCAACAGGACGACAGCGATGAGAGTTACTCATAGATATACTGAAATATGCAAGCACTGGATAGATCATGAGTCATGAAACCTTGTTTGTGCAAAAACCTATCTTCCATAGAAATTCATGCCAGATGATTTGCATGCAACAGTTTGTAACCTCATTCCTAAAGACAGACATCACAGCAGGATGACAGTATTCCCCTCTCATATCTTTCCACCACAGCCAGAGTTTGGGGTCACGTAGAAATGTCCTTATTTTTTAAGGAAAATCGCATTTTTTCCAATGAATATAACATTAAATTAATCATAAATACACTCCATACATTGTTAATGTGGTAAACGACTATTCTAGCTGTGAATATGTACATAGGTGTATGGAGGCCCATTTCCAGTGTTCTAATGGTACATTGTGTTTGCTAATGGCGTTAGAAGGCTATTGGATGATTGGAAAACCATTGAAAACCCAATGCAATGATGTTAGCACAGCTGACTTGACTCTTTGACAAATGGGCAAAATGATTATTTTGAATAAAAATCCTTATTTCTAATCTTGTCAATGTCTTGACTATATTTTCTATTCATTTTGCAACTCTTTTGAGGAATAAAAGTCTGACTTTTAATGGAAAACACAAACAAATTGTACAGGTGACCCTACGGCAGTGTATACATACATAGATATGTATAGATTGAGAGACATGGAGAGCGTGTGTTACCCTAAAGTATGCCAGTTGTAAGCCGATCTGTATGAATGCGTCCGGGCTGACGCGGAGCTTCTTGATCCGTCCTTTGCCAAACTCTCTGAAGGGGAAAATGTGGCAGTCCACATCGTCCGCCAGTGTCTGAGCAACAGCCAGGGAGCTCTGCACCTGAGCCTGAACCTGTCACAGAGAAGAGCAAACAAACTTCAAACCTGAAACAAAATGTAAACATTTTTTTGTATTATTTATAAGGAAATGTGTTTCTCCAAAGATAAGACCGAAGAGTAATGACCGTTTCACTGGTTGCTATACTTAGATTCATGAAAGGGGGAGTAGGCAATGTTAGTGGAGACAGGAAAAAGGGAAACAGGAAAACCATTTGATATCACAGCAAACTGAAAGAGAAACGTCACCTTCCTGTAAATAGATTTTTAATTTGTGGGGAAAACCAGCAAAAAATAATTGCTGCCTCCTGTTCATGACAGAACGCAAACCCTCGACTTCAGAGAGCAGACAATCATATCCACCATATGTGAACAGTAGCTCTGACTAATCAAATCAGATAAAAGCTCAGTCTCTGTCTGAGTCTATACTCAAACTCTGCGGTTTCATCGTTTCCTGAAGACGACTTACTTCTTGGTGTCAAGAAGCTCGAGAACAACATCCTGCCAAGCACAGGTTATCTCAGTTTGGAGTCATTTCCTGTGGTTACTTTGTTCTACAAGTCATTGTGAGCGACTATCTCGGCACTGAAAAACAGAGAAGGTCAAAACAAAGTGGCTCCAGATTTAATAATTTTCACTCTGCAGGATCTGTGGCGGTCTGACTAAACACTCTACTACGCGATGAATCATCTTCTATCACGTCTGCAATCGTCGATTTGAACCTTGGTTAATTGTCCACAGAAAATAGAGCAGCACTATATCAATCAAGCGAGGAAAGATTGTAATAATTAACAAAACAGAAAGTGGTCCAGATCAGTGTCTGTCTTCTTTTACATTCTCTTTTCATGTCATTGTATAAAGGGGGGGGGGGGGGGCGCAGGTATAAACCCCATTTTAATAATGACTGTAAAAATGAGGAATACGTGGAAAAACTGTGTATGTTTTGTGCAGAAGCATCGCTGAATTCTCAGAGCCTGAACTCATCTGAGACGAGACAGTGGACGACGGTGTCATGTGGTCAGACAAGTCCACATTAGGGCTATGTACCAAAGACGCAAGGCCTCATTTTACATGAGTCACAACTGTGTGTGTGCGCTCGACTGGCCTGTCTGCAGTCCAGATTCAAGGAGCATCATGAAAAGGAGAGTGACCCTGGTCTCAAGTCATGTATAAATCAACAACAGGCAAACAGATTCAGATTCCACTTGCAAAGAATTTCTACCTACAATTCCCAAATGGTTAAAAATGGTACTGGATAGTAAAAGGTGACCCAGAAACACAGTGGTAAAGTCGGCTCAGTCTCATCTTTTGAAGTTTTTAAATTTGTTTATCATTTAAAGGGGACATTATTATGCAAAGTCAACCTTTTAATGCTAATATTTGGGACTCTGGGGGCCCCATCAGTGGGCAAAGTGTGAAAAAAGATGATTTTGTGGTCCTCCTCAGTCTAAGTACAGGAGATAAAACACACAATGTTGACTTCCGCACTCATTGGGAAGTCACAAGAGGCTAAATTCCTGGAATTGTTGTCTCGCTTTGTTCGTAAAACACGTAAAGAGTGCTGGCGAGGGCAACGGTATCTGAAAAACCAGAAGTCTGCGAAAAGTTCTACTCTTGGCTCCACAGTGCAGCACAGAGTTCTACACAAACTCCAGCCTCAGAGGGTTTATCTGTCCAGTGGATACATGTTATATATGACGGCAATGTGTCTGCTAGAGCCTGCAAATGATCACTTTTCCAAATGCTAACTGCTGTTAGCTCCCAGTAGCCTCTGTGGCTGATGTCATTTCCTGTCCCTTAAGTTTCGTTTTACTGATTAGGACACCAGGGAACTAGGTTAACTTGGAGAAATATAGCATAATAGGACTACTTTAAATTAAAAAACATTGAATTGACATTTTGATAGTTAATAGCTGTTGCTTTTAGAAATGAGTAGAAAACTAAACCAACAGGAATTTCTCTTTAAGGAGCTTGAGTGCCTGAGAAAAGATTTACAGTAATCCATCCAACAGCCATAAACATCGAGGTAGTTTGACCACAAGACCAAACGTGATCCTTCCACCATCCCTGCAGCCAAGTGGACTAAAAAGTAGATCTAGGAGCTGGGCAAAACATGCTTAACATTTCCAAATTGTGGTGCAGGGTCCCCAGTGTAACTGAATGTGATTTTCCTTTACATCAGTGTGTTACAGCTAGAGGGTCATTGTTCACATCCATGTAAAGCGCACTGACTCTGTGGCATCTTAGCCCAGACATGACATTTTTAAATGTTTAATAAAAGGGTACTCACTCGGTCTTTGGTTGTTAAGAGTTAAGGATTATTGAATCCTGTCAGTGGCCTTGACATGTGGCATTATGTCAAATATCAGATAAACCTTTGTACCAGGTTTGATTCACTCAGGGTCTTCCTGAGGATATTGCTATTATAAGAGTGGGACGGACAACCATTGGTCTGTTGGTCCTGTGTAAAACAGAGCGTCTGAACAGATGCCAAGTCTATTGTGTGTTACAAGTCATGCTGATGCCAGAGCACCAATAGTTCATTAGGAAAAGTACCATAATAACCAGCCCCAACCGTTCCATTCTTTGGTACACTTCCCTTGGGCTACCAAAATAAAATTATACAGTGGAGCTGGACCAGTTGGCTCCACCCCTGACATGTCACTTGATTGGGCGATAGAAAAAAAATCCATGTAATTTGATCGGTGTAAATATCGCATGAAAGTTCAGGCAAAAGCCTGCAGTCCATTCCCGCAAAAAAGCGTCAACTTCCTGTCGAGACACAAGGCCACAAACCGAGCAGGTAAAGTAAAAGGTACAGTTCCCAGCTTTGACCTCTGATTTTACCATTCCAAACCGTACAATACCGTACCACATCGAACATGGCCATGATGGAAACACAACATTTATGGCTGAAGAGTGGGATTAGAGCTACAACAGCTAACTACTATTTTCTCAATGAATTGTTTGGTCCATAAAATGTCATAAAACATAAAAAAAAAAAAAGTAATCAGTGTTTGTCAAACCCTCGTAAGTCTTGTTTTGTCCACAAACCATAATGATTCAGTTTTAATGATTTTTTTTTTGTTATGTGGGGCAAAGCGACAAAGAAAATATTCACATTTAAGAAGCTACAGCGATCAGAAATCTTGTTTTAATCATGAAAAAAAGCTTCAAAACAATTATCAAAATAGTTGACGATTTATTTCGTCATCGATAAACAATCGACTCATTGTTTCAGCTCCAAGTGGGATCT
This sequence comes from Microchirus variegatus, assembly GCF_963457635.1. Classification (NCBI taxonomy): domain Eukaryota; kingdom Metazoa; phylum Chordata; class Actinopteri; order Pleuronectiformes; family Soleidae; genus Microchirus; species Microchirus variegatus. The sequence goes on from NC_139811.1 coordinate 6,540,440, forward strand.
TACTTTAAAAGGGGGATTGCTCTCATTCTTCCAATTCCCCATTATCTCTGCTTTTCTTTGTTGTGATTCTGAAACCAAAATTGCTCCAACAGTCTCTGAGCTCAGTGAAATGCCAAATAAACCTCACCCTTTCCCCTCATGGGTGCCATTATTAATCTCTGAAAGGTCTGAATAGACGAAATGTCACCTCAGTGACGACCACAGTAATTTTGCAACGGGAAACCACCTGTAAAGTTAATTTTTAAACTCACCGATACTCTCACCTCAACCCCCCACACACACAACCTGTTGAAATGCATGTGAAGGGTGCACGAGTGCAAACAATAACAAACTCCAGTTGCCAAAAAGAGATTAAATTCCTATCTTGTAGCCAAGGAAAACATTTGGGTTTGAGAATCACTTGGTTTCAATTGGGGGGGGGGAATTATATTTCATATACAATAGTCCTCTCAGGCCATTTTACCCTCTAAAGGGCTAATGCAAACATCAACATGCAGTATAGTTAACTGCAAGTTGCCAAGAAAAAGTGATTTGGGCTCCTACATTGCAGCTGCGGGGATATCTTTGCTCCATTTGTTTCATTTGGGGGAAAAATACGAGTTATAACCCTAACCCTACACTATATATTCTATTCTATTTAACTTTGTTATATGGTCTCAGTGTTGAGATCTTTTTTTATATTGTACTTTTCTTGTTAATGCGTGGTTATTATTTATTATCCTTATCTTTACGGTCTTGCTGCTGTAAATTCCCCCACTGTGGGGCAAATAAAGGACTCTCTTATCTTAATCATTACGGCTATCTCAGTCCATTTTACCTGTGGAAATACCTGGAAAGGGCAAACGTAAATGGTAACCTGCAGTCATCCGGTTGCCAAAAAGTGATCAGGGCCCTTAGCTTTGTGGCTGAGGGGATGTTTTTTGGACGAAAACAAAGGCATTATCCCCAACAAGATACTGCCTCTAACTCTAACCCAACTACACTTTAAATCTTAGTCTTAAACTCAAGTTACTGCCTCATTAGGGCTAGGTTTTGGTCCAAGATCAGTGTTTATGCCAGAAAAAAAGTCCTAAAGACATAAACACACACACACAATAAAGCAACACTGTTAAAATGAGATGATGATAATGTTATCCTTCACTCCTTATCAGTGGCCACAGTGGTTTCCTCACTCCTCATTATTTTACTACTTTTTCCATCTGTCCCCTTGTAATGAACTCTTCATTAACCCATAATAATATGCCTGTAAAGTCCCTCTGATCTTGCCAAAATAATTCCTTTATCTAAAAGCCTCTTCCAACAAGAATGTACTTGCTTTATTATATAATGTGCGTGAACAGAGCCCCCCACCCCCCATCTACTGTAATACATATTTTGTACCCTCTTATTAACACAAAAGCAAGTATTAGAAAACACCCTCAATGTCTTAAAAGACTTAAAAGAAACACACAGCTTCCACTTAATGAAAAATAACTTTCCAGATTGTTTTTTTTTGTTTTTTTGTATGCACACAGCTTGTGGAAGTTGATAAGAATAAATAAATACTTGGCTCTCTGCATCAGGAAGTCAGACAGTGAGGCGGCAGAAGAGAAAGAAAGAGACACGCAAAGACATTTTGGCCCGGTTCATTTGGGTCGGTCCCAAAAGTAAAAGAGAAAGTGAACTTGAGAGTGATGATATTTATATGGATCTACGCACTGTGCCACATGCGAGACATTAACGCTAGGACACATATCCATGCTAGCTTATCACCGAGTCGAGTCTTTACACTGGTTTATTATCAAAAACCGTCTTTCTCCTCCTCAATATGATTCCTGTTCTTTTGAGATTAAGAGAATATTCTGACTCATTTTGTTTTTGTGTTTTTAACTAAATGATAAATTGGCAGTAAATGTCACAAAAAAAGCAAATTTTTAACTCATCAAAACGTGCATTAGCATGGACTGAAAAAGACTTGTTCACAGCAGGAAAATAATACTGATGGCTGAGTTCCAACGGGCTCCATTTTGACAAAAGCTACTTGTGATTAATTACTGTGATGCGTCAGCACCGTGTGAATGGTCCGTTTGAGTGTGCATGTGACTGTCTCACCAACTCCTATCCTGACCGTTAATGTGACAATAACAATGATGCTTTTCCTGCTAAAATATGAAAGAGGCTTAAAGAAAGATTGAAAGGAATTGGGCATTTTCACTTTGTCATAAACGGGGGGGGATCACAGTCACATGGAGTCCCTACATAGGTGTGGGGGACCTGTGCCTGCCTCTACAGCCACGTGCACAACCGTTCAAAAGTTTGTGCTCACTAAGAAATGTCCTTATTTTTGAAGGAAAAGCACGTTTTTTTTTTTTTTTTCAATGAATGAATATAACATTAAATGAATCAGAAATACACTCTATACATTGTTAATGTGGTAAATGACTATTCTAGCTGCAAACGTCTGGTTTTTAATGGAATATGTACATGGTGTATAGAGGCCCATTTCCAGTGTTCTAATGGTACATTGTGTTTGCTAATGGCGTTAGAAGACTATTGGATGATAAGAAATCCCTTGTGCAATGATGCTAGCACAGCTGAAAACAGCTTTGCTGGTTCTTTGACGAAAGGGCAAAGTTATTATTTTGAATAAAAATCATTATTTCTAATCTTATCAATGTCTTGACTATATTTTCTAGTCATTTTGCAACTCTTTTGATGAATAAAAGTGTGAATTGTAATGGGAAAACACAACAAAAATAGTGCACAAAGTGACGGAATGAAAGCCTTCAGACACAATCGTAAAAACATGTAGGTGGTGATAAGAACTAGAGGAATAATTACCTCAGAGGGGATGTCCCACTGAAGCCTCTGAGGGTGGGGGAGTGAGCGGTCCACCTCGCCCTTACAGTGTCCATCCTCAGTGTAACCGAGCTGGAAGGCATCTGTGGCCAGGGTGTACTGAAGAAGAGGAAAACATTCTCATGTTTACATCCAAATACACAACATCCATCCATCAATCACACCCTGGACAGGTCACCAGTCCAACATCATCCACATTTTTCATTAAAATAAAAATTACATTTCATTAAAATAATCTAAAATTCAAACATTGCTGTGGACGTAGCCTAACAATTACTCAATCCATTCATTTGAAATATTTATTGTGTTGTGTTTTAACCTTTTGCATTTCTATGGATGATTTGGAAGAACATATGAATATTTTAATGGGCTACTTTTCACCTACTTATTAGACTGGTCACTCTGGAAACTTCCCCTCTCATCACCAACAGTAGGTGCGACAAATATATCTTTAAAAAGCAGTGTTTCATTAACCACTCGCACTCACATGGTTCACTGGGGAACTTTCCATCGTGGCTTACACCCACCTTATCAGCAGCAGCAGCAGCAGCTATCAGAAAAATGATAAATCTTTCTGCTGCTTTTTTTTTTTTTTTAAACCTATAAGACAGAGACAAACCCACCTCCCACAGGTGAGCAACAGTGGGTGCATCAGCCCACGAGTGCTCTGCGTTCAGTCCACTCTTCCCGTTCTTGTAGATCACAATGGAGAATGATTTATCAAACCACCTGGGAGACCGAGACAGGCAAACAATTAGCCTTACACTTCAGCAACAACATGGTGATCGACATGGTCTGGCAATCATTTTTTGAAAAGGGAGGTTGTTATCTTCTTCATAATGTCCAAGTATAAGCTTGGCAATAACAATAGTAATAGTGTGAATAATAATAAAAAATGAGATATTACACCACTACAATGTGATTTCTAATGTAATATTCATGTATTTTCTTGGTAATGACAATTACAATAGGCTTCCACTTTTCTATCGATGCATCTATTTTAATATATGTGCCGATCACTGAAAATAAACATTTCATGCTATTTGACAATAAAAAGAATGATGATGATATGGCAAAATGTTAACTATTCAGTTCATCCGTTCATTTAAAGGTGCCATATGTAAGAATGTGGCCAAAAACAGTTACTACATTCAAATTCAGAATACCGAGGTCTTTTAGGTTTCGTTTTCTGACGTAACTGGCAACCCGTGGTTGCTCGGCAGCTGAGACTCTACTGGCTGCAATGATTGGTAGATGGCTGTAGGCAGCGCCACATGCCAAAACATGATTTCAAAACATAAACATGATTTGCAGTCTGCAAAATATTTATTTTAATGCAAATATTTTGTCTGTACTGTTGTTGTTGGTGAGTTCAGTTTGTTATATGAACATTATTCCTGAGTCTCTGTGGACATATTAGGAGGATTTTACGGCCAGTTGCTTTAGATTTATT
>NC_139811.1:6544930-6642430 GCF_963457635.1 Microchirus variegatus
TGTTCGACAGAACACAAAGCATTAGGGTAGAGTGTGTTCTGTGTACTCTGGCGCCCCCCAGTGACAAGATTTCAAATTCAGCAGACGCGGTAATTTAATCTCTTTCAGTCCCGGTCAAAATAATAATAAAAAGACACTGATGCAAAGTTTCAGGCTCAATATTACTGTGCAATATTTGGCAAATTCATGAGATTTCCGAATTATTTTGTTTGTGTTAAAGACAAAAGATCAAAGATCATACACCAAACCTAATTGGTAACAAATTTTCTAAGCTCATTCTATTCTTCTAACTTGAACCGAGTGTGTATTTGCCGTTTGTAGTACTGAAAGTACTCATTAAAACCTCTATATGGAACCCAGTAGAATTTGTTCTTGGTTCTTTAGCTCATTCCATCAGAAAGCAAATAAATGTCTCTAAATAAATAGTGTATTGATTCATGTGCAGTTAATTATTCTGAAAAATCATGGTCTTTGTACATCCTTTCACAATTGTATTCATAAATGCACCACAGCGCCTATGGACATTAAAGACCCACTAATGAGTATGCATCAGATTCTCTTCTCTGCATTTACTGTACTTTATTTTGGTAAAGGCCCACTTGTAGACGTATACGGTTGGCGTCAACAAATCTCTCAAAGTTTTAGTATCTGCTCATGCAATTAGCCACAACACTAAACGAGGCAATCAGAGATGGCAGACGTCAACCATTCATGCAACAAGCCTCGGGCGCCCTCTGCTGGTCATAGTGGCAAGCGCAGAAACATAGAAAGACACACAGAGCCACCAAAAGCCCACTCCGTGAGGTGACGGGATAACGTTCCACAGATAAGAGAGATCTCATGCATAATTTAAATAAATTCCACTCGTACCTGTCTCCAGCGGTGAGAGCCCCCAGTTTTTCCTCTCCAGTCTGTGGGGGCGAAGTGTCCTCCAGGATCCTCTGCACCTGGTACTCGATCTCCCGAGGAGACAGCAGTCGGCCCGCCCGGTACACCCACAGGCGGAAAAAGCGGCCCTTATGGTACACGGTCACAAACTCGCTGTCCAGCCAATGCTGCAGTACATCTGGGGAGGAATGGAGGATCGTTTTTCATTTCAGACATTTCACAAACACATTTCAATTGAAATCATTAAAACTGTGTCTAATGAACACAGAAGTTACCAGTCTCTTCTCCTGGCGTGCGCGTCGTGTTGAACATCCTCTCACACTGAGCAGCACACAGAGGGATAACGGTACCTGGAACACGACTCTTGACGCACAGAAAAACACACACATTTCTTTTTAATATTTACATTTTTTTCACATTAGAAAGAAATACAGTGAGACCAAGACATAAACAATAACTTAAAGGTGCATTATGTAATAAATCTAAAGCAACAGGCCACAAAATCCTCCTAATATGTCACAGAGACTCCGGAATAACGTTCAATAACAAACTGAACTCACCAACAACAACAGTACAGCCAAAATATTTGCATTCAAAAAATATTTTGCAGACTGCAAATCATGTTTATGTTTTGAAAATCATGTTTTGGCATGTGGCGCCACCTACCGCCGTCTACCAGTCATTACAGTCAGTAGAGTCTCAGTGAATTTGAAGTTTTGAATTTGAACAGTAAACGTTTTTGGCCACATCTTACATATGGCACCTTTAAGCATATAAAATATCTAATAATGTAGCATTATTATGCTTTCTACAGTTAGCAATGCTAGTGTGTTATTGCCACACAGAAAGATCATTTGTGATTATCCCTCATGCAATTATTGAGACTGTTCAATTCTAATATTTTGTATTTGTAATGTTTGTTAAATAAAAATAAAACCTCTACAATTCCACAGCCATACGCGCTTCTGTGAGACTCAATAGTACAGCTACCATTATTCACCCGGGGGGGGGAATAGTTGAAGCACGTATGCGTGTTTAACCAGTTTACTTCCAAATGTGCTCATTGTTCATCTTCCTTTGGCAGCGACACAGGAAATTCCTAACCATACCCTTCCTGACTGACTGTTGGCACTGATATCACCACTGGACCTCAGCAACGTGTCCTTTTCACCCCCGTGAATCGCCTCAAAGTGTCTGTTATTATGGGTTTAGTTCCGTCTGTCTGCACTATTGTGTTTCAAACCCCCTTGTAAACATCCATCTTATCCAAAATAAAAAAGCAAAAAACAAAACAGTTCAACATCACCCCCCCCCACCCCCCAAATCCATCACCTCTGCAGAAATGCATGCAGTTTTACCGGTTTGAGTTCCTCTCGGTTTAACTTGCGGCGGTAGAGAAGCAGAGCGGTGATGGTGTTACCTGCTCTGGCAGCCTGCAGCGGAGTGGGGGTCACATAAAGGAAGTCCTGGAAGGGTAATGAAATGAATCATTAAAACCTAAATCCTGTGAATGTGAATCTTTGAACAAATAACAAAAAAAAAAGGTAATTATTAAATAGCTGCTGCAACAATAAGCAAAATAATAAGAGGGATGAGGGTGAGGAGGGCACTACCTACTATGATCACCATGTTGTAACCCTACATACACTGGATGTGTGTGCAGCGTGTCATTTCACAATAACACTTGAAATATGAATGGAATTATCAGGGGAAGTTGATTAAAAGCAATTAAAAAGTTGAATAAAATCCAATTCTCATTTACTGACAGGGGGCAGGTCCTGGCTAATTGTGGCATGAATGACAGTTGGCAACATAACGACAATCTCTGCACAGTTTGCACTTTGGTTTCCATGTTATTTGTGTGTTTTTCCTAAAAGGTTTCCATGTCAGGTGCAATCATTGTCATTCGCTTTTATCTATTCCATGTATGATGTACTTTGTGTGCCATTTCTGTCTCGGTCACACTCCGTCTTGTTCTGCAGCTGTGTTACATTTCTGCCAACTTCCACCTCTGTTTGGAAAATAATGCATTTTTTATTTGATATGTTTTTTTCCCCCCCTTTCTCTCTCCCTAAGTTATAAAAGTGTGCAGTAGTTACCATGCCATAATAGTTACTGTTGACCATGATTGGACTTCGGGATCTCAAATAGACATATTCCTCCCACCAGTCGCTCACCTGCAACAAAAACACAACATTACATTTGTTCTTCTGTTCATTCAAAATGACAAAATACAGTGTTTTAAACATATAATGCAGATGGTTTCCAGAGTTCTCTGTTAAGTGAGGTGCCAACATGCAGCAATGGAGCGAAAGGAATTAGATTAGATTAAATGTATTGATCCCACACAGTTAAAGGACAGACAATAGAATACAACACAAGAGAAATGCATGCGTGTTCTTCTTCCTCATCCCCTCCTTCACAATGCTATCCAGTGGTAATGGATCAAGCTAAGAGGTTAAACACGAGTGTGATAATCCCATAATTGTATCCAAATACACAAATACTGCAAGAAAATTATAGTTTGTACTCTTTCCAACAAGCAAAAGTCAACCAGTGTGGAAGATGGTGGACGGTTTTTTTTTTAATTGTTGGTCTTTGTTTATTTTTAGAGTTTTGTATGTGGAGATAATGAATTCTTATGAGGTCAGGCTAAAGATGGAGAATATGGTCATTGGAAGCGTATGCGAGTGAGCGACCCTTACGTAATTTGTGGCCCACAGAGCTTTGAGTTTCAAGTAGCGCTGGAGACGGTTTCCCAGATTAGATTCAAACTTGTTGGTCAGTTCAGTCATTCGCTCAAACTCTGGATCGGTGAGCAGTGGGCGCACAGACTCCAGGTGCTTTGGGGGAAAAAGAGGAGGGAGAGAATTTACAATATGAACAGTTTAGACATAGATGTTGATAACAGGCCGTCACAGAAAGTACAATGACCCATGATTTGTTGGAATAAGTTTAAACGCACAAACCCACATACAGGTGTGCTCATGCGTGTCCACTCACCCGGCTCAGTGTGTCTTTAATGGCAGGAACGGGCAGGTGAGGTAGAGACGTCTGATAGCTGTACAACAAAGGCTTCCTGCTCGACAATAACCTCAACAGAGTCTGTGGGAAACAAAAAAGACTTTTCACGAGACAGGTCTATACACTCCATTATCCATCTGTCCAGTTAAACAAAAACAGATCAATCACTCAAGCTGCAATATTGATTTGTGCAAGAATAGCTCCAGGATGGCTCTGCTATACTATTCTTTGTAAATATGCAGCTTGGAGTTTGAGTCATCAGAGCAAAGCTGGGAAACACGTTTCACGCACACACACTTTCTCTCTCACACACAGAGCAGCCAACTGACAACAATTAGGAAACTTATTAGCAACAATAACATTACATTTCAACTGCAGTGATTGTAATGTGTGCCTTTTTTACAGGCTTCCTGTGCATGATGTTAAGATTTATTACCATTCATGTTGACTTGAATGATATATATTATAATATATAGAGCTGCAACTAACGATTATTTTTGCAGTCGATTACACTGGTCAACACCAAATTTATTGTTTAAGTTTTTATGAATCCAAAAATCACATTGGGTTTTGCTCAATCGGGTCAACTTTCTGAACAAAGCTGTATATTTGTTTACATGTGCGGGTGTTTTCACGTCATATGATGCAAAATTCTTTCATATTTCTTGCAATAAACAAATTATGAAGATTTTGCATGTGCCAACTTATCACTAATTGTTTTTTTTATATATATTACAAAGTCAATGAAATGGCTTCGACTACAAGATCCTGCAAAAGTAAGACGTATTGACATATTCTGCTACATCTGCGGTGAATACACCGTTGTTCCTAACAGGAATCTGTTAGAAAACGTTTTTTTTCCCTCCCAAAAGCTTTTTTGGATGAGAAACATTAACAAAAATCAACTGATAATGTCACAAAAATTTAATCAATTTAGTCAGAAGATCGGATTTTTCTAAATCAAATTAGCATAAAAACCTGACCTGATTGAGAAAAATGGATGTCATTTTTGGATTCAGCTGAAAAGACAGACAACTTAAAAAAAATAAAAATCTTAACCCAGTGTTATTTTCTCCACTCATGGGTGAATGTTTGGTCTATAAAATGTTAAAAAACGTTGTTCTCGAATGTCTTGATTTGTCCACAAACCAAACCAACTTTGTTATGTGGAGCAAAGAAACGTAGAAAATATTCAAATTTAAAAAGCTAAAACAATCAGAAATCCTGTTTTAATCATGAAAAAAGCTTGACACCGATTACCGATTATCAAAATAATTGACGGAAAATGGTTTCAGCTCTAATATTGTACATAAACAGCTAGTTTGTGTCCAACCGAAAACCACAACTGCAGAGCGATGATGATTATAAGTTGTGATATCACGTGGAAGCATATCTTACCACCCAGATTTTGGTGGTGTTGGAAACTCTGCCATGCTGCTCGAACATCCATTGGTGGTAGGAGAGCAGCAGCTTGAGGCAGAATCTGAGCGCGAGGATGAGGGAGAGCCACAGCAGCGTGCTGAACACCAGCGCTGACAACATGGTCTGGCCCTGGGCACTGAGGGACACGTGGAGGCTGGACAGAGGATGGAGAAAGCATATGAAGTTATTGATTGATTAATGTTAGCGTAAGAGCATATTTATAGACTGCTTCTTATAAAAGCTATGGATTAAGTTGCCTCGTCAACCGAGAAAGATCAGGTTTCAAATACCAGACATTATGTGTACACTGTCCAAACCTATGCACAGTAACAGTTGCAGCCAGCAGAGGGCAGATAAAGCACATATTAATATCTCAGAGACAAACACCTCTTACTCATATGCACATGGTCCAGTTAACTCCCTTAGAGTGCTGTTATGCACAGGCTTGAGGTGACCAAGTCTCCAGGTAGAAAGTGTCGTAAATATAAAAACTGACAATTCGACAATAGACTGGGAGGGAAGTCGGTTAAAGGTGAATTCCAGACACCACACCCACCCTGAGCAGTGATTCATCAGCTGTATATTTTGTCGACATCTGTGTGTTTAGAGCAGTCAAACCCTTCAGCCGGTACTTGCAACACTGGCCTAAAAAGCAGAGCTGTGACTTTTTAAAATGTGAGATACGCTGGACTTTTTAACTATTCAGCCGACATCCCTTTTATTTAGTGTTTTACATATTAGAGTTTAATCTGTCCGCTCATCCATTTCCCACCATAATGTTATACGATATCACATAATCTTTCTTTCTTTGGGGTATTTTCCATTTACTTTTTAATCCAATAATTGGTTTGAATTGCTTACACAGCAAATACATCATCTTCTGAAGTTAAGCAAGTAAGAGTGTGTGTGTGTGTGTGTGTGTGTGTGTGTGTGTGTGTGTGTGTGTGTGTGTGTGTGTGTGTGTGTGTGTGTGTGTGTGTTTGTGTACCTGAGCGGCAGGTGTTGCTGTATCTTGGCGATGAGACCCATGCTGGGATCGGAGCGCATGTACATGGTGGCGAGGATCGCTATGACGACAAAGAGCCAAGAGGAAGGGCTGGCGGGGTACACTCCCTTAATCACCCTGTTCTGTTGCCACAGAAGAAACAACAGACAACATGTAATTATTGTTAATAATGTTATTAACCATGTTTCTTGATACGACACGACAAAATACATGTTTGATAGTTTAACAGTCTGTGACCTCGCCACATTCACTAGTATGTAATCATCGTGAATGCAGCGCAACAAAAACACCACACGTGCTCATATGAACCACTATTGTCACTGCCAGCAGGAGGAAAACATGCATGTCAGTACATGTTAGTAAAGGCTCATCATTCCTAACCACTACACCTGGGAATTCACAGATTATAATTGAAGGCAACTGCATTCAGCCTCTTCACAGCTCACACAAAAAGAAGCACTGGACAAACATGGACATGCTCACCCGTATGCGGCTGACTCGTTTCTTCCATGAGCGTAACCCGGACAGGTAGATCTGGTTCAGGGCCTGATAGGACAGCTGCAGGTCAATGCCCTCTGGTGTTATGGTGAACTGGAACGCCACGGCCTGGTGGGCTTCCGCCATAGCTGTAGGAAACAAAATATTTGAACAGTCACACCAACGCTTTTGTTTGTTTGTACGTACACGACCTAAAGCCTACGACTTCAAAATACTCAATGAAAAGTGTGATACGCCGTCACCGAAGGCTGACAAACAGTTCAGTGTGTTTGCAGTTTTGTCTTGAATCAACGATCTGTGCGCTAAACGCTCAGTAATTTCACGTCACTGGAATGCTGTTGTCTCAATGAATCCTCACACAGCACCGAGAATCCGGAGTAAAACGGCCCTTTTGTTTGAGCGTTAGTAGCTCGAGCACATTGCGTTTGTAATAACGGTCACTGAGATCACTTTTATGATAAATTCATGCAGGGGGTCACATCCTTTTTCTAGCCTGTCTGTATCTTAGAACTTTCTAGTACTGAACGTCAATAATTCTGACGAGTGTCTCTTAAATTACAATTTACAAAAAAACCAAAAATGCAATAAATCAAGGGCATCAAACTCAAAATGAACTCATGTCTGGTCAGGAGGGACCAGGTCAGGTAAAGAAAAGTCCAACAATTTGGGACAAATTAACAGTTTAGTGATTAGAAATTAAAATTATATATTGATAATCCATCATGATGTTGCAATTACAAATATTTAGGCCGACATCCTATTTCAAAGTAAAAGAGTTTGTTTTGATATAGTTCAAGACAAAAAAAAACATTTATGACACAAAACAAATCTGTAAATAATAAAAACAGATAGAAATAAAACATTAACTCAAAATATACTGCAGACAATTGTAATTAAAACACCCCCCGAGCTGCGAGTTTGAGACCCCTGCAATAAATGAAGTAGAAACACAAAATAACTAACAAAAATGGGTGACCAAATATTATAGTTTCAATATGAAAATATTGTTTTGAGATAGTAAATGTGTCTATACCATGATGAAGATTTCTGAAACCTGACAAGAAGGTGATCCTGCAGGCTTGGTGTGTTTGTCACTTCAGCTCAACTTGTAATGAGTAAATAAAATGTACATGGACATTTGGTGAGAGACTCCAGCCACAGAAACACACTTTGTAATGACATGACGTTAATAATAAATAAATAAAACTAAGGCAATTGACAAAATGCCTAAAACTGGACCCCAATAATCCATCAGCCCCTAGACAAAAATTCCTAAGCAACATATTCTTGGTCTCAGAGAGAGAGCGAGTGAAGGGCAAGGACCTCTGAGCCCTGCATCATTAATACACATGGTAAAGTATAGCTGCTGCAGATGACTGACGCCTATGACAATAAAGTAACCACCAAACAACCTATAAAAAGTAAATCAACAACAGTCCCTGTGAGGTCACTGAGAACAGTATCTGTGTGTGTGGATGTTTGTAGACCTCTGTCATCATCTCCTCCGATTCTCTCTGCACAGCCAAGCAGCTGCATGTGAATGAGACGGAGAAAATGAAGGTTGGAGAGAAAGTGCAAGCAGCTCACGAATGTGGTGCAATTAGTCATTTCAGCTACATATTAGTTGTGTGTGTGTGTGTACTTAAGGTCTGTCAAATCTTTAATCTTTAAACTATCACCCAATTCTAACCAGGATGAGGACGTCATCATGCAGCAATGATTCGCTAAAACAACTTCCCTTTTCAAAAATCTACACTGTTGCTAGGGAAACGCTGGACACCTTCCAGTCTAATAATGTACAATAGAGTGTCTGCAGATCTTTGCGAAACCCGAGGTTGTTTCACAACAACATTACTATCCTCCAATACCTGCATGCACGATGAAAAACAACCAGTATTTCAGGCAACAGCATTAATACAGGCAACAAGTATGCACGTTTAAGGGTAAGCGTTTGCACAACTTGCCATTTGATTGTTTCTGTCATCATGTCAAAGCTGGCAAACGGGTTTTTCCTGCAGGAGTAGGTGAGGACACCCATAAGGCATTCCTGTTGCACCTTACCATAACCACCTCAAATGAATGTGTCAGACCCCAAGGCTAATGCTAACCCTTGACCCAAAGAACCAAGTACTATTCTCAAGATTGTGCTACTAAAATAAATAACATGACATAATAACATATATAGCATCCTCATGATGAATATTCTTTATATTTCTGTTGAATATGATTGTATTGTAAACAATTAGTGTGCTTTAATTAGCCTAGCCTAGCCATACCGAAACTAGCAAAACACACACACTGAATGTTTGAAATAGCTTCGTGTTGTGCAAACGTAAAGGACTTGATCAAAGCAGACATTTTTGGCACAGGTGTAAATAATTCACATAATCACTGGCAGTCATTCACGTTGTCAAGTACACCTGTGGCATGTCAACAACAAAAAAAAGATGGCGCTATTGTTTACACAGTTCGTGCCGTTTACCTTATTTAGCCGAGCTAGGTGTAGCACTTTAGCTAACGAGAGCATGCTCTTAAACAAACATTGTACTTGCTGTGAAATAAAAAGCCTTTTTCATTGTCTACCGCTGATGTTGTTGTTGTTGTTGCTGTAGTACGAACACGCTGCTGGCTAACTGCAACAGGCTGACCTTACATGAACTCAACTGAAACCACAATATTGTCCAAAAAGGTGGTTTTACAACAACGATGTCAAAGGGAGCTTTAATAACGAGCACGGACTAATAAGTAGTAGTTAAAACAGGGAATGAGTCCAGACCAGTTTATCAAAGACAACTGTGTGTGTACGTGTGAAAGCCTCTGTGCTCTCCATCACTGCACAGTCCGTGTGTGTGTGTGTGTGTGTGTGTGTGTGTGTGTGTGTGTGTGTGTGGGTGGGGACACACAAACACCACTACGTCGCTACATTAAAAGAGGAAATAAATAATAACGCAAGTAAAATCGTTTTATTGACTACGTCTCTTCGTATAAATCACTCCATTTTAACAAAAACTCACTGGCGCACATTCGCGCTCCGAGCACCGCTTTCACGCACACACAAACGGATGGATACGCGTCAAAGCCCGGGAACTGACACACAAAGAGGGGCCAAGTTAGATGAAAAGTGGGATAAAAAAAATGTTTTTACCTGAGGAGTCTTTCGGGGGTTGTTTCGCCGCTGGAAAAAGTGACACAGAACCAAGTGTTTGGACCAGGACCCCTCCCTGTTCTTCACGCTCGCCACGCAGAGCGTTCGCTCTCAGTGAAAGCTAGCAGCACCGGTCTGCAGAGATCGACGGAATGTGACAGGATGAGTCACTCCAAGCCCTGTTTAAAAGCCAAGGGGGGGCCGAGCTGTGGAAATGCGCAGGCGCAAACTTGGGAGTCTCGTGCGGTGTTGGAAGCCAGTTACATACAACCAAATGTTAAATGACAGCAGCCCTCTCGTCTAGAAGAAGAAAACGTAGATGTCTACACTTTTTTGTACGTTAACAAGATAGAAATACTATTATAATCATACAATTATTCAAACTATATAGCTTCAAAAAACGCAACCTGACACGTTATTAGAAAGAAACGCGTTATTAGATACCAGAGTGAGACATCTTACTTTATTATTATCTCCGTGGAAGAAGATGTTAATGACGTCACACACGTCAGAGACAAGCCCTCTTTTCAAACATGGAGGGAGAGAGAACTATTTTCATACAATTTTCACATAATGCATCGCTTTAGTTAAGTTTTTTTGTACATTTTTTTTAACATATTGTGCTTCTCTTTACAGCCAACAACATACAAGCAAAAGCCTTGTGATAGGATACTTGTGATGCTAGAATAATATGTGTTTATTATTATTATTATTATTATTATTATTATTATTATTAATAATATAAAATAATAATAAAAAAATAGTAATAAATCTGGCCATAAAATCCTCCTAATATGTCACAGAGACTCAGGAATAATGTTCATGTAACACACTGAACTCACCAAAAACAACAGTACAGCCGTAATATTTGCATTAAAAAAAATCTTTAGCAAACTGCAAATCATGTTTATGTTTTGAAATCATGTTTTGGCATGTGGCGCCACCTACCGCCGTCTACCAATCATTGCAGTCGGTAGAGTCTCAGCTGCCGAGCAACCACGGGTTGCCAGTTACGTCAGAAAACGAAACCTAAAAGACCTCCGTAATTTGAATTTGAATGTAGTAACCGTTTTTGGCCACATTCTTACATATGGCACCTTTAAGTAGTACTAGTCAGTATATCTATCAGATATATCGGCCATATTTTAACCACTGACAGGTGAATAACCTTGGTTATGTCATGTTACCATGGTACTATGACACCTGTCATAGAATATATAGGCTACATAAGCAGTTTGTGATTTCTTCATGAGTATAATAATCTGCTTCATGACGTCATTGAACTTTAAAATGATTTGTATCGCGCTGAAAACGGAACAGAAACAGCCAATGCATATTTCCATCGTTGTTTATTGGTCAGTATTTGTCACAGGCAATAATAATCGTTGTCATAATAGTGCACTTTTCCTTTTTCAATATTATACTACAGACATTTCTTTGTGTTGTTGTCGTTGTTGTCGTCATTATTATTAACTGTATTCTCAACCCACCCTCCCCCTCCCACACACTCACACACACACTCACACACACACACACACACACACACACACACATCCCACCCCTCCACTGCTGAATATTTCCTGACATCATGAATTTCTTCAGAGTGAAAAAAACTTCTTCTGTTGTGCGGAGTGGAGGGTCACAAGATGAAGGGGTGTGGGTGGGTTATTTATGGATGGATGGATGGATGGAGGGGATTATGGGCATGAGACAAGAGATTATAGTCATGAATACAACTCTATCTGCAGAAGAAGAATGAGCAATAATGACGAGACGTAGAGCGGTACTGCGGCTACAATGCTGAGAAAAGATAGTGAATGCTACGTAGATATGGATGGCATACAATGGTGACAGAGACAAGCATACAGTGTATACAAATATACAGCATCTGCATTGAAGTATATGGTGTATAAAATGTATACAAGGAGATAGGGAGGGGTGTCGATTATATAAGGGGTGGGTGAGATATGTGCGATGGGGACGAGGATGGGCGTGGCGCAGGATTCAAGAGATACAAAGAGATGGAGGGGGGGGGGGTTAGCAAAAGTGAATGGGTGGATTGAGGGTTGAGGGAGGGAGGGACGAGTGAGATTTCTTTCAATAGGAGAGTTTCGCGCTCACAAACTGAGCCAGATTCTTTTCCGTCCTCTATAACCGTCAATTTTTTCTAAAATTTCACTAGAACGTGTCTCTAAAAGTGATTGTGGGTGTCCGATCTTGTGTTCAACAAAACATGACATTTGATTTTGTGTGTAAAAGGTGTGTGTGTGTGTGTGTGTGTGTGTGTGTGTGTGTGTGACTTTAAAGTTACTGTATGTAAGGAAACATGTTATTCTAAAATACTAGTTTCACTGGAGTCAGTGGTACAGTTTATTCATCACTTGAAAATTCAATTTGAAGCCTGTAAATTCTGTTATCGTTAACATCTTTATGCTGTGTTGTATGAGGCTAGCTTTACACGGCATCGCTCCCGGGTGAAACCGACAAAATATTTTATCGCAAAAATATGAACCCACCCTGCAGAGCGGAAATCTTTAAAAAAAAAAACTCAACCATCGCGTTCCCGTCTAAAGGGTTGAAAACGCGAAAGTGTGCTCTGAGCGGCTCACGCTAGCTATCTTCCCGTACGCGTTGACGTCAGATCCATGTGCCGTACAGCCAAACAACAACAAAAATGTCGGATTATATCCATCGGTCGGACATTCAGGTTGCCTTAGCTGCTACTTCGCGCTACTAGAGAGAAGTCGAAAGAAGTTTCAACGCTCTGCGCTCCTGGTGTTGATGTATGGCAGTGCGTCACAGTGCCACCTAGCCACCTGGCATGCACACTACCTCAAATTTCACACACTTTTGCGTCACCGTGTGCGTGCGCATTTCCACCCAAAGACGCTCGTCTAAACGCGAAATAAAAAGTGGGAACGCAACGCCAATTTTGCGCTTTGCGTTCAGATCGTTGTCGTGTAAAGCTAGCCTAGCTAGAGTGTAGCTCCTTGAAGCCTGTGGAATCGGTTCCTACAAACTACCGAGCAAACTTGAGTCTCTGGAGAGGAAGGGAAGGGAAGAGGTGGGCAACGCTCTCTGGTGAATTTCGTTTAGATTTCAGGGGTTTTAAACTCGAGTTGCATATCTTACATAAAGCCCATATTTTTTTTTGGTCCCTGACCTGTTTCTAAAGGAGTAGATCTGGATTCCAGCACACACACAGAACACTTTCCAAATGTCCTGTGTCACCAAATACCACAAAACCGTTAAGGGAGAAGCAAATAGTTTCCCCCAAAAGCTTTCAGAAACTCACACGAGGGCGCAAAATGACATTCAGAACACGTTACATTAGCATGTTTTTGTCAACTGAGAGTCGGGTGTTTCAGAACAGTTCCTATCGATACCAAACACCAACCTATTCAGGAAGAGTCTGCCTCTCCATTCATGTTCAATTGTTAGCGTTAAGTGGGCAGAAAAAGTGTTTGTTTACACGATTAAATGACAGAATCTTCTCACACACAGAATGAAACTGACATTTGTGTTCGTACTTTTCTGTTCAAGAATGATTCTGCTCTCTAACCAGGACTGGACGTCTTTGAGCTAATACACCAGCATGCTAGCATGCCCACAGAAAAACATTGGAATGCTAATGTCCTGTGTCTTAGCTTAGTGCGTCAACATGCTAACATTTGCTAGTTAGCTCCTGTGGCAACAATGGAAAATCCTTAAGTCTAGGTTTGCATCTGCTGGACAAAGTGGACTCTAAATTCCACTTGTAGATATTTCACTGGATATTTGGAGACTTTGGCCTTCTGATGGTTGTATTATTATTATTATTTTTTAGAAGTTTTTAGAATATTACAAAAAGGGAGGTTAGAGCTGCTTTTTGATTTCCTCCCCGTCTTCCTCCTGCTGTTCCATACATGAAAAGAAGTCACACACACTTCAACAAACACGTCGGAAAATAAATAAATAGATAAATAAATACATTTTCAATAAATATTATGGAACAAATATATGGCTGCACTCTTAGCAGTGATTCCCCCCCCCCCCCAAAAAAAAGTTTTTGACATTCACATG
Source organism: Microchirus variegatus (assembly GCF_963457635.1). NCBI lineage: Eukaryota > Metazoa > Chordata > Actinopteri > Pleuronectiformes > Soleidae > Microchirus > Microchirus variegatus. Next base: position 6,558,976 of record NC_139811.1, read on the forward strand.
GTTTGGCCACACTTCCTTTTTTTGTGCTGGTGGCACATACAAAAACTTTAAAACAAAACAGAAAGAGAAAGAAAAGAAAAAAAAAAAGAGCAGAGAAGAAGAAAATGGTGGCCAGCAAAACAAACTAAATGTCATTCTTTACATGTGGCTTGAGTTTTACTTCCCCCCTTACAGGCTTACAGGCATTTGTCCATCCATGAGGTTTTGTTGGGGTGTCGCTGAGGCCTGCATCTATTGTCGTACTAACAGCACAACACTGAAACTGAGTTTTGATGGCCTAATTGTGGGTCTATAAACATTAAACAATTGGCTGTCGTGTCAAGTTCTACATATTTCACTGAATCCCCCCCCCTCCCTCTCTCTCAGTCAGCAGACAGGTTTGAATTTTTTCCAGGTCATTGTTAATATGCCTATATACACTGTACAAGCTTTTGGTCTCGGTAATCATTCCTCTCCGTACTTGCTCTTAAACGATCCCTAAATAGTAAGAACACATTCAAATGTCTAACTGAAGGTAAAACCACAGCAGTACAGAGGGGTCAAATCCAATCGCAAATAACCGACAACGAGGCACAGTACGAGGCCTCTTCCATGGCGGACATTTTTGACGGATCACATTTGGGAGCGCACAGGTGGAAATAATCCAATGAATGATGTCTGCACATCCTGATTAAGGAGGGACTTGCACGTACATGTTGCTTGGCGGTGAGGACAGGGACAGCCCTGTTTTCCGAAATCCCTATGTTCCGAAAGCACTATGAGGTTTGACCTCCTTGCCCTGTTCCGACCAGCGCTTTGAGGTTACGATGTAGTAACCTCCACATTGCAAATACTGGCCTGGACTTTCAGTGGAGGGCGATTTCCCGGCGCTGAGAAGCCCGCGGTACGTGTACTGTAAAGTTGCGTAATGTTCCCAATGGACCCTGCATCAGTCAATGTCTGTTAGGGTTAGGGTTAGGATAAGGGTTAGGGTAAGGGTAAGGGTAAGGGGTAGGGTTCGGGTTCGGGTTAGGGGTTAGCCTAACCCTAACCCTAACCCTTCGGTTGGGGTTGGGGTTAGGAGTTTTAAAAGATAAAAACTTCAATAGCACAGGCCTACTGATCCGGTTGGTGGTGGTGGTCCAGTCCACGGCCAGCAGACAGGACCAGGGTATGATCCCCAGGCAAAGCTCTGGGCAAGAAAGAGGGGGCCCACTGTGAAGTTAAGTTAAATTAAAATTCCAATTATATCGTTTTTCTGGAAATTTGGAGTTGAAGCCGGTAGAAGGGGTGGAGGGGAAGGGGGTGCCTGTTTGTAAATTGGGGTAATTTGGGCTATCCCAAGCCCGCGGTACGTGTACTGTAATGTTGCGTAATGTTCCCGATGGACCCTGCATCAGTCGATGTCTGTTAGGGTAAGAGTTAGGGTTAGGGTAAGGGTAGTGGTTTGGGTTAGGGTAAGAGTTAGCATTCTGTAGGGCTTTCGGAACATAGGGATTTAGCAACATAGGGATTTCGGAACATAGGGATTTCGGAACATAAGTGTGTAACCCGTGAGGACGCCTAGAGGTAGCTATCAGAGCATATGGTGCCTTCCATTTACATCGTAGGTCATAACTGGAAGTGACGTCACAAGTCGGGATAAAACATGGATGCAAACGTACCTCAGGCTACACATTGTTAGCAATGCTAATCGATAACAAAAATGGCCACTGAGTGTCTAGTCTGGCCAGTAGGGGGCCGGTCAAGAGAAGAAAAAAAAGTTCATCTTTTTCAATAGAGGTGGGCAATATGATCTTAAAATTCTTAACTAAATGTGAATGAAATAAAGCAATTCACAGTAAAAGTGTTTTTACGAAGCAACAGGCCCCCGAACGAGCAGTTCGGCAAAAGGCGATGCCTTCACTGCACACGTGCAAGTCTCTCTTTACAAAAACTTCAGTTATGATTGGACGGCTGCTTGAAAGAGGCGGGGTTTAAGCCTTATGTTAAGCTCATTGATTACAGTTTGATAGAGCCCCGTATGGTGGATTTTGGAAGCTAATACTTCACAGCACACAGCGCGAACTGGAACTCTGTCGCTGTACGTAGGCATATCGATGTTGAATTAAAACAGATTCGATCCAAAATAAGATTTCCATGGCAATCACAGTTCAGAAGCAGTGACGGTTGTAGATCGAATTTACGAGCAGGGAGTGTTTTGTTTTTGTCAGAGTGGCACCTTCTACATGTACCGCTCTGAACAACATTGAACCACATTTCTTCAGCTTTTGAAATGGATGACATAACAACAAAAAACGAATAATTACATTTTCTGTTCAGGGGCGGCACAGGCGACGATTTTTGCAACTTCTTCCTCTATTCCTTCCTTTTCACCCTTTTGACGGGAATGTTTCTAGCTATCCTTTGTTCTGTGTCTATCTATTCATCATATCTCTCTTTCTTCAGTGGGAGTATTTACAGTCTACCTGTGGTGAGACGAGCGTCCTAAAAATGAGGCTAAATCTAACTAGCTATCCACTTTTTTTTTTCCTCCTCCATTAAAAGGCAATACGGTATCATAGCTTTATCAGTGTCATTCAGAAATCATTATGGAAATAAAAGTTTCTCATGCACTCAAGGTCCTGTCCCGACTTTCACCTTAGCTGTAGGCCTAACGTGATGTAAACCACATCACACCCATTTTCCCATCACGTCTGTTCTACGGTTAAAAACTGCTCTGTGTGTGTTTGCTAATTGTCATTTTGCTTCCTTACTAGAGAATTCAGAATTGACTGCATCTGTGATTCGTCGCTAAGTCGAGGCGGAGGAGGAGAGCGTGTTTCTTAATCGTGTGACTCGTCGCGTTTGGTCAGGCGGTGTGGAGGAGACTCGATGATCCGGTTGACCTGTGGCTGGTCTAGGGTAAGAAAAATGAGAATGCTTTGAGGTGCTTCGTTAATTGGGCCAGTGTCTTCCTTAATTGTTTTGACGGACTGGTGGGAGGTTTCCTGTTGGATTCGAACCATGCGTTGCATGTGATTTCTTGGTGGGAAGGCAATGTGCTTTCTTAAAATCGTCGGGCTGGAGTGAAATTTCCATGGCTGTAAGCTTTTTCTATATTCCTCTGGAAAGATGACTTTCCTGTCTTTACACTCGTCCCTCTGAGGCAATGTTCTCCTTGAAGGCTGACTAAAGATCAGCACAGCCTGTTCGCCCCAATGTCCCCCGCAAATATACATTTCTGCTGAAAACAGCCATTTGAGGGGGAATTCTTCGTCATATCCTTAGATCAGCTTCAAGGAAAAAAAACTCCCCCCCCCCCAACTCCTTCATCACATCGCTAAGGAGTAATGGCAGAAAGCAAAGGCAGAAAGTAAGGGAACGGGAAAGGAGACGATGTAGGAAGGACAGAGGGGAGGAAGAGAGAAAGGCCTCTCTTCCACGACATTCTTTTCAGGGGTGAGACTGCGTCCCATTGGACGACGACAGGAGTCTGGTCTTGTCTTTCCCCGACCCTCGCCTTTGTAAGACAGTGCTACTACTGCTCCCGCTGCCGCCGTCCGCCACGCGCTCCTTCTCCCCCCGATCGGATCCACTTTCAGAGCGCCGAGAGTTCTGACGTGAAGGCGTGCTGGGCTGGCGGGAAAGCTGACCGTTCTTCTCGTCTGAGCGGCGAGAGGTGAAAGCAGGGAGATACGAGGTGAAACAAAACAAGCCACCGTGTGCATGTAGACTGTGTGTGTGTTCTTGTATCTGTTACCTCTTTAGGATATCTATCTATAAAGCAAGTTTCGTCTGGGGGTGTGTGTCTGTCTGTGACAGGCATATCTCGCTGACCGTTAGTCAGATCGGCCTAAGGCTTTGGATATGGGTTGAGCGTGGCCCGATGGTGTGCATCCTTGATTTTCTATTTTTTTGGAGGAATTTTAATTTTCGCTGATTTATCACGCTGCACCAGACAGGCAGCGGCTCATCAGCAGCAGCTGCGCTGTCTGGAGCGGGGAAGTGGGAGTGAAGTCATTTCATACGGTTCACCGCAGAACATGGTGTTATACTGAAACGACGAAGTGTCCATTCACCAATACGCAAGCGCATATTTATTTTTACATTAGCATGCTTCTACTTTGTGGCAAAACCTGTTTCCAAAGGTAAGCTAGCGAGGCTACGATTAGCATTGGCGTAGGGCTGACATAATACAAGCATGCTACTACTTTGCGGCTAACTTGGCCAAACCTGTTTCCAAAGGTAAGCTAGCGAGGCTACGGTTAGCATTAGCATAGGGCTAACATAATACAAGGGGGTCGTACCTATGTTCCCCGTTTTCCCAAAAAAATGTCCACTTTGTATGTGACAGGGGAACGTAGGACCCTTTTTTTGAAAAAGCGTAGGGTTAGGATTAGGGTTAGAGAAAGGGTCCTATGTTCCCCGGTCACATACAAAGCGGGGAACATAGGACCTGGGGAACATAGATACAGTCCCAATACAAGCATGCTACTACTTTTCGGCTCACTTGGCAAAACCTGTTTCCAAAGGTAAGCTAGTGAGGCTACGATTAGCATTAGCGTAGGGCTAACATAATACAAACACTGTGCAACCTCATTAGGCACAACGCAAATGTTTTCATTTTCGATTAGCATGAGCGTAGCTAGCTGTTGTGACTGTCCGCCACGCCAGTGGTGTTATGTATGACTAACTGAAAAATCTTCTTCAGCTTTCACTATAGGAATACATACTTCCTATGGGCAATGCACTAGTAGATCCAAATGAATGTAAGTCAATGCAGAGTCTTTAAAAGGATAGCAGAGCAAGTGTGTGTGTGTGTGTGTTACTCACCAGCCAGTGCCTGCACAGAAGGCTGATCATGAGTACTCAGCAGCTGAGCCTGAATGGTTTCCACCACTCGTTTGAATCTGCGACTGGGACCTGAGAGGAGAGAGCATCTGCTTGAACTTTGAAAAAATTGATGAATAGTGAAGAATGGATGAAGTTCAAACTCATTTTTGAACCAGCAATAACCTCCGTTTAAACACTTGCGGGCAGTGTCAACAAGCTGCGCTCCTGGTCACATCAGGGATATAAATGCTTGTAGCTGCAGCTATTCACCAACTCTGCTGACAGTGAACCAAAAAAATTAGAATTCTCCCTCATATATTACATTCCACTTTAAATTACATATTTAATGTAAAGGTGTTAAGGTAAAGGTGCTTGTTTGGTGTTTTAATTAAAGTTATCCACATTATAATTTACATAGTTTTAGATTTATTTCTCTGTTGTTGATATTAACAGATGTATTTTGTACAATAAATATGATTTAATTGTGAAATAAACATTGTTCCATATCAAAACAAGCACATTTACTGTGCAAGTCTGTGAAATATCAGCATGAATATTTGTATTGCAATATAATGATTAATTTTAGGTTCATATTGCCTGTCTGCGACTGAACAGTTGGTTTTTCCCCACTGTTAATGTTGTTGTTGTTTTGTACCAGTAAAAAAAACAAAAAAACATGGTATAATGTGTACATTTATGAGCAATATCAGCACTAGAAGAAGCCATACTCTGGTTACAGTCTTTACGCTAAAATAAGCTAAGCTAAGCTAACACACATCATTTACCTGCCATACTTCTCTCATGCTAGTTTAGTTAGCATTATGTCCTAACAGGCATTAAATATAAAGGCCACTGTATATACTTGTATTCAAAAGTGCTACAGTAACATCTATTTAGCTAATAATTCAAGGTTTATTGTTCAGTTGAGGAAACAACAACAAGGTTCCTCTTTGTATGAATTATATTTATGTCCACTTTTGCTCTGATAATGCTGATAACGAACGCCCACTATCTTTATGTCTCAATCTCTTTTAACCCCTTCAAAAGATATTCTTCTACACTCTAAGAAATAAGGGTTCCGAAAGAATCCTTCTACAAGGGCTGAGGTTCTACCTGGAACCATTTGCTTCCCGAAGAAAGGGTTTTTTCAAGGGTTCTTGGTAACACTAATGGTTCCAGTAAGAACCATTTTGATCCAGAGAACCCTTTAAAACCCCTTTCCTGAATAAAGGGTTTTAAAAGGGTTCTTGGTGAAACCGTCCAAAAGGGTTCTCCTATGAGGACAAGCTGAAGAACCTTATATGGTTCTACTTGGCACTTTACCTGTTATTAGAGTGAAGGTGACGCTGTAGATGCCCATTTCTCTTCTTCCTTCCCTCTCGGCTCGTTCTCTCTCACGTTCCCTCTCTCCTTCTGAAAATGCGATGTCCACCTGCAGAAGGAAAACAGCGTGCATTTGCTCTATTGTGCACTTCACAGAAGCACTAAATGGCTGACGAGACGAGAAACGAAAATCGTACCTGGAACTTGACAGGCTTCTGGAAGACAGAGGGGCCGCCTGAGGACTTGTACTCTGCCCGGAAACTGTTCTGAGACACCACGCTGTGGCTGAGGGACGGGATCTGCAGGAGGCAGGAGAAATTCACGTGTGCTTTCTTTAAAGGTGCCATATGTAAGAATGTGGCCAGAAACGGTTACTACATTCAAATTCAAAATACCAAGGTCTTTTAGGTTTTGTTTCCTGACGTAACTGGCAACCCGTGGTTGCTCGGCAGCTGAGACTCTACCGACTGCAATGACTGGTAGACGGCGGTAGGTGGCGCCACATGCCAAAACATGATTTCAAAACATAAACAGGATTTGCAGTCTGCAAAATATTTTTTTTAATGCAAATATTTTGCCTCTACTGTGAGTTCAGTATGTTATATGAACATTATTCCTGAGGATTTTATGGCCAGTTGCTTTAGATGTATTACATAATGCACCTTTAAATGTCCATAAATGTTGAATGTAGTCATGCTTGGTATAGCCACCGAGGCTCATCTAAGCTCAGTAGTACTCACGGAGAGAAAGGCGTGAACGATGTCAGCCTTGATGGAGCTGAGCGGCTTGTCTCGGATCATCACAAAGATCTGCTCTTCTTTCTCCAGGCTGATGAAGTTACCGAACCACGACCTCTTGGCCAGCCTGTAAACAAAAAAAACAGTTTTTCACGTCATATTCTGTGCTTGACGATTAATCTGTGTCATTTCACAATGTCTGATTTGTATGTTTGCATTCTTCTCCTTTCACATAGTATCTGTGGCTGTTTTTGGACTAAAAACAGGACTAGAAATTGAAACTGTATGAGTTCAAATAATTTGTAATAAGTAAACGCTAACAGCAGGTTGTTCAGAGGACGAACTTCTGTCTCGACCACGTATGTCAAACTCAAGGCCCGGGGGCCAGATGTGGCCCGCCACGTCATTTTATGTGGACCGCGAGTGATTAATTGGTCATAAAAATCTGTGTTAAAATAGGTCTATGCTGCTTTAAGGCGGGAGTTGACCATAAACTACATTTCCCACAATGCATGGCGATTGGGTTACCCGCAAAGTGACGGAATCCCACCACTAGATCGCAGTGTATCATTGTATATGCATCATTTACGCTTTGAGGGTAACCATTATGCTCAGAGGCGATTCTAGAGTCTGTAGGGGCCCTAAGCAAAAATTCCCAGGGGGCCCTTCCTTCCAACCAGAGTTCAAAAAATGTTTTTTTCAAAATGAATGAAATAACATGGAAAAACCTTGTAATTAAAAAGTATGTGAAAATATACATGTAAAGAACAATAAAATACTGTAAATAGCTTTTTAAAAAACTATATGTAAAGAACCCACATTATAAAACAATATAAATATATAGAACAATAAAATACTGTAAATAACTGTATTTTAGGCGACTGGTCACTGCACATTTCAGTAAAAACAGCCCTCAGGCTCAGAGTGTCGGGGGGGCCCCGTATCGGCTCGGGGGCCCCAAGCAGTTTCCTGCCTTGCCTGTTCACAAGCTGCGCCTCTGATTATGCTGATGTGGCCCTCAGTGAAAATGAGTTTGACAGCCCTGGTCTAAACTGTTCGTCATGCATCAACATCAGATAAAACATGTCATCACTTTCGCACCAATCTGTCACGAAGAAAACACAAAGTGAAAGTGAAGCTGCGAGAAACTCTGCCAACAACGGAATGTTACACATCCCACAAACACTTGACTCTTGACGCTTTTTGGCTGCTCGCTAACAACAGGTGTCCCGTAGTCACTCTCTAGTTTAAGTCAAAGAGGCAAATCTACAGCGGTTTATATCTCACAAACTCCAGAAGAGCGACTCAACTGACTGTTTTCGCCAGTTACAGGACGACAGGAAGCTGGAAAATCTTTGTTTTTAAGCGCAGGAAACATTGAGACGTGTGTTTTACTTACTCTGGACTGGACTCTGGAGTCAAACTGGACATGTCCTCTGATGTAGGGACTAAAAAAAGAGAAAGTAAAGTTGAAAAAGAGGAAACATTTGAAAATGAGTTTAGCAAGGAAAGTCTGAAAGTACATGAACTATCTTTTTCTGTGTATATACTGTATGTATAAATGTAATGGGAAATGTAAAAAATGCATGTGTAGGATGTAAGATTACTTCAGTGATTAGTGAGGAGGACTCACAGTGAGGCTATTATAATCCACACTAGTCAATGTTTTGTTTGTTCTGCTTTGTTTGTTTTTGCAGAAATCCTGCTGCGTACACGCCTTCCTGTCTGTCTGCCTCTGTCCAAACCACCCTGACATTTTAGAGAAGTGTGAAAACACTGCTGCCGCATTCTCATTTGAAAACTCCAGGGTCTGGATGAGCAGAAACAAAGGCACAGAAATAGCGCTACACGCTACAGTGATATTCTACCATGAAAGCAGTAGAAGGATGGTGATTTTAGTACTTTAAGTACTGAAACATTGAACAACGGTGCGTTCAAAAGTTTAGAGAAGGTTAACTTCATTTCACCTGTAAAGGTTAGAGTGCATTTTAGGTGCATTCTGAAACTGAATCCAAGGGTGAATTCCAATTCCTTGCTTAACCCTCAATCTTAACCCTCTATCTCAAAAATGTGCGCTCCCTCTAGTGCAAGTGCTGTCCCGATTCTCAGAAAAATTAAGTTGAGGGGCAAGTTTAAGGGCTGTATCGCCCTCAATATTGAGATTTTCCCGAGACCACCCTTGGGAGCAACGGCTACCCAGAATGCATTGCGTGTTTTCACATAACAAAGATGGCGCCGAAAGCAGCGAAAGTATTTTCTTTGTTAATAAAAATGATGAAAACCATTGTATTATCTTAGTTTAGGCCCGTTTTATGGATTACTTGCGTCATTGTTGCGTAACATTTATTTTTTTATTTTACGATCTTTTGTCAATAGCCCGGCCGGTGCGGACAAGCGACAAGTACGGATGACGTAAATGCGTTCTTCTTCTTCTTCTTTTTTGGAGTTGACAGACCGGACGCAGCTTTCGTGTTATTCTGCCCCCCACAGTCTGAAAACGTATCTGCATTTAAAGGTGCCATATGTAAGAATGTGGCCAAAAACGGTTACTACATCCAAATTCAAAATACCAAGTCGTTTTAGGTTTCGTTTTCTGACGTGACTGGCAACCCGTGGTTTCTCGGCAGCTGAGACTCTACTGACTGCAGTGATTGGTAGACGACGGTAGGTGGCGTCACATGCCAAAACATGATTTCAAAACATAAACATGATTTGCAGTCTGCAAAAGATTTTTTGTAATGCAAATATTTTGTCTGTACTGTTGTTGTTGGTGAGTTCAGTTTATTATATGAACATTATTCCTGAGTCTCTGTGACATATTAGGAGGATTTTATGGCCTGTTGCTTTAGATTTATTACATCATGCACCTTTAATGGGTGTCCCATTTCTAAGTGACAAAATAACCTTCAACACTTGGTTTTGAGGGCCAGTTAAGATTAAGGGTTGAGATTGAGGGTTAAGATAGGAATTGGAATTGGCCCCAAAAGCCAAACATCCCACCTTGCAGTTTGCGTCGATGGAAGCGCGGCGAGCCCAGCAGGTTGTTCTTGAATGAGTTGAGCCTCGTTCTCCAGTGGGCGGAGCTCGAGGAGGCCAGCCCACCGCTGCCGCCGGGGCTGGAGGGCGGGGTCAGCGAGGCCCCGCCGGCTCCGTCGGCTCTGGAAGAAGAAGACGAGGAGGAAGAGGAGGGAGGGGTGGTGGAGGAGGGGTGGTGGAGCTGGTGCACGGGCGTGCCCAGCGGGGTGGGCAGAGGTGAACCCTGCGGCGTGACCTGCGAAACAGGGGGAGGGGTGGGAGAGGAGTTAGAGGACGAGTGGGCGTTCTTGGACTTGAAGACGGACGGCGAGGGGAAGTTGAAGAAGCGCGGGATGGGGGACAGGAGCGGGGACGGGGACGGGGAAGGCGAGCGAGGGGTCTGAAGAGGGAGGGACTTCATGGAGTGGAGCTGGGGCCGGTCAGCCTGGCCCTTTGTGGGCAGGGTCTGGGTTTTTGGGTCGGGCGGCGGGCGGGTGGGCCGAGAGGTGCCGGCACTTCCTGGTTTTGAATCTTTGGAGGAGGAAGCGGCGGAGGAGGTGACCTCTGATTGGCTGAAAGTGAAGACCGGGCTCTGATGGACAGACAGAGAGATATGGGGGTGGGGGGGAGGAAGAGAGGAATGGACAGAGAGCAATGGTCATGAATTATGAGTCATGGACACCGTTCTTCAACATGCCTCGATCAAACGCACCCAACGGTGTCAGGATGGGATTATTTTCTCGGTTAATCCGGGGCTTGTTTGGTCCACACAACATCAGCAAACGCTGGAAATGATGATGTTCTCAAATGTCTTTTGACATTGATTACTCAGCTTTAAAGGCGCCATATGTAAGAATGTGGACAAAAACGGTTACTACATTCAAATTCAAAATACCGAGGTCTTTTAGGCTTCGTTTTCTGACGTAACTGGCAACCCGTGGTTGCTCGGCAGCTGAGACTCTACTGACTGCAATGATTGGTAGTCGGCGGTAGGTGGCGCCACATGCCAAAACATGATTTCAAAACATAAACATGATTTGCAGTCTGCAAAATATTGCTTTTAATACAAATATTTTGTCTGTACTGTTGTTGTTGGTGAGTTCAGTTTGTTATATGAACATTATTCCTGAGTCTCTGTGACATATTAGGAGGATTTTATGGCCAGTTGCTTTAGATTTATTACATAATGGACCTTTAATCATTTCTTTGTTATGTGGAGCAAAGAAACCAGAAACTACTCACATTTAAGAAGCTGGAAAAACTAGAGAACTTGTTATAATTATTCTGGACAGCTCGTGTGCACAGACTTAAGCAGGAGGCAGCGTTGGGTGTGTCCATGAAATGAGCATGTACATGGTTGATAAAGTTGATAAATGACAGAATGACGAAGAGGCGTGACTTAACGGTGACAGTGAATCAAAGATACTGGAGGAAAAAAAGGATCATTGCAAGCTATTTTTCACTTGTGTTTTTTGATGAAACTCTAAAACTCATGTGTATAGCTATAGAAGTTGCTGATAATAAAAAAAAATATATATTTTAACAAAGCGTTAAAACAGGCACACAATATACAAAACTGCAAAGAACAAAGACTTTTTTATGATTTCTAAATGATCATAATTTCAAGGATAAAGCTGGAGCGTTTTTTTTCTTATTAGCCACTCATTAAATGAAGCAGTGTGTTCCATCATTTCAGATTAATAACAATCCACTGTGTTATCAGCCCCATATCCACTGGCTTAGAGTATCACAAATAGCTCAAATCATATTTATTTATTTATCTGGGACTGAGCTACACTGGATGACTACACATTTTGAGTGCTGCCATGTCAATGTTGTACATAACATGGAGAATGTATTATTTATTATGTAAATAAATAGAGAAATCCTGCACTTTTAGCTTCTCACGTTAACGTTTTGTTCGTCAGATATCGTCATGTATCGCGTTATGATTGTCTCGCAATGTACTGATTATCACAGAATTGATACATCGTGATATTACTGGTATTGTGGTATCATATTGTGAGGCACAATGTGATTCCCAACCCTCATAACTCCATTTCTTATTTATGTATTTATGCGGCAGCGTTACAGCGCCACTCAGAGGCCTGACATATACCTACATGCATATATTATGCAGTCAGGCTGGTCAACTGAATTATTATAATAAACTCTTAGAAATAAGGGTTCCAAAAGGGTCTCTCTACAAGGGCTGAGGTTCTACCTGGAACCCTTTGCTTCTGAAGAAAAGGTTTTTCAAGGGTTCTTGGTAACTCTAATGGTTACCCCTTTCCTGAATATAGGGTTTTAAAAGGGTTCTTGGTGGAACCTTCATAAAAAGGTCCTATGAGGACAAGCCGAACAGCCTTATATGGTTCTACTTAGCACTTTTATTTCTAAGAGTGTTCCTTATTCTTATGGTTCATAGAGTTATCGATTTAAAACACAAATGTATAAAATAAAAATTAAGATCTTACCCTGGGGCTGCTGAGAGGACTGGAGGACAGACCTGTGGACGCTCCGCTCACTGAACGAGACCTTTGGAAAGACGGCAACAAACAACATGAGTCCCTGAGGACGGCGCTGGGTGGAAAAAATAACTATAACTATAACTATAACTATAACTTTAACAATTAAACCTCTGGCTGTGTGCATTCGTGTCCAGGGCCCTGCGAGGTGGGGTGGGAGACCCCTGCTCCGTGACGCTGAGGACTTCCAGGCTCTTCCTCTCTGGACGACAGCGGCCATGACGCGTCAACATGGGCGAGTCCACGCGCTTCCTGGGTGGGTCTTTGAGGAGGGAAATACGGGTTTGAACTTGAGTATAAATATTTTAGGTGTTAGGTGAAATTCTCAATAGTGAAGTACCATCCAAACTTAAAGGGATAGTTCAGAATTTTGGACATGAGACCTATTTTCCAACTCAGCCGGTGTGATGGAGACGTCTGGAGACGTTTTCAAGAAATTTCATTCAGTTCTTCTAGTTGACGAGTTCGCTGGTGCTATGGCTAGCGCAACTCAATGCTACAAGTTAGCATGGCATTAGAACCCGAGGCAAATCAATTGTAACGGCAGACTATCGATGTACATATCTGTGTTGATAGAATAATATTTGAAACAAAACTAACCTCGCATCGCATGAATTCTTGAGGGACTACTTTCTCAGCAGCAGCGTAATCAGTCCGCCGCTGCCATAGCCTAACAGGAAGTATGACGCGCTGCTGCTGCTGAGACATAAATCCTTCAAATTGCAAGGTTGGTTTTATTTCAAACATTCTATCAACACAGATATGTACATCGATAGTCTGCCGTTACAAGGAGTCGGTATGAGTGTTTCTAATGCCATGCTAGCTTTTACCATTGACCTGCGCTAGCCATAGCATCAGCGAACTCGGCAGCTAGAAGAACTGAATGCAATTTCTTGAAAATGTCTCCAGACGTCTCCATCACACCGGCTGAGTTGGAAAATAGGTCTCATGTCCAAAATTCCGGACTATCCCTTTAACATTGGTTTTTACAGTCACGTTGTTTTTGTCAAGACCGTCAAAGGTGCTCAAGTGTTCTCACCAACGTCATTTCTGGGAGGCAGATCCTCGTCTTCACAGCTTGGGTACCTCTCCTTCCTGTCCAACAGGAGGTAGTAGATCATTTTCTCCTGGTTCTCTCTGCAGAACGAGAGAGAGAGAGAGAGACGAGCAGAAATCAAAGGTCAGAGAACAAAAACACACACACGAGAATAAAGATGTTGATTTGGCACTAAAATGTCATCACAAACTGGTCACCCTGATAACACTGGTGTATCGTCTCCGAGTGTAAGTAACATTATATTGTCTCATTTTAAATGGGGTCCAAAGTGCAAAAACTAAGAGTACAGATAAAGACATTCTTTAACCCTTTAACAATAACGAAAATCAATATATTTTTTATTTTATTTTTTTAATTTGACCCTACAATATATCCGATACAGGCCTCTACCAAACCACTAGGGGCAGAGTACAAGCTGCCTTAGAGCCGTTTTTATGTAGGTTGAGAATGTAATTGCTGTTCAATATTGTCACAGCGTTGGCTCACGGTATCGGAATCTGTCAACATGTCGTCTCAGGTGTGTTTACATTTGGACGGTTTGAACCGAGCGTAATCCAAAATGTCACCAAAGTCCAAATGTAAACACGTTCATTAGTCAGTTTGAAATAATACCTTATTTTATTCCAATTAACGACAACACAACTTTGCATCGTTACGATTAAGAGAAGAGATTTTGTGCGTTTCATCTCATCCAGCTGTAGGTGTGTTGGACTGACAGCAGGTGGCAGAGTGTCACCCTGTGGACACAAAGTCAACAAACACTGTAGCTACAAAGCCGTGTGTTGTTGGCAGTAATTCTGCAGAGCACAATGGCATCTAGTCAGACCCATGTGACACGTGCAGACGTTTTCAGGTATATGTTTACCTGTTTAATGTGCTACGGCAAACAAGCTACGTACACCTGCAAACTGATGCTTGCAGTTCACTTCGTGGGAACCTTACAGAATGCTTTTAAGCTTAGGGTGTAAACAACTAAGGTGGATTTACTGTTTGTAGATGACATAACTATATGTTTATTTGGTAACACATAGAGTGAAGTAACAGTATGGTAATAATATTGTTATATAGAAGTAGTTTTATGGTAATACCATCTCATGTATATAGTATTAACAAAATAATACTTGGTATATCGTCATGGAATATGTGTGTGGGACATGAAAATGTATTAAAGCAAACAATTGGTGCATAACTGCGTTAAAATATAAATCGTTTGGTTTGGAATTTCCCATAATTTCTTACATTTAAACACCGCGTCAAGTCAGGGTTCTAGGATTCCAAGATGGCTGCCAGTGAAAAACACTCTGCAGCTGTTACAGTTAACTGCACTTTTGTTGTTTTTGTGTATTTGTCTCACACTAAGTCAGTTGTACACATAGTACTATCCCATATTTATCTATGGACACGATTCTACGCTGTTTTTCTGAGCAAAATACCGTGTAGAGCGTCGTTAGCTACTGGTATTGCTAACAATGGCTAACAAGTGACAATGGCTAGCCCGGCACACTTTAGCATCCGTGTTTTTTTCCAACTTCTCCACTAGAATGCTCTCAATTCGGACGTGATATCAGTCCCAGTTCTGACTCCTAGCTTTCCAATGCAGTGTCACCATTGCTAACTACTCCGTTAAAGTTTGCATTTTAATTAGCAGGTTAGCAAACTTAAAGGTGAATAATGTAATAAATCTAAAGCAACTGGCCATAAAATCCTCCTAATATGTCACAGAGACTCAGGAATAATGTTCATATAACAAACTGAACTAACAACAACAAAATATTTACATTAAAAAAAATATTTTGCAGACTGCAAATCATGTTTATGTTTTTGAAATCATGTTTTGGCATGTGGCGCCTACTACCGCCGTTTACCAATCATTGCAGACGGTAGAGTCTCAGCTGCCGAGCAACCACGGGTTGCCAGTTATGTCAGAAAAACGAAACCTAAAAGACCTCGGTATTTTGGAATTTGAATGTAGGAACCGTTTTTGGCCACATTCTTACATATGGCGCCTTTAAGACTCGGCATTAACAGTGGGGCAAAATATAGATTTGGGGATATATCTTCCATATATTGTCTTCCTTCGTTCAATGTGTGAATGTGGCTGAGTGTAACATTTATTGAGGTGATACGTGTTTGACGCATTATTTTTACTCACTCCTCACTTGTAAGGTCCTGTGTGAGTTTGACCCGGTCTCTGAAGCAGCCTAGAGAGTACATGCTCTCCAGCACGTCGGGGTCCAGCTCCGTCAGGGACAGGATCCTCTTCAAACACACGCGGCGCGGAGGAGGCTGCTCCGGGCAAGGCTCGTTACGTCCACCTCTGTCGGGAAGACATCATCGTATGCTAGTAGTAGTACCATGGGCTAGACAAATGAGTGTGCAGCAGGAAGTGGTAGAAAACGGAGCACGGGAAGTCTAACTCGCCATCATACAGTCCTAGGGATTTAGGGGAAGCATCTTGCATCTTCCCATTAATTCCACGGCTTCATGATTTATAATATTCCAAAATAAAGATTCTTGTTTTTTTACTAGAAATATTCTCTAAAATTGCAAATAGTTTCGGGGAGTTTTAGAAGGATATCTTAAAGATTAACAGGCATCCCTACACTCTTAGAAATAAAAGTGCTAAGTAGAACCATATAAGGTTCTTCGGCCTGTCCAAGGAGTACCCTTTTTGGAACCCTTTATTCAGGAAAGTGGTTTTAAAGGGTTCTCTGGATCAAAATGGTTCTTACTGGAGCCATTAGTGTAACCTAGAACCCTTGAAAAACCCTTTCTTGGGGGAAAGGGTTTTTCAGAAGCAAATGGTTCCAGGTAGAACCTCAGCCCTTGTACAAGGACCCTTTTGGAACCCTTATTTCTAAGAGTGTAGTCGGATTTTAATCATGGTACAATACCTAAAAATGTTGCTGTTAACACCATTTCATTGGGAGACTTAATGCCTTTTGGTATTGACACAGATACATAATATGTATCTGTGTCAATACCAAAAGGTATGTATATATATATATATATATATTATATATATATATATATACACAGTATACAGTACAGTATATTTACATGTAAACCACGTACAAAGATGTTATACTTACTGGTACCAGGTATGTTTCTGTATTGCTTCTAGCTGTAATTGACAAAAAAAACAAAACACACATTTTAGGATCATTAACAACTGACTTAATTATACATTCATCAAATAAAACCAAGCATTAATTGTACACACATTTACTGATCGGTCTAGAGCAGGGGTCACCAACATGGTGCCCGCGGGCACCTGGTAGCCCGCAGGCAGCCAATACGGTGCCCGCGGGCTCACTTCACTTCACCTCACTTGCATGTATCCGTATGATCGCACAGTAAAATATATTTGATATTGTTTATAAAAACTGGTAATCGTTAGGAGTAAGCACTGGAATTAATGTGTATGCAGTTGAATGCATAATATTAATCATCCATCCATCCATCCATTATCTACCGCTTTTCCTCCACCAGAGGGTCGCGGGGGGTGCTGTGCCTATCTCAGCAGACATTGGGCGATAGGCGGGGTACGCCCTGGACAGTACGCCAGTATAATATTAATCATTTAAATGGTAAACAAACAAAAAAATATTATATGGTAGCCCTCCATATTATTTTTTACCCTTAAGGTAGCTCTCTGTCTCAAAAAGGTTGGTGACCCCTGGTCTCGAGAGTAAGCCATGACTACTGCACAACTGTAGTGACGGAGCACATGTGAACACTGACTTTGCGCACACACACACACACACACACACACACACACACACACACACACACACACACACACACACACACACGCACACACACACACACACACACACACACACACACACACAAAGGAAAAAAAGGCCAACATCTGAATATGTTCTGCTCGCTGACTACAAATATAGCAATTATCACTCCTGGCTGGCATGGAGCTTCGGTTTTTTCCATGGAGGGAACCAGGAGCAGACAGGCAGAGGCAGATAGAGACAGTCTGACCTGGTTTCAGGCTCCATTAATCAACAGCTCGTCACACAAACCCACAGCTTTGATTAAATCTGCTCTGTTTTAGCCGAATGACTAAACTGAGTGACCAGACTCTTCCGTCTATCTCCGTCTTTATTTCACAGCAGCAGAGCGACCACATCATCACAGCTGCTCTCTCTCTCTCTCTTTCTGCCTCATAACCACCAGCTCATTTCACCACCCCCCCCCCCCCCCCCCCAGCTTCCCTTCATAAGCTGAGTGCAGTGGAATTTCCTCCAACAGTCCTTTCACTCAGTCATCCTTTTTATTCATCCGCTCACCCCCCTCCCCTCCCCTCTGCCTCTCCCTGAGCTGCCTCCAGCCTCTTTTCAAGCTCTGTTTTCAGTATGGAAAAAGCTGGCATTTAGGTGAAAAGGAAGTGGCATCTTCCTCCTCCTCCTCCTCCTCCTCCTCACCCTCGGCGCCTCATTGTGTCCTTCTGTTTAGTCACTGTTGGGACACTTCAGTTCCACTCATTAATCATTAATGAGTATCACCGTGCCATTGATAATTACCCCTAAGAACCTGCACCAAAAGCTGTGAATTAAGCAATAAAAAGGTGAAATTAATCATCCACAGCAGTGGTTCTCAAAAACCTTTTTTACACCAAGTAGCACCTGTGAAAAAATATTGAACTCTTGAAGTAACACCATTATCACCATTATCACAGGAGGCTGGTTTTTTCTCCAAAAAGATACGAATGAGAAATAAGGTGACACTAGTTATTTCTGATTTACCTCCAAGTACACTCTTAGAAATAAGGGTTCCAAAAGGGTCCTTCTACAAGGGCTGAGGTTCTACCTGGAACCATTTGCTTCTGAAAAACCCTTTCCCGAAAGGGAAAGAAAGGGTTTTTCAAGAGTTCTAATGGTTCCAGTAAGAACCATTTTGATCCAGAGAACCCTTTAAAACCCCTTTCCTGAATAAAGGGTTTTAAAAGGGTTCTTGGTGGAACCCTCTAAAAAGGGTTCTCCTATGAGGACAAGCTGAAGAAGCTTATATGGTTCTACTAAGAAGATATCTTCTTCTTAGAGTGTACCACCAGAGGCACTTAGTTTTTTTTTTGGTTCATTTCATCCTAAATTTTCCTTGACCTTTGTTAACCAGTTTCAGCACCTACACCAGACAGGCAGCGGCTCATCAGCAGCAGCTGTGCTGTCTAAAGCTGGGAGGTGGGAGTGAAGAGAGGCTGTCCTCATGGTGGGTGAGACATTTTCACACGGTTCAACGCAGAACACGGTGTTATACTGAAACGCGCAAAGTCATTGTCCATTCACCAATACGCGAGCACATATTTATTTTGCATTAGCATGCTACTACTTTGCAGCTAACTTGCCGAAACCTGTTTCTAAAGGTAAGCTAGCGAGGCTACGATAAGCATTAGAGTAGGGCTAACATAATACAAGCATGCTACTACTTTGCGGCTAACTTGCCGAAACCTGTTTCCAAAGGTAAGCTAGCGAGGCTCCGATTAGCTTTAGCGTAGCGCTAACATAATACAAGCATGCTGCTACTTTGCAGCTAACTTGGTGAAACCTGTTTCCAAAGGTAAGCTAGCGAGGCTACGATTAGCTTTAGCGTAGGGCTAACACAATACAAGCATGCTACTACTTTGCGGCTAACTTGGCGAAACCTGTTTCCAAAGGTAAGCTAGCAAGTCTACGATTGGCATTAGCATAGGGCTAACATAATATAAGCATGGTACTACTTTGTGGCTAACTTGGCGAAACCTATTTCCAAAGGTAAGCTAGCGAGGCTACGATTAGCATTAGCGTAGGGCTAACGCAATACAAACACTGTGCAACCTCCTTAGGCACAATGCACATTTTTACATTTTCGATTAGCATTAGCATAGCTAGCTATTGCGACTGACAGCCATGCCAGTGACGCCCACTATAGGAAAAAATATTTCCCGCGGGCACTGCACTAGTCTTTACAATTAATTTAAAAAAACGATTAGGTTAAATTATTTTACCCTAATCTGATCATAATGGACCTGATGGAGATGAACTAAATCTTTAAATATCAAACGGGGTCAGGTTGGGTAACGCCAATTATGGCCAGCCTCTCTAGTGAAGCGTATCTCACTACTGTGTTTTGTTTATCACCTATGTGCGTACTTACACTTATTTGCGTTGCACTTACACTGCAAACAGACAAATATTTGCTGTGTAGTTTTTGTTTTTGCTTTGGCACAGTTTGTCACAAAAGACACATTTTCCAAAACTGGTCCTGAGTCAGGTGTACACCAAAATAAACAGAGTCACACCTCCTTCAGTCTTCATGTGCCAGCGATTAGGAATGGAAGAAACAATGCTTGTTATTACTTCTGTGTATACACTGACAAGTGTTAGCTTTGACAATAGCATGTGATTGCTGTTTAATGAAGGCTGCTTCCAAAAAGGAAGACTGTGTTCCATTGTTGTGCTTTGGATGGGGAATGACTTGACATTAATACGCATCATATGAACAAGGGCCTTTCTACATGGAGTTTGCATGTTCTGCATGCTTTTGCATGGGTTTTCTCCAAGTTCTCCTGCTTCCTCTCACAGTCCAAAAACATGCAATATGGAGTAAATATTCGGTAAATTAGCCATAGGTGTGAATATGATAGTGAATGGTTGTTTGTCTACTGGCAAACTATCGCCGTGTGTCAGCTGAGATTGGCACAGCACCCCCCCCTCGCGACCCTCCCGTGGAGGATAAAGCGGTAGAAAATGGATGGAGCGACGAGCTTGTTGGCATACTGATTGGCCTTTAGAGCAGTCAATAGCGCAGCTACGCCACAGCATGATGACATACAGTATGTGGCTACTGTGTGTTGTCTCCCATGCCTGCTCTCTGTTGTGTACCACCGAGCATTTAGGCTGCTTTTTTTCCCCATTACTACTACATTTTTCAATGAATATAACATTAAATGAATCAGAAATACATTCTATACATTGTTAATGTGGTAAACGACTAGTCTAGCTGCAAACGTCTTCTTTAATGGAATATGTACATAGGTATAGGCCCATTTCCAGTGATCTAATGGTACATTGTGTTTGCTAATGGCGTCAGAAGACTATTGGATGATTTGAAAACCCTTGTGCAATGATGTTGGCACAGCTGAAAACAGTTTTGCTGGATCTTTGACGAAAGCAAAGTTATTATTTTGAATAAAAATCATTATTTTCTATTCGTTTTGCAACTCTTTTGATGAATAAAAGTGTGACTTTTAAAGGAAAACACAACAAAAATTGTATAGGTGACTTTCAAACTTCAAACGGTAGTGTATGCACAGAGGCTATTATGTGCAATACAGGGTCTTCTATCCTTATGACAACACATGAATACGCATTTTGTAAAGCCTGACGATGTGACCTGTAAACACACACACACACACAGGATGTCCATATAAGGAGTTGTGTACAATTCCCACGGCAATTTACAGAGGGTGTGCGCCTGCGGCACAGGCCTGTAACCGCGTGAGCAGTAACGGTTAACTGACACAGAAGCTGAGAGTGATGTTTCGGATGAATTTGAAGTCTGGAGTGAGGCCATATGATATGAGTTCGAGCCGCTCAGGAGGGAGAGACCAGAGAAATGCAAGCTCATACCCCCGAGTTGATGCATCTAAAATGGAACAGTGAGGAGTTGGAGTGGGGCGGGGCATCCAAACTCCAAAATATAATAGTAGTGTTTGACAAAATACTATGATATGATTGCATTAGGTTGTATACAGGCGTGTAAGGAGACATTTTAAGCAACATTAACATGATTGAAGCACTAAAAATGTGGATTTTCACATTGTGGGATGTTAATCTCTCCACCCTGAGATTTCCCCCCTCTCCTCACCGTGAGTCTCTTGTCAGGATTGACCTCGATCATTCCCTTGAGCAGAGCCTGGCAGTCGGGAGGTATAAAGTGGGGCATGTGGAACACTCCGCTCTTCACTTTCTCCAGAAGCTGCCGCAGGTTGTCGTGGTCGAAGGGCAAGGCACCCTGGGAAGGGAAGGGACGGGAGAGACACAAGAAGCAGATTAAAGACGCTGAATAACTCAGCATACAGTTTGTACAGCCCTACACGTTTGTGCTGATGCGCCGTTCACACTAAAAACCAGGGTCCACGTCAGTCAGTCTCACATTTCAGTCCAAACAGCAGCGATTTCTCACCAGGTGTTCCCACTCGTTCTTTGAGCGACGGGTTGAACACGTATGTAAAGCGGCTGATTATCACCTCCTTTGCCGTCATCATCGTCGTCTTTAAACATGACAAGGACTGCAAAGTGTCACGATTTAAAGCGGACCTAGACCGGAAGTTCCAATTAACGCTGTTTTTTTTGGTGTGTATCTGCGTCATTACCTTGTTTACGAAGCCCTGAAGGTTCAAAACAAACAGTTCAGCCACTGCTGAGAACGCTGTGTTTTATTGTAATCTCGGGCTCAGCGAGATCTCTGAAAAACCCGTCCCGGTTACATAAACAGCAGGAAGGCTCTACGCTGGCTGGCCAATCACAACACAGTCTGTCTTCTGGGGGTGAGATTTCAGTCTGAAACGGCGTGGCTCAGGACAGCGTCGGAAAATACAGATTTCTATCGGCTCGTTTACAGCAACTAGGAGGTTTTTGACCATAAAAACAAGTTAATGTATGTAAGTAGACCTCCATAACTAACATATATGTGCAACAGGACCACTCTATGGGAGCTTTAAAACAGATTTTACTGGGGAGTTAATGGTCTAAATCACTAGTTTCAGGTCTTTTGTAAAAGAACATGATGCTGACTTGGTTCCCATTTCAAAGGAACTTGGACTGGTCGCAGGTGATGTCCGTGAATTTCCATTCCCACAAACCTCAGGGCTTTAAAATGTGAGTGGAAGACTTTTTTTTTTTTTTTTTAATGTACCGTCTCTGATCCGCCGTCTCGTACGCACAGAGCACAGGATGCAAACAAGACATCAATTATCAAATCGTTGCACCGTGGTGCCACTGGTGACCAAAAGCTCCATTAAGTTCCCTTTAATAATACTTGATAATGACAAACGGTTTGGCTTTCAGAGTTCAAAAAAAAAAACACGCAAAAAAACACAAATAGCAAATAGAAAGTGCACAGACACAAATGGATGAAATATAAATGGACATTCTCACCACAAGAAGAGCAAAGAGGATGACTCCACAGCTCCAAACGTCTGCCCTGCGGCCGTCGTACTTCTCCCCCTGATACATGAATACAAGAAGTGTAGGGAGGCATTGTGTTATATTATATATATATATATATGTATTATACACACACACACTGAGAGAGAGGTCACTCACCCTTATGACCTCTGGACAAGCATAATGTGGGGATCTGTAAGGACAGCACAGGTTTATTATTCCACTGTTTAAACACATACCAATGTACAGGTGTTCTTATGTTAGAGAGGTGATTTATGTAAAAGCCTGAGAGTGCTACATATTTCATCTGTTAAATCCAAGCTCCTCCTGATTAAAAAGACAGTTTAGCCTCTAATCGGCAAAGCCATCGATTCAGCGAGTGTTCCTAATGTTGTGCAGCAAAGGCATTCGAAGACCTTCATCTACTCACCCACAGCTGGTTTCCAGCAGGCTGTCCCCGACTTGCAGCGAGGCCATGCCGAAGTCCGCTATCCTAATGTTGTTCTTCTCATCCAGGAGAAGATTCTCTGGCTTCAAGTCTCTGTGGCTGCACACAAGCATTATGCACGTTACCTTGCATGCAATTAAATGCAATTTTTTGTAGCATTTACATAAGTATTCCTATCTTAACTGGCAACATGTGGAGGTTCGGCTGGCTTTACACGACAACGATCTGAACGCAAACCGCAAAAGTGGCGTTGCGTTCCCACTTTTTATTTCGCGTTTAGACCGGCGTCTTTGGGTGCAAATTTGCATGCACACGGTGACGCAAAAGGGTGCGAAATTTGATGTAGTGTGCATGCCAGGTGGCTAGGTGGCACTGTGAAGAACTGCCATACAACAACACCAGGAGCGCAGGAGCGTAGAAACTTCCTTCGACTTCTGTCTATTAGCGCAAAGTAGCAGCTTAGGCAACTTGAATGTTAGTTGTTGTTTGGTTGTACTGGGGATAGCTAGCGTGAGCAGCTCAGAGCACACTTTTGCGTTTTCAACCCTTTAGACGGGAACGCGACGGTGGAGTGTTTTTAAGATTTCCACTCTGGAGGGTGGGTTCATTTGTTTGCGTTTTTAACCCCCAATAACGCCGTCGCCGTCTAAACGAAAATGAGATATTTTGTCGGTTTCACCCGGGAGCGTTTTCGTGTAAAGCCATCCTTAAAGTGAAAATCCAATGTCGTCTACATGCACATGATTGCTGATTTTCTGGGTTTGACTCCTGGTAGGGAAATATTTCCTTATCTGAACTCATCATGGGAAGACTATAGGGTCAAGAAACCAACTGAATACACATTTACCGTCCATTACGACAAACTACGGTGGCCTTGAGGTCATCTAAAATGATTGAGTGTTTGATTTGTCCATTCTGGACACTGAAACACGGCACACTCTGCAGAAGAGGAACTGCTCCCCATTAATTAATGATAACATCATAAATATTGTATTCAATTTCTGTTGCTGGAACCTGCCCCCCGTGAATCCAACATACTGGACCTTAAAATAAGGATTTGTACTCAAGAAGCTCTCAAGAAGCTTTGAAATTCAAAACCCAAAGCCTCATACACTCAGTAGTAGCAGAGAGTATTCCATCCATCAAGACAGAGAGAGAAAGGTGCGTTTACAGCGAGAGAAGACAGAGAAAAGTGCATTTACAGCCAGAGAAGACAGAGAGAAAAGTGCGTTTACAGCGAGAGAAGACACAGAGAGAAAAGTGCGTTTACAACGAGAGAAGACGGAGAGAAAGGTGCGTTTACAGCGAGAGAAGACAGATCAAAGTGCGTTTACAGCGAGAGAAGACAGAGAAAAGTGCGTTTAAAGTGAGATAAGACAGAGACAAGTGAGCAATACAGTCAGAGAAGAGTGTGCCAGAGAAAAATAATTAACATGGCGCTCTCTGAGAAGAGAAAAGTGGACAGCGAAAAATAGAGCTTTCAACCCAGAATGGACAGTCTTACCCCTGGAAGCACAAAACCAGTCTGTCTCATATGTTCAGAGACAGTGGCACTTGTAAAAAGTGGAAAACGTGAAACGCCACTATGAGACCAAACACAACATTTTTGACCAAACACACCCACTCAAATCTGAACTTGGGTCAAAAAAAATAAGCACTCTCAGAGCTTCTTTTCCTTTAAGAGAGAAGAAATTAATACATACGTTGAGTGTTACATCTATATAATTGTATAAAAGTGACAATAAATATTGTCAAAATGTTTTTGAATTGTTCTTTCTGTAATTGATCAGTCAGTTGTTGATTACATGCAGACTACTAGGCTACTTCAGTATATATCCCACTACTAAATAATAACGCAAGTTAGACATTATGATGTTCCGGACCTTTGCTTGAGGAAATTTTCTCAAAGTGGACCTATTAGAATTTTAGTTGATTATCCCTGTACTACACCAACTGTGGGCCTGCGACTATATTCCATTGCTTATAAAAAAAGGACACTAATTGATAATCGTGTGAAACCACAGTGTACGTTTCACGAACCATATGGAGTGGCTGTGGCAGAAGTCGAGGGCGGAGATGATCTGTCTGAAGAATTTCCTGGCCTCTTTGGGGGTCAGCCTGCCCTTCTTCACCAAGTAGTCGAATAACTCTCCGCCCGACACGTGCTCCAACACCAGGTACCTGGAGACGGGAGATCACGCAAGTCAGAAAAAGGTTTAGGTGAGGTGAGGCCAGCAGAAATCATCTACATCGAAACATTAAGGCTCACACACACACACACACACACTTAAATACACTCTCACCACCTCGTATATCGTCGATGTCACTATTTAATCTCGTCACTGTATGTTTCAAGGTTGTTTTCGCGCTCTGGCAGAGATCCAGAGGCAGAGAGGAATAGATTGATCGAAGCAGAGGAGAGCAGAAAGAGGAAATAAGACGACGAGATACTCACAGGTATTTGTTATTCTCATAGACATCGTGCAGCTTCAGAACATGAGGGTGCTCTATTAGTTTAAGAATAGCTATTTCTCTCTCCACCTGGACAGACAGAGGGAGGCAGGGGTGTGTGGAAAAGGTTAGGAGAGAGAGAGAAAACAGAGGAGGAGGGAGGTTAGAATGATGCAAATAGAAAAGTTAGACAGAACAGGAAGGTAAATATGACGCGAGAGAGCAGCATTGAATACATGTTTTTGATTCTTTGAGCAATAGAGCCAAACTTTTCTCCGGTTTTACAACATATTTCGAATCATTCCATTGAAGAAAACACGTGCATTAACTACGAGGGCGACCACATCATAGCCTATGTCAGGGGTGTCGAACTCATTTTCACTGAGGGCCACATCAGCATAATGGTTACCCTCAAAGGGTCAGATGTAACTGTCATACAGAATAAATGTAACTAAATGTAACCAAATATAATGTAAAATAAAGGTAACTACTCTGTAACATATTGCCAAATAACTTTATTATTGAAGTTACAAATATTTCATTCACATTCTGCTGCGATCACAGTCTCAATCTCAATTTCACTCGTCGCACAATGATACGCTGCGATCTAGTGGCAGGATGCCGTCACTTTTGCGGGTAACGCAATCGCCGTGCATTGTGGGAAATGTACTTTATTGTCAACGCACGCCTTAAAGCAGCATAGACAAATTTTAAGACAAATTAATCACTCGCGGGCCACATAAAATGACGTGGCGGGCCACATCTGGCCCCCGGGCCTTGAGTTTGACACATCATAGCCTATGTAAATACCATAGCTCAGTGATATAAGTAGTTGTGGTGGATTTGTTAGCGTGGATTTTACAAAGCAACTTTGGGTTCAACGTTTTTGAGCCACATTTGAAGAGTCACGTGTTCCCCCGATGAAACCTTCAATCAAGCCAGACAAGCTAATCAAGCTATTAGCTTCGAGCCACTCGAAGCTAATGACTTTCTGTGTGTCATAGACAAAGCAGATAAAGCTTTAACACTATTTTTTTATGCAAGTCATCAATTAATCCAAAGGAGCAAGTAAATATATTTATTTATTATGTCCAAACATAGTTACAGTAACTATTTCAACTTGGGTTTATGTGAAAGTTTTGTTTTTACTACACTGGCTAGCATAAAAACTTCACTGTTTTTTCTTATCAACATGGTTTCCAAACACTTAGCTGTACTTAACTATAGATCTTTTTACACAGCAGACATTTTGATTCGATTACTTTTTAGTTAATGAGTAAATAAAGACAGTGTTACAGTTGGTGGGGGGTGTTGTGTTCCCTAGATAAGTCCATTTGAACGTAATCTCTTGAAATCACACAATCACGACCTTGTAAGAGTCACCAGTTGTGATGTTTACAAGCGCTAACACGTCCCCAAAATTGTCGACCCCCCTAGAAGTTAATATTTCTGTAGATTCTAAGTTAAAATATTGTTATTTTACTCATGTAAAGTTCGGAGTTGTTCATTTTGTCAATTCCTCAACTGATGTCTTTATTCATTGCGCAACATTAGCATTATCTGCCTGCTAGCCGTGTTTGCACACCTTTTACATTTGAACCCCACACATTACGTGTTCAAAACATCCCATGTTTTTAAAACGCAAGTTCATAAGTCACATTTAAGGCCCGTGTTTGTGCTCTTACTACTGCGAATGGTCAAAGTGTCTGCTACTAACAAAAAGGCCTAGCGGAGCTGGTAAACATAGTGTAGCGTTTAGCACATATCGCGTCCTTCAGGAGCTGGTTCAGACCAAACCAAAGCTAAAAGATGAGAATATTACCCTGACATCTCATGGTTGTATTAACTTTTAAAGCTGACATTGTATTAAAGTTGCTTCGGCTTCTTGTGTGTTGCCCTCCTGAGTGACCACAGAAATTAGCCTGGTGTGGGTTTTAAGCTAGGTCAGTCCTCTGTTTGAATTATTAAGCCATGCTAATATATCTGTGGCGTGATGTTGTGGCAGCAAACAGCAGCAGGCCAACAAAAAAACAAAAAAGCTGCACTTGAAGTGCCAGCATTAAAAGCAGCTCCAGTCCCATGTAGTTAAATATGCTTTTGCTGTTTGGCCCTCTCAGCTAAAGCTAGCAGACAGCAGGCAGCAGCGCAGTGACTGCCAGTTAGCAATGAGCAACGGGCAACTTTCCAAAGCAGCACAACTGAGCAGTAGTGTATTTATAAACCAGAGGCGTGGAGATGATTTTTTTTGTAAACTTGACACTTTTTGTCCAGGATGTAAGTATTTTGTTGTTCTTTTTGTCCTCTGTTGGTCTCCGTGAGCAGAAATGATGAAGCATCAAGTGTTTGCAGCTTCTGTCTTCTGAAAACGGGCTCTGTCAAGCAAAACTATCAGATCTGACTGCGGTGAGCGTATGCAGTGGCAGCGATATCCCATCTTAACTGCTTGGATTATGGGCTTTCTGAGTAATATTGAGGGTGCATCTTTTGGTTGTTGCGAGGAGGTGCTAGTGCTAATATGAGCTGACATAGGGCGAGGTTGCCAGTCCATCATAGTCCACCACATAGAGGCAAACTCTCATACTCACACCTACTGTCAATTTAGTGTGTCCAATTTTCCTTATCCCCAAATCTACATGTTTTTGGACTGTGAGAGGAACCCCGGAGAATACCCATAATCAAACGGGGAGAACATGCAAAATCCATGCAGAAAGACCCTTGTTCTGACCGGGTCATGAACCCCCAGGTCTTCTTGACTCACTCTGATCCGTAACCACACAATGACACGAGATCGTAACACCAACATACTGGGAAATACAGCGAGTTGTATGCAGCTTCCGTCTTCTGAAAACGGGCTCTGTCAAGCAAAACTATCATTTCGGTGCGCGTATGCAGTGGCAGCTCAGTGGCAGCTTAACTATGATTAGGATTATGGGCATTCTGAGCAGTATTCACTTCTGAAACGTATTGAGGTCTTGACATAAAGCTAATCATTCATCCTTCTACCGATTTATCCTCCACATGAGAGTTGCTAGTGCCAATCCCAGCTGACATAGGGCGAAAGGGAAGGTACACACGGGACAGGTTGCCAGTCCGTCACAGTCCATCACATACAAGGCCATTCACTCTGACACTCGCAGCTATGGTCAATTTAGAGCGTCCAAATTTCCTAATCCCACAAATCTGCATGTTTTCTTGCCTCAATGTAATCCGTACCACACAATGACACGAGATCTTAACACCAACATTCTGGGAAAAACAGCGAGTTGTCTGCAGCTTGGTTGGTTGGTTTCATTAGACATTTTCAACCATTACATTCTGTCTTTGAAAGTCAGTGACATCTATTGTAAAAGTTACTCACTACAGTTTAAAAGAAAGAAGCCAAAACTTGGAGCCCGGTCCTCCACATGTTGTTGACTCTTAATGATATAAAGATACTGAATTTACACAAACAAACACAGCCTTTTTCTCAAGCCTTAACTCTTTAAAATGAACACAAATAGTCAGAAGTAACAGACAGCACCAGCTTATTCCTTACGTAATAATAATAACTGTCCTATTTCAGAGCGGTGTGTGTTTCAGCTGCAGCAGCTTTCATCAGAGAGCTTCATTAGCAGAGTCTGACTGAAATCATCTCCATTGTTCAGTGTATATAGATGCTGTGCCCACACACTCAGCACCTCTGAATTACGACAGATTGACACTGGGCTTTTCTCGACAAAAATAAAGAATCTATTCCTGTTGGGTTGGACGGTGCTCGGATGCTGACGGGACTTGAGCTTTGTAACTGCCACAATTACAGCACATAGGGTGAATTCCAATTCCTTGCTTTAACCCTCAATCTGAATAATGTGCGCTCCCTCTAGTGCAAGTGCTGTCCCGATTCTCCGAAAAATTAAGTTGAGGGGCAAGTTTAAGGGCTGCGTCGCCCTCAATATTGAGATTTTCTATAGAGACCACCCTTGGGAGCAAGGGCTACCCAGAATGCATTGCGTGTTTTCACATAACAAAGATGGCGTCGAAAGCAGCGAAACGAGTACGCTACAAATGAAGTATTTTTTTTGTTAACAGAGATATAAAAAATTACGAAAACCATTGTATTATCTTAGTTTAGGCCCATATTATGGATTACTGACGTCATTGTTTTGCGTAACATTTATTTTTATTTTACGATCTTTTCGTATCGTAAGAGTATCATCTTATAACTAACTGACAACCTAATAACTTGACTGACAAACGGATCGTAATAAATAATCATGACGTAAATGTGTTCTTCTTCTTCCTCTTCTTTTTTGGAGTTGACAGACTGGACGCAGCTTTCGCGTTATTCTGCCCCCTACAGTCTGAAGTCGTATCTGCATTTAAGGGGTGTCCCATTTCTAAGTGACAAAATAAAACCTCAACACTTGGTTTTTTGAGGGTTAGTTAAGATTAAGGGTTGAGCTTGAGGGTTAAGATAGGAATTGGAATTGGCCCATAGGCCCAGCAGATGCAGTTAATACACACATATATATACACACAGAGAGAGAAGAAGAAGAAGAAGCGCTGTACCTTCATGAGGACGGATTCGGAGAGTTTCTCTCTGTTCACAATCTTTATGGCCACCTTCTGTCCCGTTATACAGTGGACACCCAACTTCACCAATCCTGCAGAGAC
Source organism: Microchirus variegatus (assembly GCF_963457635.1). NCBI lineage: Eukaryota > Metazoa > Chordata > Actinopteri > Pleuronectiformes > Soleidae > Microchirus > Microchirus variegatus. The sequence goes on from NC_139811.1 coordinate 6,589,146, forward strand.
ACAGAACATCATCACAAATTATCAATGTGAAAACAGAGGGGTGTGTGTGTGTGTGTGTGTGTGTGGGGGGGGCTGGTGTCATACATAATTCAAGAGGCTTTACTGACATTGTCACAAACAATGACCAATCTCAGGTTTAAATATGGATCGCTGTTGTGTCTTCTCCCTCCTCCTGCATTAGTGTGTGCTAAGGACACTCCTTAAGAAGATTGCAGCACATAAACCTCATTGTAGATAAGACGACATGCAGTGGGGATTAAACCATGAGCCCTGAGCATAACAGGGATTTCAATGGGGTTTTTAACAGGGGTTTTTCACACACACACACCCTGGAATAGCATTAGTGCAGCAGTAACTTGGACATTTCTACCTGTCTGTCCCTTCCCGAGGGTCTTCTCCAGCCGGTAGGGCCCCACATACTGGGTGGACTGGCCCCCAGTCAGCTCCTTGCTGCTCATCCTTTGACAACCCCCGAGGTGAAATTCTCTTCAGAATAATAAGGCGGATCAGGATAGGGCTCGGTTCTGCTCCGTGCGTAATCCCGTAACGCACATCCCAGGCGGCGGCGGCGGCACAGAGAAGAGAGGAGGAGGTGATGGTGGTGGAGGAGGAGGAAGAGGAGGAGGTGGAGGACTGGTGTGGTCGTGATCTAAAGCCGGGCCCTGCAGGCTACTCCCATACACTTGTTTGTCATGCGGTCAGGTCTGGGCCCTGTTTCCTCTCTTAGAATAAAAGTATTATCCAGGATGTGTCTCGCTCTTTAATGCAGCAGCAGCATCCAGACAGACAGACAGACAGAGGAGATCAGCAATGAGGTCTGCTCACAACTGAGTCACATATATAGAATAGTCACTTTCAAGCCACTCCTGCTATAAATACCAGCAGGTGAATGATTCTGCGCTCAGATTATGGTGGTGGCCCAAAAAAAAGTGGAGCAAGAAGGAGAGAAAATCTCATCCAGACGCGCACAGGAAGGCTATACTTGCCCACAGATTGATTTCTGTAAGAGCACAGTCTCAAATATCCCAAGTCAGAAAGCCCTGATTGCGTCCATGCTCTGGTCGATATCAAGGTCCCCCCTCCAGCTCCAGCTCCAGCTCCAGCTCCAGCTCCAGCTCCACCTCAGTCCCGGCCACTGTCACTGCTACCATCCCAGGAAAAAAACAATAATCCTCCTCCCAACGCGACACCATTCCAACCTCTCCTGTGAAGACCAGGCCTCGCTTGGTCAGGATGCGCCTCCCTGTGCAGACGCGGCGGTGTCCAGATAATAATCTATTATCGTAACAGCATCAGCAGCAAGAAGAAGAATGGGTTTTCCAATATCCGGTGCACACTTTGGCTCACCCCCTCCCCGGCCCTGCATCAGGGAATAGAGGAAGAGGGGAACGAGCATAAAAAAAAAAGAAGAAGAAGAAGAAGAGGAGGAGGAGGAGAGAGACACTCAGGCAAAACAGCCTCGGGAAGGTCCGGGCCCGGGAGCCGCTGAAGGTGCAGCAGCAGCAGCAGCAGCGCGGAGCTGGAGCGGTGCGCACGGTGTGTGCCGCAGCAGGAGGAGGAGGAGGATCAGCAGCAGCTTCGGCCCCGGTGATTAAATCCTGCTTCTAGAAACAACAAGCATCCTCAGCTGGGCTCTGTGGAAGCTGCCTCTCCCTCTCCCTCCCTCTCCCTCTCCGTCTCTCTCTGTCCCTCTGCCGGCTGAGATCATCCTAACACCGCATCCTTCAGAGGTTTCCTTACGGAGCGCAGAAAAAAAAAAAACCCAAAAAACGAGAGAAATCACCGTGAAAGTTAAAAGAGAAAAATCACTTGTGAATGTAATGTTTTCTGCTCCCTCTCTCTCTCTCTCTCTCTCTCTCTCTCTCCCTCTTTCTTCCTCCTCTTCATCGGGCAGCATCAGCATCCGGGTTCCTCCTCTCCTCCTCCTCTCCCCCTCCATCTCCACCTCTCTCCTCCTCTCTCCTGCCCCCACCCTTTTTTTACTACAGCAAAGTTCCATATCATGTGATTGGCTGTAACTATGAAACCGGGACAGGAGGCGATCATTGTTTGCGCATCGCAATAAGAGAATCAATAAAGCTCCATTGCGCAAATTATGACGATTTAGTTGTCGATGATTATTTTTGCTTCTGTTTGGTCTTTGTAAACAGAAACAGGCTCAGTTTCTGTAATAAAACATGTTTCCATCAAGTAGAACAGTCCAGTTTGTACTATATATGTGTGTGTGTGTGTGTGTGTGTACATATATATATATATATATATATAGTATATGTACACTCTTAGAAATAAGGGTTCCAAAAGTGTCCTTCTACAAGGGCTGAGGTTATACCTGGAAACTCTTTTGCTGCTATTCTGAATGGAAACACAACAAATATATATATGTATGTAAATATATATACACATATATATGTGTGTGTGTGTATATATGTTTATATGTATGTATATGTATATATATATATATATGTAAGGGTGCTGCTATTCCTAATGGACACACAACAAATATAAACATACACACACACATAAATATATATATATAGCACCCTTACATATATATATACATATACATACATATATACATATATACACACACACGCATATATATGTGTATATATTTATATACATATATATTTGTTGTGTTTCCATTCAGAATAGCAGCAAAAGAGTTTCATTCTTTGATATATATATATACATACATACATATACATATATACATACAGCCGTTTCTGGATTATCATTTACAAATAGGGAAATGAAAAACAAAAATCGACAATAATTGAAAAGGGAAAACAAGGAGAATGATGCAAATTAACAGAAATCAGGAAACCAAATTCTTCGAATCTACTCGTTTTATAGCCATTCTGTCTGTTTTCTACAATAAAACTAGTAAATTAGCATAAAGACATATTTACACTGCAGGCAAATGTCCATATAGCGCAGAATCCGAAACGAAATCCCGAAAGCTAAAAAAAAAGCTGCTAGAACGTCCTCCACTGTTGTCTTTTGGGATGTGTTCACCGCACATAGCAAGTTAAAGTAAAAAGGTACAGTTCCCAGTCAAAAACACAAGCCACAAATGTGGGTTTTCCTGGTTAAGAGTCTTAATGTTTTTAAGATTTTTCTTTTTTTTCGCCCCCTCCACACATCAACCAACCAATCAGCCTCCTGAAACGAAGAGCAGAACACACGATTGCAGGAAACCGAGAAGCTTAACAAAATAAAGGACAGGAAGTGACCTCATGACGTACAGTGGTCGTGATGTGACGTCATAATCATCATCCCTGTTTTCCACAGACGTTCAGGTCAGTAACAGTTGTGAGATGTAGGGTCTATTTTAATGCCACACGATGGCGCTGTTATGCTTCCGCCCCTGGTTTTCACCTTCAGGGTCTTTTCCCAATGACTTCATTCAAAACATACTGCAGGTGCAAGATCAGTTTTCTCTTCAAGGACAGTGACAGTGAGACGTTAACTACCATCTCCACTGCAGCTTCACTTTCACCGTCAGCTTGATGCATTTTTCAATGAGATACAGTGACTTAAAGTGTGGTCGACCAAATGGTTGAGTCGTACCTTAAAGGGTTAAATGTTTTCAAGTTATTGCATTCTGGAAAGGACGGGAGTAACAGTTTTTGGAGGTAATTTCACGTGTTGGATTTGGAAATAGGAGGAAAAAAAACAAAGGTCTTGATCGAATAATGTTAGAATTAAAACGACAAAAAAGGGGGACTGTTGTTGGGCCAACAACATGGGAACTTAAAGGCGCCATATGTAAGAATGTGGCCAAAAAACAGTTACTACATCCAAATTCGGCAGCAGAGACTCTACTGACTGCAATGACTGGTAGACGGCGGTAGGTGGCGCCACATGCCAAAACATGATTTCAAAACATAAACATGATTTGCAGTCTGCAAAATATTTTTTTTTAATGCAAATATTTTGTCTGTACTGTTGTTGTTGGTGAGTTCAGTTTGTTATATGAACATTATTCCTGAGTCTCTGTGACATATTAGGAGGATTTTATGGCCAGTTGATTTTGATTTATTACATAATGCACCTTTAAATCTTAGAATTTAAGAATTTGACCTATTTTCAGTCGCTCGACTCAACTCGATATGATGCATCAGCGTCTCTGCAGGTCAGAGGAGTTGATCTTTCACCTCCACCACCGGCTAAGACCCCCTTAAATTGGGCACAGTCACCTTTGACCCAAGATAATGGATACAACTGCATACATATGTGCACATTCTCGTGGCTTTTTTTTTAGAAGTGCCTGACGTGTAGTGAAAGATTTAATTCATACATTCGTTCGCACCTGCTTGTTTCTCACTCACTCAGAACACTGGTGACCACTCAGTGCAACACAACTCCTTTAAACCCTTGCCCTTTAAGCTCTGGTCTGCAGAGTCAGGGTCTGCAGGAAAACTCTACACCTCCTCCTCCTCCTCCTCCTCCTCCTCCTCCTCCTCCCTCAGTGGAATCTGCCTCAGGCATTCACACAGTCACCATGTGAAGCAACTGGAGGTGGTGGTGGTGGTGTACTGTATGTCTGCTGAGCGCTGACAAATGCCGAGTCGGCTTAATGTGTAACTGCAACATGTGCTGCTGCCATGTGCAGTGCTGTGTGGTCACATAATGTATGAATGAACTACAGAGAAAGATCTGAATCTCATGCAGTGAATCCAAATCAGTATGTGAAGAAGATTCCATTCAAATCTTTACTTTTTCAGTTCTGCAGCTCACAGATTTACAGATTTATTATTTGAAAAGGTAAACGTTAAAGACTGAAATATGGATTTAAATGATTCAGATTCTCTCTCTCTCTCTCTCTCTCTCTGTGTGTGTGTGTTTTGGGAAGATGGTTTCTCCTTTCACATGTTGATACCAGTGGAACATTCCTGGAACCATATCACACATGTTTGCACCGGTCATGTATGCTCTGCGCGCACACACACACACACACTGTGCACTGACTATCACACGCACACACCTTCATTGTGGTTTAGGAGATCACGTCGCTCACATTTATTTCAGTGCACTTCATTAGAACTTCTATAATTAATAAATAAATAAAATACAACAAAAAGTTGTAAATGAAGAGTTCAGCTCTGGCTCCCTCTAGTGTTCACTACTGGTGATTTAATAAAGAATATCAGTGCTTACGTTACTGGTTATATGCGTTTTAATAATAAAGTTTCAATGCTTTACGTTACTAGTGGCAGCCCGACCATGATGAATGATTATTGAACGTTACACTACAGTAGAGAGGTTTTAAAGCCACAGTCGGTAAAACTGTCCCACTTCACCGCCTGGAGCAGAATAAGAGCAGCCAATCACAGAGCGATGACCATATTGATAATTATTGTCTGTATCAAAGGTCAAGCGTGTAAATAATTAGTGACATCTAGTAACGAGAGCGCACATTCTAATAAACTTTAGGTTTAGCTACAGCGAACTCTGCATCCCAGGAACTACACAACAACTTTGTACAAGCCGTGAATTCCGACCACACTTCAAAAAAGCAAGGCCATAGTGTAACGTACATATAAAAAGGCTTATTCTAAGACCATGTGATTTTAGTTTAAGAGTGATAATAAGGGTGATTTCACCCTTTTTCCCCCCACTTGGTCAAATAAAGAAAAAATGTAAAAGACATTTTATTCCATAGTATGGTTGAATCTGACCAGTTACCAGTAAAACTTGACCGAAACATCGTAAAGAGCAGTGCAGGGCTTTTATTTTCCTTGAAGGAAGATACTTTGTCAATTTGATTTGTTTTTTTTACAGTCCCAGCTTCCCCTGCGGTTATGGGAATGAATGAGACTTGTATCTCAGATCCACTGATGATCGAAGAACCCATTTACCTAGAAAATAGTAAAAAAAAAAAAAGTGGCCCTTTAAATTTCTGCCAATAAATCCTACTAAATGTAATTCACTGGACCAAGAAAGGAGGCTTCACCCAGCCAAAAATCACAAAACGCACGTTTATATCAATACTCACTTTAATTTCGATTTATAAGTTTTCATTTTCAAGTCGACAACTTACATCACAGCCCATCGGCTCTCTGGAATTGCCTACAAGTCGATGTACTGTATGTCACTCATAGAGGAGGAACAGGGGGAGGGATGGAGGGTAGAACAGAGAGGGTAAGACATGAGGAACATGAGGTAAGTTTAAAAACAGAGGAGGAAACTGGTTTTACTGCTGCCAGATCCCAAACACCATGTGCGTCACTATCATAGTCGTCGTCATTGTTGTTCTCGTTCAGTCCAGTGCTGTTGTGCAGAAGGGAATGCTGGGAACTTGGAGGACTCAGTGCAGTGGACCTGGAGGCGTACAAGCGTAAACACTAGTTCATTATTAACATCCGTTTGGGAGGCAAATTTGCTGTTTTTGGAACAGGACGGCAACAATAAAATAGTATAACTTAAAAATCACCAAAATTGAGGGACATCCTGACATTCGAGGTTGTGGAGGAAGTCCTCACGACGTCGCCTCAGCCGCACTCTTCACACAGGCAGCGAAGGCCTCCATCAGCTCCTTGCAGCCCTCGGCTCCCTTCTCTGCCACACTGCAAGAAACGAGGAAAATCCACATTTAAATATCATATCAAAAGCACTTTAATTTTTTTTTACCTAAATTTATTTATGGATAACAGGGTCTCTGTAGGTTTCAACAAGTAAAATTTAAGACTTTTTTAAAGACTATAATGAACACAATTTCAAATCCTTACTGGCAAATAAAAAAAAAAAAAAAGTACAAAAGACATGAAGGAAAATTGGAGCCAAAAATTGTTGAACTTGCAATTCGGCTTAGCTGTGGGCTTACGTTAGGTTTTCTCCGCTGCTATGCTAAGCTATGACAGACCGCGGCGCACGCACAGCACACTAGCTAGTGGTGCTTGATAAATTCTCCCCGGGCAGCACAAGTGGCCTACTTTAGTTCCGTGTTGTATTTACGCAAGCTCATCCTCAAAAATAGAAACATTTCAAAGCCAGACTGAAGTTTATGCACGTTTTAAATAAAAGTAACGTTAATAGATTTAAAGTTGCCATATGTAAGAATGTGTTCAAAAACGGTTACTACATTCAAATTTAAAATACAGAGGTCTTTTAGGTTTCGTTTTCTGGCGTAACTGGCAACCCGTGGTTGCTGGGGAGCTGAGACTCTACCGACTGCAATAATTGATAGACGGCAGTAGGTGGCGCCACATGCCAAAACATGATTTGAAAACAAACATGACTTGCAGTCTGCAAAATATATTTTTTAATGCAAATATTTTGTCTGTACTGTTTGTTATATGAACATTATTCCTTAGTCTCTGTGACATAAGGCCAGTTGCTTTAAATGTATTACATAATGCACCTTTAAGACCTTTCAAATTTGTATTTAAGAGCTTTCATGAGATTTTAGCAAAAGTTAAGACAGGATATCCTATATAAAAGACTTTAAAAAGTAATCAAAAGTCAGACTTCATGACGTTTGCTGTGGCAACACCACACGCAGCGAGAGCTCCTTCCGTCGCGTTGCTTTAATATCACATCTTTGTGTAGAGCTCTGTTGACCAAACACACTCTTGTCGTTTCATGTGTAAACAGGTTTTTGGAAAAAAAAAGGCGACAACAGACAAGAACGATGAAGACTAACATCATTGCAGCGACAGTTAAAACAAAAGAGAAAGCATGGAGGCTGGAACACAACAGGATGAAGATTGAAACAGAAAAAACAGAGCTGAGGCTGCAAACACTGTCACAGTGCATCAGTGTGATGGAGTGAAAGAGGGAGAGAAAACAGGCAGAAGATGAGAGCGAGAGTGAGGAGAGTGATACAGAGGCGGCTGCATGGCTGCGTGATAACGTAATGATGACAGAGTCAAGCACACAGGAGGGGGAGGGGCTTGATGTTATATAAATGTAAACCCTTCGACTGGCTCCGCCCATCGCATCATGACGTCTCTTTGCCGAGTTTGCAGGATGAGCAGAGGACGGCGACAGCAGGAGCTTTCTCCTAGAATAAATACAGTTTTTGGTGTTTCCCCCTCAACCCCCCCCCCCAACCATGAGTGAAACCACAGTTCAGTAATCTGTGTAAGAGGTGGAGCGCACGAGGGATTAAGAGAGAATAAATCCTGCTGCACTGACGATCACTCATTGTTGGCGCTTTTAATTCGACATCACGCAGCTGCAACAAGAGATGATTCAAACGGAACAGACCACATTAAAAACACAAGATTGCCGTAGATAGGAAGAGGTGGACAAATAAATAGAAAAACTAAAATACACAAAAAGACAATTCTCATCGTCAAGGAGTAAAAGGTGAATTTTAAGACTAGACTTAAGAGTCTAGAGTTTGACATGGGTCAGACCGGACGCTCGTGCCACAGTTTGAGTGACAGCACTGACTCTGAAGACTCTGTCACCTCTGGATTTGTCCTATTTTAGGAAAGGACGAGGAGAAGCTGATCTGCAGACCTCAGTGTCCGAGAGGGAGTTAACAACTCTGAGGTGGCAACGCATTCAAGGACCAAGTAACATTTAAAATGAATCCCGTTTACAGACGCTAATGTCGCTCTTCGACCCTGAAGAGAAATGATTCATCATCTAATAAAAATAGTCCATACTTTTGCTTGTTATCTTGGAATGAGCCTTTGATATAATTCTGGAGCAGGTCCTAATCCAGAGTCCACCATGTCATGGTCAAACTATTAAACACGTAGGAGAAAAATCTTTGCAAGGTGGTGAAATGTGTTATTTAATTAGTCATTTGTTGAAGGTGAAACATGATAAAGTGGCTAACTCTGCTGATTTCAACCTCATCCACTATTGCCATGTTTTTTGGTCCTGACCTCTAGAAACTAGAACAGGCAACTTAAGTTAGTTTTTTTTTTTTAAACCAAAACACCTCTTGAATTTGAGATTTAAAGTACGACTAAGATTAGAAGAATAAAGGCAAGTAAAAAGTTGGTTTTGGTTGATGAAGTGCAAGTGATGTTTTGGTCCAGTATTCATTTACGGGGGGGAAAAAATGGCCCTAAGCCAGATTTATTTGGCGACGCCTGCTATAGAAGATGCGTTTTGAAACAGTTAACGTACATGGATGCATCTCCTTTCTGTATATTTATACAAAAGATGTACAAACAGTGGTAATGTGGTAAACTTGCCTGTTATAAAAAACGCGCCTTTGTGTTAAAAATAACTCTAATCACAGAGACGACATGGAACCGACACTGTGACACGGCGACATCCAAACCCTTTTAACATTTATAAAGCACACTGGGTCACCTCTGCTACTCCATCTCTGGATATTGTGGCTTAAAGTGATGCAACTCACAGCTGGCAGCTGCAGATTATCACTACCGTGCTTTACTTTGTGCCAAGAGGAGGCTGGAAGAAGTGAAGAAAGGTGCGAGGCCACGGAGTGTGTCATGACAAACACGTACTGTACGTCGCGCATTGACTTAAAGTGTGTACTTTGTGCTCTTGTGTCTGCTGAGTCGACACCGGAGTGTGGGCAGACAGGTTTCTAACCCCCGCAGGGTGTTATACATGTTACGTCAAATAATCCCGTGACAGAAAAAGTCTTTGTTCGGTCTAACGCTCTGCAGAATCATAAAATCGTTAGTTGCAGGCCGAGGTGAGTTTATTTGTTGCTTAGTATGAACTAGGGACAAAAGTAGGAACTTTATCTGTCTGCGTTTGTTGCCAAAACATCAATATCCGTGTCTCGCTGAAGGAGACGCACATGCATGTACATCACATGCAAACAGACAGATTACACACAGCATCAGAGGACACTCTCATGTACAGAAGGCAGGGGGCGGGGGGACGGGGCGATGACATCAACACTATTATAGCCAGCACGCAACATCCCAGGAGAAAGCACGACTCTGAGCCGGGGTCACATTACAGGGTCGCGGGGGTGAGGCCCAGTTGTCGTGGCAACCGTTGGCAAAGGTTCTCAGCCGGAGCGCGATAATCTGGCCCAATCCAGACTCGAAATACTGCTAACATTTTAAAATAAGCCTCAGTTTAAATATCAAGAGTCGCGCGATGCGTCGTCAGCACGTTCGGCTTCAGGTTAGATGATGTCATCCTCACATCATCAGGAAATGAAGGCTGAATTATTTAGGCTGAACTAGGCTGTACGGTCAACTCCTCGGAGACAGACATGCATAATAGATTGCCGAGCAGGTGCAGCAGTCAGAGATGATGAAGAAGAAGCAGAGGCCAAACATTAGTCAAGTGATTATGTGATTAAGGCTGAGTGGGCCATAGAGTGAGCGTGGTAACTAATAATCACTGATAATACATCCCCCCTCTGTGCCTGCAGTGAGCGAGTACATGTTTGACATCATTGAAGAACACTTCCTATAATTGTTTTTTTAAATGCCGAACTCCTTTACAACATAATACGAGTTATTACTCGATAACGTGAGTCCATTCAAAGAAGAATAAAGGCTCTCACATGAGAAGCTTTGTGTATTCAAGGTACAGCGGCAGCTTTTTAATCACCTACAGCAGCCATTAACACATTAACTACTGTGGAGCTGTAACATACAGTACTGTACAAGGTAAACATTAAGCTAAGGCCTCAACAGGTTCTATATGGTGCTGTAACTGTATAGACTTAAACTTTGGTCAGGTAGCGGCATTACAGTGGCGGGTAAAGTCACTGAAGTGAATTACAGCTGAACGGGTAGTGATTCGTTTTAGTTTGTGCCGGCTTTTAGCAGTGCCGTCGCTAAATACACCATTAAATATTTACATTTTAGTCATTTCTTTGCAAAACATTGGTCTTTTTCAGCACACGTTCAGTGAACTAGAAGACCAGATTCACTGATTCAGCACTACTGTGGAGTTACATAAAACATGCATTTATTCACTATGAGGAAAATGAAACAAAGATGCATGCTTTAGCATAGCCTGCTGCACACATTTACAACATTTCCAAGACTTGTGACCTTGACAAGGTCATTACTACTACAACCTTTTAAAAGTTAAAAGTATGCATTCATAAAATAAAGTAGTGTTGCCGTGGCAAAAAAAATAGATCAAATCTGTGCAGGCACAAAAACAGATAAAGACATGAATGACCATGACATGAGGGCCTGAGGCCAACATGGCCGTCACTGTATGTGTGTGTGTGGCAGGTGTTGAGGTGGGGCAGTAGCGTATCTATAGCAGGGAACATGTCACGGTATCCCGCACATGTACAGTCTCACACATGGACTCGTCTGTGCAGGGCACTTAAAGGGTGTCTATATATACAGTATGTGTGGGTGTTCGTTACACAGCGTGGTCAGCCATGTTGAAGCTACAGTTGGCTTCACTGGAATTAAATACAGACGGAGCAGACGTGGACAAATTGACATACAGTACGTACATGCATTCATCACATAGGTGGTGACTGACATGGAGAGGAGGAGAGGAAATATGAGCACGAAAAACTAAAATACTACACAGGAAGGATTCTTGACATAAATAACTAGACGTGCAACTTGCATGTAAAACTAAAAAGGACCTAAAGTCACTGACGGCAGATGAGAGAACTGAGCGCGACTCAATTATTTTAATTTAGCCTCGTGTTCATTTTATGTCATAGCTCTACTATGAGGCTAATAAACCTCTTAAAGAGGAAGTACAATTACCTTTTTTGTAATTATTGGGCTCTTTAAAGCAGTGTAATGTTTAGGTTTGCAACTATAATGATCATACAGACAGTTAGCGGTTCAAAAGTTCAACTCCTTGTTTTACATTTGTGCAAGTCAAGTGCCAGCCTAACAACGGGGCAAAACGGAGTGGTAATATAATTTTCTTTATCTTTAGCCGTTTTTATGAAGTTCAGGCAAAATTCAATGACGATTACGCAAAATTGTGACGCTAATGTGACATGCTTACTTAAAATGGCAGCAAGAGTCACTTATGTTGAAGATAACATAAGAAAAGGAAACTTTGAACTTTTTGAAGCTCAAAGTGGCTAAAAATTAGCCTTTAACTTAACATACCAAGAGTGCGAGTTTGTTTCTACAGTAGCCCAGAGTGGACAAACCAAAACACAGCGACTCAAAATGCCACTGTTGCTTCTACACACACGGAAAGAAAGGACTGTTCGTTATGTAACGATGCCGATGCATGCGACTCACGCTTATAGAGCCTATAGTGTGAGGGGCCACTATGGCCCTCAGCTTTAACAGCTGCGGGTCCCTGCTTGTGCAACCGAGGCAAGGTCAGTTTACAACCATGACACATGAGTGACAGGACACCTTATCAGTGAAAAGCTATTGTCGTGCACTTTTTTTTGACGACCTTTGGTCAGAGGTCGCAGCAGAGGCCAACTTTGACTTAAACAAGCTGCAATTTAACTGCACTTCTGCACCCGACACTGCTGAGCAGCCAGAGCTAGAAGAAATATACGTTTGTGTCAAGTCTGTGAACTAAAATAAATAAATAAAAAAAGGGTTGAGAGTAAAAGCTGGACCATGCAAAAAGCCCCTCCCTCCACTGCCTTATCTACAGGTTTCACACACCCATGACGACACCTTATCAACACATGCACACCCAGGACAACCGCTCCTCCCCCTAACCCTGATACTAGGACTGAGCAATAATTTGATATAGTATCAAAATAACCAAGTTTTAATACACCGTCTCCCCGTACATTAATGCACTGTGCAATATTGACTGATTTCTGATAAGATATTGGGCCATAATCGCTCAGCCCTGCCTGATTCTAGCCCTTAAAGACCTTTAATATTGCGAGGACTGACCAAAATTCATCCACAAAGACAGTTTGAGCTATAATATTTAAAAAAGGACACATGCACGCACGCAAAAGTGAGTCGTCGTCCCTGAGCTGTCGTCCCCGACTGTTGGCTCAACACAAGGCAACGGGAGATGGCGGGCGACTGAGGGAACAAGCCATCGCAAAGCATTCTGGGAAAAAAGGAGGCGAGTGTGACGCAAGCAGATTCCCAGACTTCATCCATGCGTGTGGATGAGAATGAAACATCACCCCTCCTGCCACTAATCATTAGCCCTCAAATAATTTTACCCAACAAAGGTTTTCATAACCTTTTGCCCTCTGCGCCAATTTGAGACATTTCAACACGTTATTAGAAGATTTTCCTGCTCTAACCTCCCTACAGTCGCCAAAGAGACTCCATTTTAGCGTGGCGCATCTGGAACGCTGTTGTCCTATTTAATCACCAATCCCTCCCCTTAAAAACCTGTGCAAAGTTAAATCGGCTCAGGACTTTTTAAACAATTTGTGCACCAAGCTTGGACCACGATGCTCCGTTTACATGGAGATCATTAGAAGCCCCTCACAGCATCTTAGAAAGAATGAAGCCAGAGAACTTGTGACACATGCAGTGATGCTTCCTGAGTGTTCTTCACGTCTAAAAAAAAAGGTTTTTACAATTTTCCTTTCATTCATGCACACCATCACCCACCATTTGTCCAGGTCGGCCTTGATGCTGGCACAAGCGGCGGGGACGGTGGCCTCGGCGGGGGCGGCGGCGGTCTCAGAGTCCGACATGACTGTAGTGCTGCTGTGCGTGTGAGTGTTGAGGGTGAGAGTCCTGACCGGTTCCTGTCCTTCCGAATGCCAATGGATCCCAGCGCCACCAACAGAGACACAGAGAGAGAGAGAGCGACACAGTGGTGAGTGGAGATGAGAGCGAGTTGGTGGGAGGGGAAGGAGGGAGGTGGGAGGAGATAAACATGTGAGAGGGCAGCACACGTGCATGTGTGCATAGCCTGCAGGGGCAGCAGGAGGAGGAGGAGGAGGAGGGGGCAGTGACCTGGACTGAAGGTCAAAGGTGGAAGATTTTTTTGGGGGGGAGGATAGGAGAAAACGGGAGGGACGTGTGCAGACAGGTGTAATAGGTTTCCTTGCTGAAGGAAGCCAGGCTTATTATGTGTGCACTAAACAGTTGGTTTAAAAGAAATAAAGCTGCAAAATCATGGTTATTTTAACAGATATCACGATTGAGAAATGAGAAGTAGTACTACTACATTTTTTGCAACAGAACTGTCAAAAAGCCCAAAACAGGGACTTTTTTTGTTTGAAAAACTCGCCCAAAATTCTAATCTGCACATTTCATCTTTAAATAATTGCACTTATTATTTTTTTTATTGCAATTTTAGTGACATAATAGCATCTTAAATGTCTCTGTTCAATAAAAACAGTGAAACAGACTTCAGTTTACTTGATTTGTGTGTGTGTGTGACATTATCAACTGTCCCCCCTGTTATCATCCGACCACTTAAGTCTGCCACCTAGTGGCAACATCTCGGTACTACTTACATACAGCACATGGCAGCCAGCCATACATCATCAGAGGTCAGGGAATATAATTCACCTCACTATGTCACTCAAAACAAAATGTTTGGGGGCTAAACCCAGTGAAAGCACAACAGTCACTTATTACCGTTTCTTATAGGTTTTAAACTATACATAAAACGCTCAATTTTTCATTTAAATAACAATTGAAATAGTGGCTTCAATGAGATGTGTGTCCTTGAAGGTCACACTGCAAACTTTCAAAATGTGCGAGAACTTTCACTGGCTAGCTTGCTTTGAGACTTAATTACGGTGGCCGTGAAGGTCAAAACACTATTTTATTTTAGTTCTGGTGTCACAACAAAGTTATTTATTGAATTTTAGAATTAATTTACTACATTTACTTTGTCGCTGCGTCTACGTGATTTAGCTCACTGCTCACACACACACACACACTACTGCTGCTAAGCTAACACAAATAATACGTGACAAAGAACGAGAATCCATCACTGTCTGTTTTACTTACGTAATTTGCGTCCGTGCTTTTTCTCAGACTTACGTGTGTTCTGATTAACAGTTCACACTATAAACCTTTACAGCCAGTGAACACACTCTCCCCCTAATGTTGAACAACACGTCAGTCAAGAAAACGTGAAATGTGAGGGAACTTATAAACAGCCTGTGCTGGAGCTTTCTCACCTGCTGCTCGTCAAATTAGCGGCTATTAGCGCCCGCTGCGCACCTGCTAACGCTAAAAAAAATCAAATGACGCGACGCTATGCATTATGGGAAGTGTAGTCGTCTTAAGCGGGAACGCTTCCCTGAGGCGTTTTCACATAGGAAGACACATTTAGGAGGATTTTTTAAAGCAGTAGTGGGGCGAAAAAAAGTTAACGAATGTGAAAACTCGTACAAGTGGAGCTTTTATATCAAGGACAACCCACGTTACCTGCAGCTGTGTCCTAAAAATAGCCACAAGCTGCTCATTTATGTTGCATAAAGAAGAAAAAAGTGTGCAGGGCCTAAATTACATTAGCATCAAAGGTCAAGCAATTAGCTCGCTGCAAGGATGGAAAAAAAAAAACTCCTCTTAGTAATGTTCATGCATAAAGTACATAAAGTGTCTGTGGGAGGAGGACAAATGAATTTATGGTGTCCCATAAAACAAAAACAGCATGAAATGATCTTATAAAGCACTAAACTGCTCATCAAAGTGCACAGAAATCTAAATCAGACAGGTTTTATTTTCAAAAAAGCAGATTATCTGTGGAGTTAATGATTGAATGGGAAGACAAAGTGAGTCCCATGTGCTCTGGGTCTCAAAGGGAACATCATGTCCTTCCAGAAACAGTAGCTTTCATGTGCACACAAAAAAAACCACCGGCCACATGAGTCTGGATCAGTCAAAAAAAAAAGGACAATGTTAGTCATTCCTACCTATAAATATGTGCAGGTGGAACGTCTTGGTCCGAGCGTGTGTCTCAAGTGTGTGCAGGAATCACCAGTGTGGGCTTTCAGAGTCCTGTGCTGTGCTGAGTGGGCTCTCTCCTTGAAAAGGGGGTGTGTTGCAGCTATACGGTCTATGTGTGTGTGTGTGTGCATGTGTGTGCATGTGAGCACACTATGTACACATATGGACTGGAGGTGAAAGGCAGAGTGGGGGAGGGGACGGCAGAGCAAAGAGAGAGAAGAATTAGAAGGAAGTTTGAGGCAGGAATGCAACAGGCTGGGGAAGGGAGGGGGGGGGGGAGAAGTATAGTGTTTAATGTATAGTGGACGCATTGTGTTAGTGTGTGTCTGCCTGGTGGACAACTGGAGGACATGTCTCAGAGTGTCTCAGCTGATAAAACAGTGACTATGGATAGAATTGATCTCACTTTGTCCGCCTGCATGTCCCACTTCTTCACTTCAGTCTTCGTCTTCTTAACAAAGACTTGTGCTTATGCAACAGATACGATCTCAGGCTGCAGACACACACACACACACACACACACACACACACACACACACACACACACACACACACACACACACACACACACACACACACACACACACACACACACACACACACACACACACACACACACACACACACACACACACAAGTTTGCCCTTCATTCATAGTGAGCACCCTCATAGACACAATGCATTCCCTAGTCCTTTACCCTAACCTTAAAGGTGCATTATGTAATAAATCTAAAGCAACTGGCCATAAAATCCTCCTAATATGTCACAGAGACTCAGGAATAATGTTCATATAACAAACTGAACTCACCAACAACAACAGTACAGACAAAATATTTGCATTTAAAAAAATATTTTGCAGACGGCAAATCTTTTTGTACGTTTTTAAATCATGTTTTGGCATGTGGTGCCACCTACCGCCGTCTTTGAATGTAGTAACCGTTTTTAGCCACATTCTTAAATATGGCACCTTTAACTATCACAAATAAGTGCTTAACCTTTAACCTAAACCCTAAAATGGGTCTTAACCTCATTAAAAGGCCCTTTAAAGAAGTGAGGACCAGCCAAAATGTCCACGTTCCTGATGATTTATGCGATTTTTCGTCCTCACAAAGCCACAAATACAAGAACACCAAGTTGTCTTCAAGCAAGCGGAGGGTTTTAAATCATGAAAATAGTAAAAAAAAAAAAAAAGGACCCTCAAAGTCAGACAAGGTCACTCATTGGTGTCATGGTCACCTGCGTCCATTAAGGATGTTTAATGGTGTCGTAAATTAATTCAAGGATTAAAGCGGTAAATGGTGTTTATTGCGTGTCAAATCAAATAGATTGTAATTTCTGGAAGGTCACATATTATTTCTGCCGCAGATGAGGATCATCTATTGCTTTTGACCGTCATCATCGTCATCATCCATGGCCGAAGTAGAAGAGAAAGAGCTCCTACACCTGCGTCACGAGCATCCGTTGGTTGTCCAGTGATGCGTCTTCACATTAACGTTGCATGTAATCTGGTCGTTAATCAGTGCGATCGCACGGTTAATGCATGAGCAGATTCGACTGGAGAACGTCCAAGACCTGACAAGAGCGCTTGGCAGGAGAAGTTCACGAGTAAATGTCTGACCTTCAGTCCAGCTCTGATGAAGCTAATGATGTTTATATTGAAACAATGGCCAGGGATGGAAATCAACAAGAAAGTGTTTGAGACACAGAGTCAGGCTTTAATTCCCTGTTTAAATGGTTCAATAATTCAATAATGACATGAAAGTTGCAGTACTTAAGTAATTCTGCCTCTTCATGAACAGAGATTCTACTATATTATATTATTTGTACGCTGCGTTCTTCGTCTGAAAACTGGCTCTATTATGGTGGTGAATTTCAAGTCGTTCCGAGATACTTTTTGTTTTTTTGAAGAAAGTCAGCTCACTGTCAAAGTGCATCAGGGCAAATGGATCATTTTGTGAATTTCAAAAATTCATTAAAAATATTCCTTAAGAGATTTGCAAATATTTACAACAGATCCTTGTTCAGGGTGATGCCGACTATTTTGATGGTAAATTTCAAGTCATTCCGAGATACTTTTTGTTTTTTTGAAGAAAGTCAGCTCACTGTCAAAGTGCATCAGGGCAAATGAAAAAATTTCAAAAATTCATTAAAATTATTCCTTAAGAGGTTTGCAAATATTTTCAATGGATCATTGTTCAGGGCGATGCTGACTATTATGATGGTAAATTTCAAGTCATTTCGAAAAACTTTTAGTTTTTTTGAAGAAAGTCAGCTCACTGTCAAAGTGCATCAGGAAATGGATCATTTCCTGAAATTCAAAAATTAATTAAAAATATTCCTTAAAAGGTTTGCAAATATTTTCAACAGATCCTTGTTCAGAGCGATGCCGACTATTATGATGGTAAATTTCAAGGCATTCCGAGATACTTTTTGTTTTTTTGAAGAAAGTCAGCTCACTGTCAAAGTGCATCAGGGGAAATGGAAAAATTTCAAAAATGTATTAAAATTATTCCTTAAGAGGTTTGCAAATATTTTCAACGCATCCTTGTTCAGGGTGATGCCGACTATTATGATGGTAAATTTCAAGTCATTCCAAGATACTTTTTGTTTTTTTGAAGAAAGTCAGCTCACTGTCAAAGTGCATCAGGGCAAATGTATCATTTCCTGAAGTTCAAAAATTCATTAAAATTATTCCTTAAGAGATTTTTAAATATTTTCAACAGATCCTTGTTCAGGGCGATGCTGACTATTAGGATGGTAAATTTCAAGTCATTCCGAGATACTTTTTGTTTTTTTGAAGAAAGTCAGCTCACTGTCGAAGTGCATCAGGACAAATGGATCATTTCCTGAATTTCAAAAATTCATTAAAATTATTCCTTAAGAGGTTTGCAAATATTTTCAACAGATCCTTGTTCAGGGCGATGCTGACTATTATGATGGTAAATTTCAAGTCATTCCGAGATACTTTTTGTTTTTTTGAAGAAAGTCAGCTCACTGTCCAAGTGCATCAGGGCAAATGGAAAAATTTCGAAAATTAATTAAAAATATTCCTTAAAAGGTTTGCAAATATTTTCAACAGATCCTTGTTCAGGGCGATGCCGACTATTATGATGGTAAATTTCAAGTCATTCCGAGATACTTTTTGTTTTTTTGAAGAAAGTCAGCTCACTGTCCAAGTGCATCAGGGCAAATGGAAAAATTTCGAAAATTAATTAAAAATATTCCTTAAAAGGTTTGCAAATATTTTCAACAGATCCTTGTTCAGGGCGATGCCGACTATTATGATGGTAAATTTCAAGGCATTCCGAAATATTTTTTGTTTTCGAGAAGAAAGTCAGCTCACTGTCCAAGTGCATCACGGCAAATGAAAAAAATGAAAAAATTAATTAAAATTATTCCTTAAGAGATTTGCAAATATTTTCAACAGATCCTTGTTCAGGGCGATGCCGACTATTATGATGGTTAATTTCAAGTCATTCCGAAATACTTTTTGTTTTTTTGAAGAAAGTCAGCTCACTGTCAAAAAGTGCATCAGGGGAAATGGATCATTTCCTGAAATTCAAAAATTCATTAAAAATATTCCTTAAGAGATTTGCAAATATTTTCAATGGATCCTTGTTCAGGGCGATGCCGACTATTATGATGGTAAATTTCAAGTCATTCCGAAATACTTTTTGTTTTTTTGAAGAAAGTCAGCTCACTGTCAAAAAGTGCATCAGGGCAAATGGATCATTTCTTGAATTTCAAAAATTCATTAAAATTATTCCTTAAGAGGTTTGCAAATATTTACAACAGATCCTTGTTCAGGGTGATGCCGACTATGTTGATGGTAAATTTCAAGGCATTCCGAGATACTTTTTGTTTTTTTGAAGAAAGTCAGCTCACTGTCAAAGTGCATCAGGGCAAATGAAAAAATTTCAAAAATTAATTAAAATTATTCCTTAAGAGGTTTGCAAATATTTTCAATGGATCATTGTTCAGGGCGATGCTGACTATTATGATGGTAAATTTCAAGTCATTTCGAAATACTTTTAGTTTTTTTGAAGAAAGTCAGCTCACTGTCAAAGTGCATCAGGGCAAATGAAAAAATTTCAAAAATTAATTAAAATTATTCCTTAAGAGGTTTGCAAATATTTTCAATGGATCATTGTTCAGGGCGATGCTGACTATTATGATGGTAAATTTCAAGTCATTTCGAAATACTTTTAGTTTTTTTGAAGAAAGTCAGCTCACTGTCAAAGTGCATCAGGGCAAATGGATAATTTCTTGAAGTTCAAAAATTCATTAAAATTATTCCTTAAGAGATTTTTAAATATTTTCAACAGATCCTTGTTCAGGGCGATGCCGACTATTATGATGGTAAATTTCAAGTCATTCCGAGATACTTTTTGTTTTTTTGAAGAAAGTCAGCTCACTGTCCAAGTGCATCAGGGCAAATGGAAAAATTTCGAAAATTAATTAAAAATATTCCTTAAAAGGTTTGCAAATATTTTCAACAGATCCTTGTTCAGGGCGATGCCGACTATTATGATGGTAAATTTCAAGTCATTCCGAAATACTTTTTGTTTTTGAGAAGAAAGTCAGCTCACTGTCAAAGTGCATCAGGGCAAATTAAAAAAATTAAAAAATGAATTAAAATTATTCCTTAAGAGATTTGCAAATATTTTCAACAGATCCTTGTTCAGGGCGATGCCGACTATTATGATGGTTAATTTCAAGTCATTCCGAAATACTTTTTGTTTTTTTGAAGAAAGTCAGCTCACTGTCAAAAAGTGCATCAGGGGAAATGGATCATTTCCTGAAATTCAAAAATTCATTAAAAATATTCCTTAAGAGATTTGCAAATATTTTCAATGGATCCTTAATCAGGGCGATGCGGACTATTATGATGGTAAATTTCAAGTCATTCCGAAATACTTTTTGTTTTCGAGAGGAAAGTCAGCTCACTGTCAAAGTGCATCAGGGCAAATGGATCATTTCTTGAATTTCAAAAATTCATTAAAATTATTCCTTAAGAGGTTTGCAAATATTTTCAACAGATCCTTGTTCAGGGTGATGCCGACTATGTTGATGGTAAATTTCAAGTCATTCCGAGATACTTTTTGTTTTTTTGAAGAAAGTCAGCTCACTGTCAAAGTGCATCAGGGCAAATGGATCATTTCTTGAATTTCAAAAATTCATTAAAATTATTCCTTAAGGGGTTTGCAAATATTTTCAACAGATCCTTGTTCAGGGTGATGCCGACTATGTTGATGGTAAATTTCAAGTCATTCCGAGATGCTTTTTGTTTTTGCTGATGAGCCGCTGCCTGCCTGGTGCAGCATGATAAATCAGTGAAATTTTTAAAATCAAGAATGCACACCATCGAGTCATGCTCAACCCATATCCAAAGTCTTTGGGGAATCTCACTCGCGGTCAGCGAGACATGCCTGTCACAGACACACACACAGACAGACAGTGAGGCCTGACGAGACATTGGTCAGCTGTGTCCTGGTCTCACACGCTCATCAGGAATTCAACCACATGGTCATTACAAAACACTGAATTTCAGGATTTCTTATTCATTCCAGTCTATTAAGGAGCGGAAGGAACTTTACACACACACACACGCACACGCACACACGCACGCACACACACGCTCACTGTTGCATGAATTCAAAACTACTTGATCATGTTTCTCATTAAGAGCTGGACCCAAACATGCTCCAAATAATTAGCACAGCGTCATCGCACTAGCTATAAAAACAGAGGTCAAATCGAAGAGGGGAACAAAAGAGTGAGAAGAAAACCAAGAGAAGACAAACAAAGAGAGAGAGAAAGATGGCTCACAGGACCAGAGGCAGCAAACTCTTCATTACAGGTGAGATGATACACTCACATCTCTAAACCAGAGGTATTCTGTAGTATGTTTATGTCGTGATGCTGACATACAGGAATTAGAAATAACAGATAATAAAGTATAAACGTATAAATGTCCTGTAGTGATTTTAGCGTGGATGTGCTGGTTGTAGCTGCCGGTTAGGACAGGTCAGTGTGACCTACGCTGTGGTCACTGTCATTCTCTACTACAGTATGTTAACATAATGTTGTTAATGATAGAAAAACTGAGGCATACAGCTCCAAAAAATACAGTATAAATAAATAAATGGTCACTTTTTCAGTTCTTTACGTGGTGACGTCATGCAGCGCCGTGCCCATCAGTGACCTGCTGGACCGAGCCGCTCAGCGCTCTGACAAGATGCACTCACTCAGCAGAACCCTGACCCACGAACTGGTCAGTACCTCTCTGTATATATATATATATATATGTATATATATATATATATACATGTACTTTACTTTTCTACTGCAACTTTTCCACTGTTACTTTCTGCAAATATTGGCCAAAGTAACACTTGTACGTGGCATTTTTCCCAGCCAGCATGTCAGTGTTTGCCCCTTAAGGTTTTATATTTTTTTAGGGCTGACAATAATGGGTCCTGAGCGGGTTTGAACGCACATGGGACCTGTATAATTTACCCACTTCAAGCCCATGTCTACTCAGTACACAGGAAGCCTGGAAAGGAAACTAAGTGGGGCATGGGTTAGAAGTACACTCTTAGAAACTAGGGTTCCAAAAGGGTTCTTCTACAAGGGCTGATGAGGTTCTACCTCGAACAATTTGCTTCTGAAAAAAAAACCTTTCCCCGAAGAAAGGGTTTTTCAAGGGTTCTTGGTAACACTAATGGTTCCAGTAAGAACCATTTGAATGTGAATTTCCCCACTGCGGGACGAATAAAAGACTATCTTATCTCTTATTTTGATCCAGAGAACCCTTTAAAACCCCTTTCCCGGATAAAGGGATTTTCAAGGGTTCTTGGTAACACTAATGGTCCCAGTAAGAACCATTTTGATCCAGAGAACCCTTTAAAACCCCTTTCCTGAATAAAGGGTTTTAAAAGGGTTCTTGGTAACACCAAGGGTTCCAGGTGGAACCAAAAAGGGCTCTCCTATGCACTCTTAGAAATAAGGGTTCCAAAAGGGTCCTTCTACAAGAGCTGAGGTTTAACCTGGAATCATTTGCTTCTGGGTTCAAGGGCTCAAGGGTTCTTGGTAACACTAATGGTTCCATAAAGAACCATTTTGATCCAGAGAACCCTTTAAAACCCCTTTCCTGAATAAAGGGTTTTAAAACGGTTCTTGGTGGAACCTTTATATAAAAGAGCCAACAAGGGTTCTCCTATGAGGGTTATTCCTATGGAGCTGCTCACCCAGTGTTTATGCCAAAAAAGTTTTGGACTTCTGCGTTTATTTCCGGGTTATGGGGCCCATAGAGCATGCGCAGTAGTGTCACTACCATATAAAGATCTATAAAAGCCTGTGTCTCGAGGTGTCGAGGTATTATACATCCATGCATATTCCACACAGATGCAGTAACCCCTTCTTCTCTTTCCCCTCCCAGGACTCTCATTTTCCTCCCATAGGTCGCATGATGACCCCTCGTCCCTCCATGTGCCACACCTCGTCTCTGCAGACGCCCAGCGACAAGATGCAAACTCTTCAAGTATCTGTAAGTAACTTCGTCTCGTGTCTTGTTCGTATTCTTACTCTTCTTGTTCGCCTTCGTCCGTCTTCACCGTCGTCCTCCAGGACCGTTGGTAAAATCTGTCCTCCCGACTTTGTCCCTCAGGAGTCCGAACTGTTGTCTCTGGCTCGCTCTCTGCTCCAGGCGTGGCTGGACCCTCTGGTGGCTCTGTCCGCCTCTGCCAGGACTCTGCCTCACCCGGCACAGAGCGCCATCTCCAAAGAGATCCAGGAGCTGCAGGAGCACTCCAAGAACCTGGGAGATGGTCTGGACATCCTCTCCGGCAAGGTAGAGAAGACCGATTTTTAATTTGCATTCAAGTATATATCAAAATTAAACCTGAACTTCTGTAATCTCACAGATGGGTCCGGCGGCTCAGAACCTCTCCTTCCTTCCGTACAGAGGAGCGAATGAAATCGGCCAGGACCGCATTTCCAAATTGGTCAACTTCCATTTCCTGATGTCCTGCTTCAGACGGGACTCCCACAAGATCGACAGCTTCCTGAAAGTCCTTCGTTGCCGAGCAGTGATGCAACCTGAGATGTGCTGAAGACAGGGGTGGTGGTGGTGGTGGTGGTGGTGGTGACTCTGGGGGCAGATTAGTCTGAAAGCTTGCACTTCCTACCAACAGCATATTCCAGGAAGCGCTAGCATCTGAGCTAATGTCCCGGTTGCTCAGTAGCAGGAATTACATGCTTTCAGTAGCTGAGGATAAGGAGGAGGAAATCACATCCTGTTTGACGACACCAATCCAAGCCCTGATGTTAAAGTATAGATGCTTAGATACGATAGAAATTATATTCTTAGTGAAAAAGAGGTGGGGACCTTTAAAGGCTGGCTCATAAACTGATGTTTCCAGCTGGACTGGTGTTATCATCTCACCATAGACGGTGTCCTGTGATTCCTCCTCCTCCTCCTTCTCCCAAAGTCAAGCTGCCCTAAGTTTCCTCCTCGTGTCAGGGATCACGGAGGCTCTTCTTCTCTTCCTATAGCGTATGTGTCCTGCTTGCTTTACTGATGACCAAACTGCAGCACTTGTACTCGATTACTCGCTCAAAGCATGTGTGAAATAGTCCTGAGTGTCAATAAAAAATCATTTCTTGCACAGTATTTATTATTTATTATTTTTATTCTCTCGAGCGAAGTCCGGCTAATGCGAACGTGCACGGAAATGACGAATATAAAACTATTTACAGACAAAAATTTACGTAAATGAGGCAAAAATTACAACTTGGTCAGATTTTATCTACTTTTTTTCCTGTGAATTTGATTTAAAAAAAAAAAAGATAGATGCTAATGCCATGTCTGTCCTGTATTATTACTTTGGTTTGTAAGAAACAGTGACATCTAATGGTGAAACTGCAGATTGTAACATATCTGATCATAACATAGCTAAAACTGTATAATGGAAAAGCATAATTTTATTTATATGACTGCAGTAAACCTAACTATTAATACACTAAAACCATGTAAAGCCAGTCCCCACTTTATTTATATATATTTACACATTACAGAAAGAGCGTGCAATTTCAAAATAAAAGTCACAGATGACAGATTGATCTATATTCTCCCGAAATTGAGACTTTTACGAAAAGGAAACGACCTGTTTCCATGTCACACTGGTAGTACACTGTAAAAAAAAAAAAAAGTTGAGAAAACTTAAAATTTATTTTTATTTTATTTTTTTATTTTAAATAAATTTTTGAGTTTACAGCCCAACAAATAATTGCGAGTTTAAAAAAAAAAAAAAAAAAGTTCAATCAACTAATATTATTTTGTTAGACAAAGTTGTGCCAACTCAAAACTCTCGTTTCAAATAGTTTGGCTAACTAATCTTGTTCAAATTTATTAAAAAATAACATTTTGAAATTTGAGTTGGCACAACTATAACTTACAAGTTTGTCTAACAAAATAATATTAGTTGATGGAACTTTTTAAACTCAAAAATTGATTCCATCAAGTCGCCTTGAAATTTTTTTCAATTAAAACATTACATGTTAAACTCTATCTTACAATTTGTCACTTTTTAAAAACTCGAGATCTTTTCTTTTTCTTTTTTTTTACAGTGTATCAGATCATTCTGATGTGGCATTTCAAAATAAAGGCCTTCTGAAATAGCAGAATTGATCTATTTTACCACATAAAATAAAAATAAAATGAAATGACCTGAACCTTTGACAGAGGAGGCCCTCGAAAATACTAAGACCGCCCCTGGATATGGGTTCGTTCACAGTTAAAGGAACAGAACAAGTGATGGTGAACCCGACACTTGTCCTCTTCCTCCTCCCTGTGTGTGTGTGTGTGTGTGTGTGTGTGTGTGTGTGTGTGTGTGTGTGTGTGTGTGTGTGTGTGTGTGTGTGTGTGTGTGTGTGTGTGTGTGTGTGTGTGTGTGTGTGTGTGTGTGTGTGTGCAGAAACACAGACATGTCGAGCTTCGAGGTTTCTCTGCAGCAGCTCAACGACCTGTTAACAGACGACAGTGGTTTTTACAGCTGGCCAACAGAACACTTTCATGAGGTTTACCCGAGGATTTACGTCGGGAACGCGTGAGTTTTTATTCATTTTAATTCTCTTTATTTTATCCAGACACAACAATGTGTTTGTTTACCTTCACTGTCTGAGTCACAGACTCAATAATAAACAACAAACACGACTTCTTCACCTCATTACCACTCGGTTGTCATGGTGACGCGTGGATTCCCAAACAATCGCGTCAAATCCATAGAGTTATGATCAGATTACTGCAGCACAAAACATTCAATATTAACTATATATGGAGCTATTGAGACTACTGTATGATATGGGAAATGTATGGGTTATTATTATTATTATCATCATTATCATTATTAATCACGAAAAAAGCTTCAAACAGATGAATCGATGATCAAAATAGTTGACGATTAATTTAGTAATAGTTGATTAATCGAGTAATTGTTTCAGCTATAGTTGTGGGAACGTTCCCTAGAGGTTCCTCCCTAGATTCTCCTGTAGTTGAAAGTTTTCTTAACGTTAGTATTTGGTTGCACGCTCAGTTCCCAGAAGGTTACTTTGTCACAACCTTCATAGAACATTCTCTACCTTTTGTAAATCATGAACTCAAACCTGTAAGTTTAACTATACTCGATAGAGGAGGAAGGACGATGATATATCACTGAATCATATCAGAAGATAAACATTTACCTGAATCTCAGCTGTCAAATCATTGTCTCACCCAGATTCTACAGCATCAAATAAGTCATTATATACTTCAGTTCTGAGGACTGTTGTTGTTGTTGTTTGTTTATGTGTCATTTTTGGCACATGATCATAAATATCATGAAGAGAAGTGGAGCAAACATCTGCTTGAACTCTTGGGTTTGTTCTCCATGGTTGGAGAGCTTTTGAAGACACTTCACATATGCTGTTGTTGTTGTTGTTGTTGTTGTTGTTGTTGTTGTTGTTGTTGTTGTTGTTGTTGTTGTTGTTGTTGTTGTGTGCCTCTGTCCTCTCTGTGTTTCCTGTGCCACAGACACTGTTCTGTGCAGGTTTCAGATTTAGCAACAGTGAGCGTCTGCGCTCTATTTTTAACTCTCTACGTACATCTGAAAAAGGCAGTACGTGCTTTGCACCACGTGGGCTTCCAGTCAAAGTGTGTGTGCGTGTGTGTGTGTGTGTGTGTGTGTGTGTGTGTGTGTGTGTGTGTGTGTGTGTGTGTGGGGGGGGGGGGGGGTGTGTGTGTGTGTGTGTGTGTGTGTGTGTGTGTGTGTGTGTGTGTGTTTTTCCACAATTTTCAATCAGACTGTCCAAAAGACAGAGGTGGCAGAGCTGGAGATGCTAAGATTTTCATTGGGAAGTGACCGAGATGGACAGGATTGTGATTATACTGGATTTAAGGATTGCTGAAGATGGAGCTGCTGAGGAGGAACAGCAGCAGAAGAAGATTAAACAGAGTCTTAGCTGGTCGAGCAACTAGGGAAGAGGAGATATATGATTATATTATACATTCAAATAGTGCATATACAGCTAATATGTCATGTGAGTGCTGTCTGTCTCATCAGCATGAATTCTGAGTTATTTCTTTCTTATTTATACTAAAGTGCCACAAGGGGGAGCCTGCATATTTTCAGTCAAAGCCTAACTACTGTTAAGGGTCATCAACTGTTTGAGTCATCACAGACGAAGGAGGAGCTTCTCAATTATTCAGGTCATTGTATTCTAGGAGGGTTATATTCAGTGTGTGAAATACCCATAAATACTCTTTCACCAGCAGTCTGAAGTAACTGGCAACCCGTGGTTGTTCGGCAGCTGAGACTCTACTGACTGCAATGATTGGTAGATGGCGGTAGGTGGCGCCACATGCCAAAACATGATTTCAAAACATAAACATGATTTGGACTCTGCAAAATATATTTTTTAATGCTAATATATTATATTAGTCTCTGTGACATATTAGGAGGATTTTATGGCCAGATTTATTACATAATGCACCTTTAAATGTTCGTTCTACCCCCCTCAAATTTTGCCTTTCAAGCTTTCAGGGGCTCTCGAATGTTAATCAGGGGAGTCTTACCCCCCCCAGGCCCCCCCAGTATTTCGCACAGTGGGTTTATTACAGGCAACTGGACTGATTTTCTTGAAGATGATTCATCTTTCTCTTCACTGACTACATAAAGCCCTGGTGTTGAACTTCTCTGAGCTATAGAGAGCAACTATTCTCCAACTTAAAGCCCCAGTATGTAACTTCTGTTGCCAAAACACTGCCAGCATTCTGGTCTGGCAAAGATTTTTTAATACGACAACATCAACACACACAGTTATCTTTCTCTACCACTGCCACTGCTGCTGGTTAATCTGGGCCAATTTTGCGCCTCAAGGAACCCGGAAATATGTCACGTGACCGGCAGACTAACAGATAAAGAGATGCAGATGAGGTGGTTTGGAAATGCAGGATGAACATTGTCCTCTGGAGCGTTTGTAGAAACATAAAGAAGGTCTTTTTCTTAGAAGTTAGTTATCGGCGTGAGATAAGACATCGCAGATAAGACGGTTAAATGACAAGTTACACTGGACGATTGTCTATGACTTGACACTAAACACTGAGTACGTTACGTCATGTGCGTCACAGACGTCGGGTACAAACATGACAGAAGGTACATGTTATCTAAGCTTGGGCTCAAAGTCAACGTGGTTTGAAAAAAATGCAGTTGCAATAACTTCATAGAAGGTGAAGCACGAACACTAAATCTAGACTTTTTACACCCATGTGAAGTCACACAGAAAAATTTATTTTTCTTACCAAACTTTTGCAGGTTTGTGGCGACGAACGTGCTGCGTCTGAGGCGACTGGGCGTCACGCACGTCCTGAACGCAGCCGAGGGAAACTCCTTCATGCACGTCAACACCAACGCCGAGTTCTACGCCGGCACGGGCGTCCTCTACCACGGGATTCCGGCCAGCGACACGGACCACTACGACCTCAGCGTTTACTTTGAGGAGGCGGCGGACTTCATCGGGAAGGCGCTGGCGTACAAACACGGGAAAGGTCAGTGATGCAGTGGAAAGTGAGGCCGAGGAACCTGGTGTTTCTGTGTGAAATGGAAGCATTTGATATCAAAACATCAAATATCGATATCAAACATTCCTGATCCGATCTTCTCGATCAGATCTTCCAGATCCGATCTTCCTGATCTCATCTTCCAGATCTGATCTTCCAGATCTGATCTTCCAGATCCGATCTTCCTGATCTGATCTTCCAGATCCGATCTTCCTGATCTCATCTTCCTGATCTCATCTTCCAGATCTGATCTTCCAGATCCAATCTTCTCGATCAGAGCTGCCTGATCAGATCTTCCTGATCACATCGTCCTGATCAGATCTTCTCGATCAGATCTTCCTGATCAGATCTCCTCGATCGGATCTTCCCGATCGGATCTTCCCGATCGGATCTTCTCGATCAGATCTTCTCGATCAGATCTTCCTGATCCAATCTTCTCGATCAGATCTTCCTGATCACATCTTCTCGATCAGATCTTCCTGATCACATCTTCCCGATCAGATCTTCCTGATCGTATCTTCTCGATCAGATCTTCCTGATCGGATCTTCCTGATCAGATCTTCTCGATCACATCTTCCTGATCAGATCTTCTTGATCACATCTTCCTGATCACATCTTCTCGATCAGATCTTTGGGACTTAGCTGTATTTGTAGACACCGTTTAACTTGAGAGTGAGACGGTGAGGTGGTACGGTGAACATCTAAGGAGTCTGGGATCAACGATCCGAAGCTATGGACGGTGTACAAGCAGAGGTGAAGAAGACTGTCCCAGAGGAGGCAGAGCTGGAGATGCTGGAGATTTTTATTGGGAAAAGACCGAGATGGACAGGATTGTGATTACACTGGATTAAGGATGTTGAAGCCTAACTAGAACATTTGCTCTCCTCTTCCTCCGCAGGTAAAGTGTACGTTCACTGCAGGGAAGGCTACAGTCGCTCGCCAACCTTAGTCATCGCCTACCTGATGCTACGCCAAAACATGGACGTCCACAGCGCTCTGGCCACCGTGAGGCGCAAGAGAGAAATCGGGCCCAACGACGGCTTCCTGCGGCAGCTGTGTTGGCTGAACCAGAGGCTGAGTGCCGAGAGAAAGTCCTGGAACAAGTGAGGAGTGAGAAGAGGAGAAGAAACAGAAGAAAACCTGTGGGTTTGCGACTGCGACGTCAATGACTTTCTCTCGTGCAGCAGCTTTGAAAAGCTGCCGAGGCTACGGAGCTGTGAAGGGAATGTCTTAGACGTGAAGGAAGAGCATCAACATGCTCAAAAATGACATTGTGATGTGCACATTCAGACATTTAGTGTAGTTTAGTGTGTTTACTACGGTGGCCCTGAGGTGCAAAACACAAACGCAAATCAAAAAACACAAACGCAAAACAAAAAACACAAACGCAAATCAAAAAACACAAACGCAAATCAAAAAACACAAACGCAAATCAAAAAACACAAACACAAAACGAAAAACGCAAAACAAAAAACACAAACGCAAATCAAAAAACACAAACGCAAATCAAAAAACACAAACGCAAATCAAAAAACACAAACGCAAATCAAAAAACACAAACACAAAACGAAAAACGCAAAACACAAACGCAAATCAAAAAACACAAACGCAAAACAAAAAACACAAACGCAAATCAAAAAACACAAACGCAAAACAAAAAACACAAACGCAAATCAAAAAACACAAACACAAATCAAAAAACACAAACACAAAACGAAAAACACAAACGCAAATCAAAAAACACAAACGCAAAACAAACACTGGCACATAAATCTAAGAACTACACTGTGACAGGAGGTGTAACCATGGTGTTGTCCAATAGAGGGCGTCGTTGGACTGTTAAAGTGACTCCCATCAGCGTCTCAATACTGTAAAAACACCAGTGTTTTAATGATGTCATCAGCCAAGTGTACGAAAATACTGACCTTTCCTATGTTGTTTTGCTCAAACAGTGTTTCAGCAGCTTCCTGTATGGCTTCATCTTGATCATGTGACAGTGATCTGTCCACATCGATCATGTGAATAATTGAGAGGAGACAGAAACAGTGGAAAAGGCAGTGATTTGAACTGGAAGACGACCTCAATGTGATATTAAAGTCTTCATTACTCACCTGCTGTTCTGCTCTATGGTTTTGGGACATTTAAAATAGACATTTCTTTCAAAAAAGAAAAGTTGAAACACCCTTATTTAAAATAGTATCTATCATTCATCTTCATCAATGAAATAAATAACACCTGGAAACTACAGTAAATGTAAAGTAGAAAGTAGATTAGGAGTGGGAATCGCCACAGACACAATATTATCACAATATACTCACACAACACAACAACTCCAGTCAAGAGATATTTTTTATGCAAATCGAGAAAAAGTTTCATGTTTAAATCTAAATCTATATAATACAAAAAAAATGTTGATACTTGGTGTCTGAAAATAGTGTGATATTTAACAGTATTACAATTTCCCTATACACACACACACACACACACACACATATATACATATATACACACACACACATATATACACAAACACACACACACACATATATATACACACACATATATATACATATATATACACACACACATATATATATACAAACACACACACAAACATATATATACACACACACATATATACACACATACATATATATACACACACACGTATATATACAAATATACACACATATATATATACATATATACATTTATATATACACACACATATACATATATATATATGCATTTAGCTGGAATGTCAAATATTAAGGCCCACTTTTCTTGAGTTTTCCCTGGTGTAAACATCTTACTCTTTCCTAAACACACTCTCATCCTCACAGGAATCTAAATTTAGTTTCACCATCAAAACAAACACAAAACACACCACTGAGCCACAGGTTTACACTTGCACTCCTCCTCTGTTGCCTCCTTGTTTCCTTTCCTCCTGCAAAACCTCAACCGTGCGGACAATGGACACAGACTGATGTAAGTGTGTGTGTGTGTGTGTGTGTGTGTGCACATTCCACAGGTTTAGGAGGCTGAGCTCCATGGCTGGGCCTCCCTCTCTGCCCTTGATGTTTTCTCTTTTGCCCTCTCTCTCTTCTGGTGTCATGCTCTCTCTCTCTCTCTCTTTCTCTCTCTCTCTCTCTCTCTCTCTCTCTCTCTCTCTCTCTCTCTCTCTCTCTCTCTCTCTGTGTCTTTATATTTTTATCTCTGTCCTGGTCTGACACGTGGAGTTGATGCAAGGACATGTCTGTTCAGGAGCTGAGGGTCAACTCTTACATAACAGCAGTGTGCATGAATGAATCCGTGGGGGGGAGGGGTAACGCCATGTGTTTTGGGTGAGTCAGATGCATGTGTGTGTGTGTGTGTGCGTGTGTGTGTGTGTGTGTGTGAGGTATGAATGAACCATGTCGCTCCTCACTCTTTCAAACCTAAAACCATCTGAGTGCATCACTCCAAGCAGACTCAGCTTGAACGGAATGTTTTAAAGCTGCAGTGTGCGACTTTCAAATGTAAACAAACGCCCGTCGCATTCGAACCACTGTCAAATGCTATCGGCTTCACATGCCTTTAAGGTCTCGAGTCGCCCTGGCAACAGACCTGCACTGTACACATTAAAGGTGCCATATGTAAGAATGTGGCCAAAAACAGTTACTACATTCAAATTCAAAATAACAAGGTATTTTAGGTTTCGTTTTCTGACGTAACTGGCAACCCGTGGTTGCTCGGCAGCTGAGACTCTACTGACTGCAATGATTGGTAGACGGCGGTAGGTGGCGCCACATGCCAAAACCTGATTTCAAAACATAAACATGATTTGCAGTCTGCAAAATATTTTTTTTTAATGCAAATATATTGTCTGTACTATTGTTGTTGGTGAGTTCAGTTTTTTATATGAACATTATTCCTGAGTCTCTGTGACGTATTAGGAGGATTTTTATTTTATTACATAATGCACCTTTAACATTCAAGCATTTAGCAGGTGGTTTTATCCAAAGTGATTTACAAAAGAGGAATTAGCTACATAGAAGAAGTCTTGGACTGACAGAGGGTGAGAGTGCTGAGGTGGAACCAAGTGCAGAAGGAGAGGGGGGTAAATGGAAGCGCTAGGACAAGAAGATGCTCTTGGAAGAGCTTCTTGAAGACAGACAAGGACGCCCTCTGTTCTGGTAGAGCTCGGTGGGTCACTCCACCAGCGTGGAACGACGCGTGAAAAGAGTCCGGATTGTCTTGGCACCGCCAGACGACGAATCCTTGGATGAACGGAATAGTCGAGGGGTAACATAAGCGTTTAAGTAGGTGGGAGCAGAGCCATGAAGCACTCTGTAGGCTAGCATCAGTGATTTGAACGTGATGCGGGCGGCTAACGGTAGCTAGAGGGGCTCAATGAACAGAGGCGGTGACCTTTTAGGGCCACATGTGTCAAACTCAAGGCCCGGGGGCCAGATGTGGCCCGCCACATCATTTCATGTGGCCCGCGAGGTCTATGCTGCTTTAAGGCGTGTGTCGACCATAAACTACATTTCCCACAATGCATGGCCACGTTTGCCAAAGTTAGAAAAACGACAAATAATCAAAGAATTAAAAGTGCAAACTGCGGCAGTGAACGCTAGCTTTATCGTGGCTGAAGAAATCACCCGTGCTTCAAAGTCTTTTTCTGAGGTTGCGTTTACATTTAGTTACATTTATTCTCTCTGACAGTTACATGTGGCCCTTTGAGGGCAACCATTATGCTGATGTGGCCCTCAGTGAAAATGAGTTTGATAACCCTGTTTTAGGCCGATTGAAGACCATCTGTAGTGGTTTCACAGCACAGGTCGGTAACGCCTGTTAGCATAGCGTTGCACTGGTCGAGGCGGGAGCTAGCTAGCCTGTTGGGTTAGGTACGGCCTGATTTTTCTAAATTAGGGTAATGTTTACAGCGTCTTCTTCAACTTACATCGATGGCATATGTACTACAGCGTTTTGAGTCGCTCCGCACGGACGGAGATATTTCCTGGAACGACTGGTTTACGTTAACGTTAGCATTTCCATCTGGCCGTGGCCTAAAACTGCGTCAAACAGGTTGGAGTACTTCTTGACTCCACCCACTACTGTGCTGCTGCTGCTGTACACACAAACACACCAATGTCAGGTCTGATAGTATTACTGGACAGTTTAGTTTCAGTTCTTAGAGGTTATGTTATGTTGTTTTTGTTAAAGGTGCACTATGTAATAAATCTAAAGCAACTGGCCATAAAATCCTCCTAATATGTCACAGAGACTCAGGAATAATGTTCATATAACAAACTGAACTCACCAACAACAACAGTACAGACAAAATATTTGCATTAAAAAATATATTTTGCAGACTGCAAATCATGTTTTGGCATGTGGCGCCACCTACCTCCGTCTACCAATCATTGCAGTCAGTAGAGCCTCAGCTGCCGAGCAACCACAGGTTGCCAGTTAGGTCAGAAAACGAAACCTAAAAGACCTCAGTATTTTGAATTTGAATGTAGTAACCGTTCTTGGCCACATTCTTACATATGGCACCTTTAATGAAGATTATATCAATGCAAAGAAATCACCACAGCTTTCTTTGTTTTTGGGCGGAGCTAAAGTGAAAAAGTGTATCTAAGAAGGGTTTAAATGCACTAAAAGCATGACTGCTGACTGAAGTATTGATTGAATTCCCAACATGATGATAAATGACATCTTATGTAACCGTGCCACATGCTCTCAAACCCGTGACACGTGAATAAACAATAATTACAATTAACAGAGAGGAAGGAAAACATGCAAAACTGATTAGACAAAATTGAAAGTGTAGCCAGTGAAATATTAGCGTCATCAAAAATAATCGGGGACATTTTTTCGCTGCAAGCACTTTTCCTTTCGTCGAGGGGAAAAATCTGTAATGGATGTCCCCGTCTGTCAGACTGTACACACACACACACACACACACACACACACACACACACACACACACACACACACACACACACACACTCTATCCATGTCAGTGTGCAGCATGTCTGCTCTGCACCAGCTGTGTCCTTCTGTGTGTTTTGTGGGAGGGAAGGCTTTGGGGGGGGGGGGGGGGTCGAGCTGGTCCAGATTGGTCGGGAGTAAAGCTGCTCATTGTTACATCATCTCCACTACGACAAGCGCTCCCAAAAAAATGTTTGGACACCGACTGCTGGCTCTCACCGAGTCTCAGAGTGTGTAATAATTTAGTGGTTTGTTTCTGAATTTATCATCATTTAGCATCATACAGTAGATAACCAGTTCATTCTTTCATAACAGAGAGTAAACAATCGTACCTTTAGCAATAATGACAGAAAAACCACAACATTTCAGTTTTATGAGTTGAACTCATTCAGGTACAGCTATCGTATACTTAAACACAACCAACAAAACTCCAGATAAAAGTGATTATACTCCAAAATAAGAGTACACAGTTTCACATTAGCCCGAATGCTAGTTAGCTAGCTGCAGTGAGTGCTCAGAATCTTTAGTGTAATGCTAATTACTCAAATGTGGTAGCAGCTAAATTCAGTTAGTAACAAATCTAGCCTGTGTGTGAAGTGACCACACTCTAACTGTGCTGTTAGGTCGTCAAAAAACCACAGCTAGTTAGCCTTTAGCTGCATTTTCTCTATTTGCCACAAAGCCAAATTGAAAACCAACAAAATTCTAAGTAAAAGTGATTATACTCTAAATAAGAGTACAGAGTGTCACATTAGCCCGCATGCTAGTTAGCTAGTTGCAGTGAGTGTTCAGAATCTTTGGTGTAATGCTAATTATTCAAATGTGGGAGCAGAAAAATTCAGTTAGCGACAAAATTACCCTAGCACATTCTGTGTGTGAAGAGACAACACTCTACTGTGCTGTATACTGTGTTGTTAGGTTGTCAAAAACAGGCTAGTTAGCCTTTAGCTGCATTTCCTCTATTTGCAACCAAGCCGAATATTAAAAGTAAAAGTCAAAAAATTTTTTTTATTATAAATAATAATTTAAGGCCTAAATGTGTGCTAGGGTGTGTCTCTCAGTCACCCAGAATATTAGCATGCTAACAAAAAAGGCGGGAAAACCGAAATGTAGGTTTCAAATCTTGAGAACTAGCTAATTTGCCAATATACTGTGCTGTAATGTGTTGTTAGGTTGTCAGAACGTGCCTTTAGCTGCATTTCCTCTATTAGCAACAAAGCCAAATTGAATAATAATTGTGTGCCGGTGCGTCCGTCCAGCGTCCGGCTTCAAACCCAAAAAGGAGAAGACACACACACAAACACACACGTTGATATCAAATCATTTTTATAATGCTGAAAATGAATGTCACATAGCCACAAACACAAACAGCTTTGAGCCACTGAGATGCCATTCTCTGATTGTGCCATGAATGATTTGTCACAGAAATCAAGACAAAACAACAACTGTGCCCGTTACAAACCCATGACCAGCATTTTTTCAAAATACACCGTCAAACTCTCACCTGGGGGAGGGGGGGAGTTGGAAGGGGGGGGGGGGGTCGTTCAAACTACATCGCACTCAGCTTTACATTCAACACTGTGCTGCGCCAAAATATTCATGGCTGCTTTTGCAAGCAGGAAATAGCCCGACTGCTCGTGCAAGGGCCTCGAATGATGTCACTCCGATTGGCTAATTGGGGCCGACTTGTGTGCTTACTGCATAGGTCAGTGGGAAGGGGGGGGGGCTGCAGGGAGCAGCAGTATATATATATATATATATACATATACATATACATATATAAAAAAGAGGGGACATTTTATATCATGGGAATCATCGTCCGGGACAAAATGTCCAGAACCTCTCTTTTAAAAAGGCACAATTTACTGGCCTGAATTTAAGTACAATGGTCATCATCGTCAATACAAGTGTGTAACTGCATATTTTGCACTTGAGGAGATCTGAAGCCTCGACGAGAGGCCGATGTCTCTCGTCTCTCGCCGAAAGCTTCAGGGAAGCAGGAGCAATTTTGAAGTTCCGTTCCACTGGTGATTATTATTTTTTTAGAGTATAATTTAAGCTTGCACTGCGTTCGTTCCTTTAGTAATTTTTTTGGCCAAACTACGTCCGGTCTGGTGTCCTGGTGAAGCGTCCGTCCTCTCTTTGTTTGTCAGGGCCGAGCACACACAGAGAAGGAATAAATATCTTTTTAGCTGATGGTAAATATTCAAAGCATGGCTTCATAACTGCATGCTGTCACTTCCTTATAGATATAACATAGTAAGTGCTGTAGTTATTTATTTATTTTTTTTTGTCGTTTTTTTTTTTGTTATGATTTCTTAGAGGAACAATACTGTCATCACAACCCCGGACAGATCATGTAAGCATTTCATCGACTTGATGCACACTTTTACATTTTGAATGTATTTTTTTTTTCT
Organism: Microchirus variegatus; assembly: GCF_963457635.1. Classification (NCBI taxonomy): domain Eukaryota; kingdom Metazoa; phylum Chordata; class Actinopteri; order Pleuronectiformes; family Soleidae; genus Microchirus; species Microchirus variegatus. The sequence goes on from NC_139811.1 coordinate 6,626,389, forward strand.
TTTTTTGTTTGTTTGAAGTATCTCATTTCAGGGATGAGGAGAGGATTTGGCCAGAAGCTACAAAACTTTTCTCTACAAAAACCTCTTCCAGCCTCCAGTTTTTCATTCAAAAAAAGTTTGTGGCTAACGTTTTTCAAACCTTCCTGTGACCACTGTAAGGTCCACATTCTGCCAACCACTGAATTTCCATGCTTGAGACTGACCACTCCCCCTCCCTTCCTCTGGCACAGATTGATTAGATGAGGTATGAAAAGTTGTACTTTTTTATTTTATTTTTTTTGGTTTACGGTTTTGTGATCTTTTTTTTATTTTAAAATTATTATTATTATTGTATAACTTAATGTATTGAGGCTTATCTTCCATCAAAAGCATATTTCTTGTTACAACACTGAGATTAATATATGGCAGAGTTATATATCGCAGGATGAGCCCTGGTCTAAGATCAGGATTTTTTTTCTTATTCTTTTAATAAATGACCCAGATCAGGGTTAAGAGCAAACACCCAGCGTAGAAAGTGATACAGCCCAAGCAACTGTGGAAAGCAGGATTCAAGTTCATTCACTTTCAGTTCACGTTTGAAAACACACCGCGTTCGGACATTTCAGGGACTGTAGAAAATGTACTGAGGAGATGTAGGGGGGTCTGAAAAGGAGGTTATTTTTCTTACAGGGAGGGTTTTCTGTGGTTAGTTATTCTGCAAACTATGAGAGTCTCAATTGGCCATGTTAACATTTTAATGATGATTTTTTTTCATGTTGTATTGGAGGTTTTCTGTGAAGGGGAGGATTCAAATCAAATGTAAATTTTGCAATTTTAAATGTTCAACCCCAACAGTCATTTGTGGACGGTCCCTTAGAAGAAACGCATGTTGGATTTCAGCCCATTGGTGCAACACACCAAATATGAGAGTGGCAGCAGATCTAAGTAAATGTGCACGCTGTGCGTATACTGTACATAGGTACAAGGTGCATAATATATCAAAAATAGAAGTAGGTTTTGGGCTGGCTTTTCTTCACAGAGAGTAAAAAAAAAAAAAGTGAGTAAATAGTTGTACATTTAGCAATAATGACTGTGCGAACAGAAAAAAACACATTTAGGTTCTAGTACAGGTACAGCTATCGTATACTAAATACAACCAACAAAAGTGATTATACTCTAATTACGAGTACACAGTGGCACATTAGCCAAAATGCTAGTTAGCTAGCAGCAGTGAGTGTTCTCTGCGTTCAGAATCTTTGGTGTAATGTGAATTACTCAAATGTGGGAGCAGAGCAATCCAGTTAACAACAAAACTAGCCTAGCCACATTCTGTGTGTGAAGTGACAACTCTACTGTGAGTACTTTACTGTGTTGTTAGGTTGTCAAGACACTAGCTAAATAGCTTTTAGCTGCATTTATCAGCAACAAAGCCAAATTGAATTTATTATTATTATTATTATTATTTTATGAAATCAAGCATAAGCATAACATAGCATAACAAAAAAGGCAGGAAAACTGAAATGTAGGTTTCAAATCTTGAAAACTAGCTAGTTAGCTTATATATAAAAAATTCAATGTAAAAATTAGTCCAAGCCAGTTAAAATGTATGTAACTAAAGCTTATTGTTTAAATATGCCTGTCAACTATAATAATGTTAAGATAATGTGCATAATTATATCATAATTATGTATATTAAAGTGCCAACATGCACACTACATAGCATTTTCTTTTTTTTGCCAAAACTCTCAAAATGAAATGTGACCAGTGGGCCTGTTCCTAAATATTATATTATACTTACATTGTGTTTTTTTTGTTGTACCAGAATTCAGCAAATCTAATATTTAAATGCTATATCTGGTTTAGGGTTGCCAACTTCCTGATAAGAATCAACGGGAACACATTATCTATTTCTATGTTATGTATGTAACTTTCTATGAACTAAATATGAGTTTAAAAATCTATATCATCATTTTATTATATTTTTGCAATATTCTTTTTGACGTGATTATCAAAAATAAGGAACAAACTTTGTTCCGTATCTGTTAAGGAATAATAAGTTGGCAACCCTAATCTGGTTACACATATGTAAATGTTTGCGTTTGGTCGTTTCCACCGAGTTGAACTGAAAGTGAATTAAAAACCTGACCCTTGGGTGATGTTATAGCACTACGCGCTACCACTGCACTAATGATGGTCTGAAAGTGCATATACAGCCATATTCTCACAGTAAAGCATCAACACAGATAAGACATTCACTTACCAAGAACATCAGATGCAACTGAATAATGACATCAAACAAGAATCATATAAAACCAGCCTTTTCACCATCCGAAAAAAAAAAAAAAAAAAAAAAAAGTCACTTCATCTCTTGCTTTACATCGCTCAGGATTTTCAGTCCTCACACATAAACACGTCTTTTACAACCACACTATGTTTTGAACAAAAAGAAGAAAAGAACAAAAAAAAAAAAAGACATATCAGTAGCAGTCTTATCACACGATTTGGAGTTTTTAACTCCACCAGCGAAATTCATCCACCCTTCGAATAAGCAGAACAACATACACTTGGTGCACAATTAAAGTAACATCAACAACATCTAAAACACAAGTGTGGGACGTCAACACACCGTGTCTTTAATCGTACAATGTCAGTATTTTACATTCCACATGTGGACATATTGCTCCAGGGATTGTCGACTTTCTCCACCAAAGACTGCTAGTATGAGTTAGGGTAGGTTTGTCTGTATGTGTGTGTGTGTGTGCGCGCACATGTGTGTGTATGTATATATGTGTGTGTGTGTGTGCGAGAGGGAAGGGAAGAAGACAGCGCACACTACGAAGAGGAGAGGGTTTTTTTTTTTTTAGGTATTAATTAAGGAAGAAGTTCTAAAAGAGAGAGAGAGAGTGGAATGGGAATGATGGGGGGAATGGAATGAAGAAGAAAGGACGGCGAAAGAGAAGTGAGGAGGAGGAGGAGGAGGAGAGAAAGGATGGTTCCCTGGGTAAGTCATGAAAATAGTAGGAATATCTTATCTTATATAGAAGAGGTAAAACGAGTTTGCATGAGAGTCGTCGAACTGTATCTGTCGGAATTTTTGCTCGCGTGTCGCAGTGGCAGAGCTTTTAGCATTGAATTCACATTTGAATTGTAAACGTAACAAAGAAAGAAAGAAAGAAAAACGTACTGTGGTGACTGTGCAGATTATACTTGAGACTTGACAGGGCAGTGATCAGAGTTTAGAAGAGCTTTTTTTTAAATTGTTGTTATGCTTTTGTCAATCGGTGCTTCACCGTCATGACAAACAGCTAGCTCTGCAAAACTGCCCTGTGCATCATTAAATCCATTTTTCTAGTACAAATTTGGACATTTACCGTATTTTCCGGACTTTAAGTCGCACTTTTTTTTAGTAGTTTCGTAATTTAGAAGCGACTTATATTATCAAAAATATTTGCTATATCATCTATGACCACAAGAGGGCGCCGTCCACAATTGTGACAATTGAGCGCTGCTACGCTCTTGCTAAGTCAAACCATATCAGGTTCTTCGGCTTGTCCTCATAGGAGAACCCTTTTTGGCTCCAGGCAGAACCTCTTTTATAAAGGTTCCACCTAAAACCCTTTTGGAGGGTTCCACTAAGAACCCTTTTACAATCTTTTATTCAGGAAAGGGCTTTTAAAGGGTTCTCTGGATCAAAATGGTTCTTACTGGAACCATTAGTGTTACCAAGAACCCTTGAAAAACCCTTTCCTAAATAAAGGATTTTAAAAGGGTTCCACCAAGAACCCTTTTAAATCCTTTATTCAGGAAAGGGCTTTTAAAGGGTTCTCTGGATCAAAATGGTTCTTACTGGAACCATTAGTGTTACCAAGAATCCTTAAAAAAAACCTTTCTTCGGGGAAAGGGTTTTTCAGAAGCTAGGTAGAACCTCAGCCCTTGTAGAAGAACCCTTTTGGAACCCTTATTTCTAAGAGTGTACTGCACCGCCGAAAGACTAAACCGTAAAAGACGGAGAGAACATGAGAATAAAAAGCTATACTGCAGAATTTAAACCGCAAATTATAAAATATGCAGCAGAAAGAAAGTTCGGCGTGAGTGAAAAACTCGTCAGGGACCCGGCGAAAAGCAGAGGTAACTCTTACTTTTACGAATAAAATCAAAGAAGGCTAATCGCGGGACGAAAGCGCGATGGCCAGAGCTGGAGCAAAAAGTGGTTCTTGAACAGCGTGCTGCTGGAATGCGACTTATACATGCTTTCTTCTTCTTCTTCTTCGCGACGTATTTTTCGACAGATGCGACCGATACTCCGGTGCGACGTATACAGTCCGGAAAATACGGCATTTCAATTCTCTGCGTTAGCCGCACGCTAACTCGTCATTCTGCAACAGCGACAACCAAGGCCATGCGGAGAGAGCTGAACGTGAATCTGGTCAATTCAAAATATACACAGTTAACAGAATTTTTTAAAAGTAGTAACTCTGCCTGGCTAGGTCCGAACGTAGCGTTACCGCGGTAAGCGACGACGTCCAGGTCAAAATGGCTATTTGGTGAGGAGGATGGTCACGGACTTATACTGGTCTGTCTCTCAGCTATGCTGGTGCAACTGAACTGAAGGCAGTGTGCTCTGTGGTGCTGGTGTGGTTCTCTTTTTATTTGTTTTTTGTATTTTATTATTATTATTATTTTTTTCTTTTTAAAAGGACAGCGGGGGAGGACTCCTCCGTTGATCATTTTGGCTGAGTGTGTGTGAGAGACGTAGAAAGAGGCTGTGCTTCCAGCTCAAATCGGGACGTTTCGCGAGCGACATTTTTTCAGGTTTCAGGTCGTTCTTGTGCTCCGTGTCGTGATCTTAGAGAGGTATGCGGGAAAGCAGCGAGACCGTGATGGTTCAAACAGCCGAAAACGACTCATAAATATTACTTTACAGGTGTGTAAACTCGACGTCTGCCGTTAAATCCCCACTGAGAGCTGGAAGCATCATCTTCAGCCGCTGATCGCTCCAGTGCCACATAAAGTGACTATAACCTTTATATATACTGTATATACTTTGTATTATTATGTATTCATATAGCGTATATTTGCATTTACTAGCCTCTGTCGCGAGGCACATCGACGTGTTCAGAATTACTAAGCCAGTGTTTCCCTGTCTGAGCCGTGACGCGGTCGCAGCATGGCTTTCATTCACAGTGATCGTGAGCAGAGTTCGTTACAAACACAGCAGACCTGGATAGTGGGGGAGGTTTGGGTGGATGTGAGACTTTCCTGCTTTGAGCGTGCACACAATATTTGCTGTGCGTGCACGCCGCTGCTTTTTGTGTAGATGTGTGTGTGTGTGTGTGTGTGTTTATATCCCTGTATAATCAGCGCTTACTGTTCTATTTAAATACCCTGCAACTTAGATTAGTAACACTGAGAGTGGTGGCACCTTCGGGGCCATGTCACAGTCCAGGTAATCAAGAGATGGGATAAAGGACCGCGTGTGTGTGTGTGTGTGTGTTGTCATGTGTGTTACATATTGTAAAAAACTATAGTTAAGACTATTTCAGACAGGCAGAAAGAGGAAAAGATGTGTAAGGGGGAAGGATGGGGATAAAGGAAGGGTTCTGAGCTACTAAGGGATACAGACATTGTGGTTTTAGTGCAACAGAAAAAAACCTGATAGTTATTTTAAGTGGATGGCAAGTCGGGATATGGTTGGTGGAGCTTATTTCAGCAGTGTTTTGTTTCCCGTCGTGTCTGGGACAGGACAGGACAGTCAGTCACAAAGTCTTTTAAATGGCTTGATTGATGTCCATTTGTTGTTTTCTCCTGTGACGGCGAGGGAAGGATCCACTTGTTGAACTGTAGATGTGAGAAAAAAGGGTCATTTTTTTTTGTGGTGGTTTGCTTTTGGCTTGGCCTGAGTCACATGGTTTGACCCACCACAGTCGTCCGTCCACTGTTTTCCCCTCCCGTTGGCCCACATGAAACTATATCCGGAGGCAGAAATACTGCTGTTTTTTTTTACCTCCCAGTCACCACCAACATAGTCCGTTGGCCAAAATGTCTTCCGCTGGATTACCAGCTTCTTCGAGTTCAATCGGCACCCTGCAACAGTTACACAAACTCACCACCGCCCTTTTTTTGTCATTTAAGGTACCTGAATAGAAAAAAAAAACAGAATCCAAAGTGATGGTTGGTCCCATGTGGCGTGTGGTACAAATGAGACCGGGTCAGCTGACAAACGTTGATCCATGGCCTATTTAAAAAAAAAAAAAAAAAGAAGACCGACACACTCAACAAGTGCATGTTGGCAACTCTTTTGTGCACGGTGTCTGTATATATATATATATTTATATGTATATATGTGTGTGTGTGTGTGTGTTCACACTGCACTGAGACGAGGAAATGACAGGGTGAGGTAGAATCTGTCGTTTTTTTAAGCGGGACGTTGTGTATCAGGGCGACAGGAGGAGGAGGAGCCATCCCCTCCCACCACCATCTGCGAAAAACACTGGACCTATCACAAGACGGCAGGGAGGCGGGGCAACAGTGTGATCGGCGGGGGGGGGGGGGGGAGGGGCCACCGCTGAGAAGACGGACGTTAACGCACACAAAGGCAGGAAGTGTGCTACGGTCCAGCAGTGATTACTCGTGAGGGAGGAAGAGGCGGGGACAAAAAAAAAAAAAAAGCAACATAACAACTGAGGTCATACATTTAACAAAATAAAAGATGCGTGAAATATATATATATATGTGTGTGTGTGTCTGTGTGTCTGCGTGAGGTAATAAAAACAAGAGGTATGTGTTGAAGAGGTATTCTAGATATAAATAATCTAGTTTTAATATATAAATTATTTATATTATATCATATGTTATTATATTGACATTTCATAGTTTCCTTTCTGTTAGTTTTGTGAATTGAATAAAATTTTATCATCTCCAAGCACAGTGGGTGAGCATATATATATATATATATATACACATATATATACATATATATACATATACATATATATATATATATATAAGATAGTTATACGAGTCCTTTCTGTAAACATAGCAAAATTGACACTGTGTAATCAATGTTTATACACAGTATACATGTAAATAAACACAGTGATTATTGGTTATACTGACACAGGTGCTTATATATACTAGTGAGGTCGATGGTACTACAAATAAGCTAACTAACATAAGCTAGCTTAGCCCAGCAATGTCCAAAATGACCTTCTGTTTTGCTAGTCTTTGGGCTAAGCTAAGCTAATTAGCTGCTGGATACTCTATTAATGTACAGTATGTTTACAGGAAGGAATACAATCATACTATCTTATAACTATATTACTATAAATATGAAACACACACACACACACACACACACACACACACTGTGTGTACGTAGGTGTGTGTGTAAACAGTATTTAGAGACAAAGAAATCCCCCACTGTAGCTTCACTATCGCTAGCTGAGACGTAAAAATGGATAAAATGAGAATGGTTTCTAAATAGACTACCATACAATAATATTAAAAATAAAAAAGAAAATACGTTACACAAGGTAATGAGGTAAACGTGTGAGAGTGTGTTCTGTGCATGTCCACGTGGAGCTGAGACAGACGGAGATAGAGATAGAGGTCAGAGTGTGTGTGTGTGTGTGTGTGTGTGTGTGTGTGAGGGAGGTAGGACCGCGGCGGACTGACGGGGTGGACTGAACGAGCAGATGATGGTCGGTCACCGTTGAAAAGTTAAAGAGACGCAAGAGAGGATGGGGGGGCGGAGCTCTCTGAGCAGCTAGTGGTCAGGTCCCAGAGATTAAACTGTTTCATATATATTCTATATAGTGACGGGTGGATGTGGAAGGAGTCGATCCATAACCTTAGTTTGTACAGATGTTTCCACACGGGTGCAAAAAATGAGTTAAATGTTGTTTGCATATAGATATTCTGCAGTTTCATGGCACTGTGTTTGGAATTTAACCCTGTGTGTATATCATATACCTCTCAAAATGACAAAAAAAAAAGAGTAGAGCCAGTGTGTTTCTCTCTGGTTATGTTAATGTGTTTGCTGGTGGTAGGTGGTGGGTCTTGTTTAAAAAAAAAAAAAAAAAGAAGAAGAAGAAAAAAAGGGGGAAACAAAAGTTTTCAGTTCTCACTGAAGATGAATAAAAAAAACAAAAATGGGGGTTTGTTTTTCTCCTTTGAACCTTGCCAAACACTTCCTCCGACACCACAGCCACCCCCAAAACTGTACGTTTTTTTCTTCTAACTTCTCTGTCTTTTCTTAACTTCTGTGTCTGTGTGTTACACTTCCTGGTCCTCAAACACCTCAAGGAAGAGCGGGGGAAAGAGTTCGCTGGGACACTCCACCTTCATGTGGAGGAAGCGACTGGCGTGGCAGGCTCCGATCATCCGCAGGTCTGTTACCTTCATCAGCAGCTTGGGCCAGAAGTGGCGGATGTTGTGCTTGCGATGGTTGATGTAGTGTTCGAAGGCCAGCAGGTACGCCTCTTGGCACTGCTCGATTTTCTCCACACTGGTCAGGCCCGAGCGGTCTGAGTGACGAAGGAGACTTAAATCAGTCATTTTCAGCATAAATGCGTCTCATACGAGTCCAAATCTAGTGTTTTTATTGCTCATCTAGCGTTTAAGACCATGCTGTCGAGCAACATCTATCTATAAAGCAAGTTGTGTCTGTGTGTGTGTCTGTGACGGGGATAACTCGCTGACCGTTAGTCAGATCGCCCTAAGATTTTGGATATGGATTGAGCATGGCCCGCTACACCAGGCAGCGCATCTGAAGGCAATTTTTTGCGGCTAACTATGCGTATCTTTTTCCAAGCTACGATTACGATAAGCAATAGCGTAGGGCTAACATAGTACAAACACTGTGCAAATGTATGTGTGTGAGGTAATAAAAACAAGAGGTATGTGTTGAAGAGGTATTCTAGATATAAATAATCTCGTTTTAATATATGTATTATTTATATTATATGTTTATTATATTGACTAACATTTCTGTTCTTTTTGTGAATTCAATAATATGTAATCATCTCCAAGTACAGAGCGTGAACATATCTTTATATACAAGATAGTTATACGAATACTTTCTGTAAACATAGTAAAATGACACTGTGTAATCAATGTTTATACACAGTATATATGTAAATAAACACAGTGATTTTTCCAAAGGTAAGCTAGCGAGGCTACGATTAGCAATAGCGTAGGGCAAACATAATAGAAACACTGTGCAACCTCATTAGGCTCAACACACATTTTCTTATTTTCAATTAGCATTAGCGTAGCTAGCTGTTTTGTGACTTTCGGCCATCATAACGAAGAAAAATATTTTTCAGATTAGAGGAGACTATTTTCAAGATAGAATCTGGACAACATTTTACAACACAAAAACACAATATTGGATTTACTGTTCATGCAATTGTCTTGATTGTTTATAACCTGTTGTGATATTTTTTTCACTTCCTGTCACAGTTTAAAGTCATTTAGACTTCATACAACAGCCACCACTGACTGGAATAATCTGGTTGTGGCAACTCATTTGACTCATGTCACGTGTCAACAAAGTTATGCAAATTTTGCGTTTTAAATTTTGTAACATGTCAATTGTGGCTGGAAAAAGGGTGAATTCCTTGAAGCTATTCAACAAGTCGAGTCAAAGCCTTTCACTGTATTATTTCAAAGCAAAAATTGTGGTGCAGTAAAAAAGCAAACTACAATTTCAAAACAAGCAGCAGCAGACGCAGCATTCTGGGTAAAGAGTACTCACCTGAGCTCATGAGTAGCACGGCCTGCATCAGCGCCACCTCCGTGTCGTCCAGGTTAAACTGAGCCAGACTCTTGCCCAAATCAAAGATGGCGTCCGACACCACTCCCAAGCCGCCGTTCTTCAGCTGCTCCCGCTTGACGGCCATCTCGCCGTTCAGCGTCAGCGTCTCGCTCTCGGGGTCGTAGCGCACGGCGGCGCGCAGCGACATGATCTCCATGCAGCAGCCTTTCAGCAAGATGATCTGGTCTTCACAAGGCAGCTGGGGGAAACACCATCGCAACGTGAGGCGTCATTGGGGAACCATAGAACAGGAAGTGACATGAAAACTCATTTTTAAGCAAATTGTTTGGGTTTTAGGGGACAAAAAACACAGATGAACATCCTACCTTCCTGCTAATGATGCTCCATATGTTAAAATTAAACTGTGTACATATTTCTATGCAGAGAAATCGATGTGCCCTACAAATAATCATGCAACTGTGAAGCCTCTACGATATCACATTGCAGAGTGAGATGGAGGAAGAGGTTGATTATTGTTTGACATAATGACAGCTAAAAATAAGCATGAAAAATGGCTGTGCACAGGAAGCATCCAATCAACGGACCTTGTTTAGAGCAAAGTCCTTTTTACACTGATTATGTGACAAGGAACTCATGCGCCACTGACAACTAACACAAAAGCTTCGTCCGTTCATCTCTCGTCTCTGCGCTGCATTTACTCTCTGCGATTTATTCAAGTGTTCAGCTACAGTACAAGGACAAATGTACCATTCAAAGGTAATGCACAGTGTCATTAATTACAGCATGCACCAAGACGTGGTGTCACAAAAAATGTCAATATACTGTAAACAAGCTGTTATAAATAAAGCGTTAGGGTGTATAAATTAACATCACACATAAGTGTTCACTCTGAAGGAACTTAATAGAGATAGAATGATTTGCTGATTTTGGACACAACCTTAAAGAGAGTTTTTAATATTAACAAATGAGATAATATCAATATTCCTGTCCAGGTTCAGGATGTTTGTCTAAAACAAATAATATTTCAGATATTATTTGGATTGCTTGTACTAGACTATGCACATATTTTACAATGAATTAATGTTCACGAGAGCTTTAAACAATGGCTCCTCGAATTCCAGCAGACAACAACAAAACCAGAATTTCTACCCGGCAACTATAGCTATTGCTACACTGTTGCTACACTGCTTAACACTGTTAGCACTGGCTAGACGGATAACTAAGCTAACATTCTCTAACTAGATGGTTGAACATAAAGTCAGAGGCTGACTTTTTAAGTTACCTTCTGACACAAAAACAGCACTCTTGTAAAATCAGTTTTACATATGAACTTAATGGCTACAAACATGCTATTGCACTAAAAAACAGGGCGATAACGCGAAAAGCTAACAAAGCTTTTTTTCAGTTGTCCGTAAAAGGACATTCAAATTAAAAAGAGAAACAGAACTTTCACTGCAGCCATTTTGACATGAAACGAAAAAGTAAACACATGTGCTATGAAGCTAATCAACACCCAGAACAGAACCTTAATGAATGTCATTAGTAGCACCTGTGTTCCTGTCAAATATGCTGTCAGCTGTGAGTACAGAGCAACGTCAGACATATATCACAGTAACATGAACCTGTTTTGCTGCTTAATAATGTGGAAAAAGTCGAGAGGCTTTCATTTCAGTAAATTATGTTTCAATTTTAACATTAGAAGAAAGATATTTTCAAACTTTAACGGACGTGCGGTGTTTGCTAGCATGGCAACAAAGCCTGTATATCGTTAGCCTAATAGCATAGTTGCCTAAGTCACATTTTAACGTTTTCGGAAAACAAGAAATAACACATTTTTTAGCACGCACATTGGTAAAGTTAGGCAGATATCACAATTACCAAAAAAACGACTTAGGCTATTATGCTATTAGGCTAACGATATGCTCTAGTAGTAATACAAGGTACTCTGGATTATAACATTCGTAATCCATCAAGGCTGACCACAAACAGGAACACACATATATATATTTGTTAAAAAATAGATTTGATGCACGGAAAAAATAAAACCCACCTCTGAGAACATGGGCAATTTCTTGGCAAAGTCAACGACACGTGTGATGGCGGGTGTCATTATCTTGGTGAACTCACTGAAAGCTTCCAGGTCCACTTTATCACCATCAGAGGTGGGGACCATCGGACCTTGGCCGATATCATCTGGCTAAAAAAAAAACACACACAAAAAAAATGCTTAAATGTCACAAAGAAATTGTTAGAATTAAGAGACAGCAGCAGACGGACAGGAAACCATATCAGAGGCTAAAATAAGAAGACATCATATGACTTAACAGGGTAATGTTGAGATAATTGAGTCATGAATGTGACTGCAGGTCTGTATCAGTGTAGATAATGTGGCAGTGCGTTTTGGCTGTTGTTAATAAAAACTGTTTACTAAATCAACATAAGAGAAGTCTTTGGAGCTCAGAGCAGAGCGACAGGGCCTGAGGTAAGATGTTATCTCATTATCTGTGTTGAATGTTGCCAACAGCAAACAGCACCACTGATCCTGACACTGTTCTAACAGAATGGACACTTTCAACAGTAAACAGCTTTAAGCAACACAGCATATTCATTCATATAGAAATTAAACATCTACAAATCCACTTCATATTCATACAGTTGGGGAAGAGGGAATTTACAAAATATTCTGAAATGACACAGTCATTGTGATTCATAAATGAGTTTGATGAAACTGCCAAACATGTGGTTGAACCTTGAATCTGACAATCCTGGCGCCTCTTTGTTCACCATGGAACTCACCGCCCCGAGCTATTTTATTTTTTATTTAACAGGTCTTTAAAAACTGTATTTTAACAAGTTTTTTTTTTTTTTTTTTGCCTTTGTGAAAACAGTTGCCTGGTAACAGCCACTTGACTTCTGTCTCAAGGTAACAACGTGGACAATGTAGACACGTGTATCTGCAACGTGGCTCGCGATCACACGGGACGTCACGGAGCGCGGCGCAGATGAAAAGCGCCCGCCGTCAAAAGAAGTTGCTTTCTTTCATATGTACGTAAGTTCCACTCTTGAGTTTCAGCGCACACTGTGAACCCCGATATTCTTGAAATAACGAGCCATATTGAAAGGAACGAACCACTGACAGATTCAACAAGTCAGATTAAGATTCTGAAAATGAATTATTTGAGAGGCTGTACTTTTATATAACGTGTAGTTTTTGATTAAACAAAGTTCTAGTGCAGAAATATTGGATTTTCACAATAAACTGTTTGTCCAACTTACTTATGTGGGATTAAAACCATGCTCAAAATGACCTTTTCACTGATTAATTAGTACAGTACAGAAGGTATTATCAAATTCTACTTTGTTCCCTTTGCTGTTTATTATGTATATAGTAGTGCTGGGCGCGTTAAAGGCGTCAACGTTAACGCATGACGCGTTTCCATGACGACGGACCGGAAAAAGTACGCGTGACGTCACGTTTACGTGACTCTGGTTTGTTAAAATTAGTTTCTAAAGTAACGCTAAACTTTAAAAACAGAAGCACACATACGCAGTACACAGGTACGCTGGTTATTTGTAGCGCTGCTCTTTTTTGTTTAATAAACAGACCGCTCTAGTTCCACTGTAGGCGCGCTAACGGCGCTAAAAGGAGCTAATGCAGCTAACGGAGACATATATAGTCATTTTTAGTGGCAGCTGCAGCACTTTTATTTAATATTTTATTCGTCATATCACGTCATCCGGATGTTTGTCACAATACTTGAAACTTCTAAACTTTTTTTTTCCCATGATACATTTGTTATTTTAAAACTGCATACATGTTTCCTGTATTTTCTGGATGTGCTCCAATTAAGTGAGTGATATATAAATAATTATGCTTTATATAGCAGCCTCTAATTAGACCTTTGCACAGTACTCCGCCGCAACTTAAAAATTCCCAGGCAACTTCTGGAGTTGTAAGGAGCTTTGACTTATATGCAGATTTATAAGGCTTATTTGAAATGAGCAGAGATAATGATAACCATGGAGTCTGAAGACGAGTCCCCCCCCCCCCCCCCCCCGGGAAGGAAGCCGTACCAAGTTTGAAAAGCTCTGATGTACTGAGAGAACAAGAGCATCTGAGGCTCATGCACAGTGGAAATACAAGGACTATTTCACACACACTGATGGTGTGAGACCATCTACAACTACAGAAACCATGCATGTGTCGCTGACATTCACTTACCATGAACTTGCGCTTCTGTTTCCAGCTGGACCCCTGGGCGTTGGTGTGCCGGTGGGCCTCGGTCGCCAACTTGATCAGCTCCCACTCCGCCGTGTCCGGCTCCGGCCTCACCTGCAGCGTCCGAACCATCTCCTCCTTCTTCCTCTTCTCTCGGTTTTCCTCGATCAGACGCCGCTTGGCCACTCGCTTGGCCTCATCCAGCACCACTGATGGGTAAAGAAGAGAACAACTCGTTTAAGCTGCGAAGGCTGTAAACACTCTCCTGCCTTCCTACTCGCTGCCATTTCCTCGTACCAAATACATGTCCACGATTATAAAGATTGATTTAAATATAAAATTGGATGACGTAATCAACCCTCCTGTGCAATGTCTTCACTAAAAAAGTTTTATTCAACACTTTAACCTCATATTTTATGAAAAGCAGGATTGAACTTTTCAGCAGTGAAGTGAATGCCCTTCAAAACTAGTTAGAAAAGAACGTGTCAGTCCAACACTGAATGCCACAGTAATATAAAAGGTTTATAAAAGGACTTTGCTGAGCTGTAGGGAGAGTTATTACCTGTATATGGCAGAAAAACAAGGTCCTGTTTAGCAAAAAATAGTGCTGGGCGCTAGGTTAACGTACAACGTGTACAAAGGGGTTTTAAAGGGTTCTCTGGTTCAAAATGGTTCTTACTGGAACCAATGGACCTTTTCCTCAGGAAAGCGTTTTTCAGAAGCAAATGGTTCCAGGTAGAACCTCAGCCCTTGTAGAAAGAACCTTTTGGAACCCTTATTTTTAACAGTGTACTATGAAAAAAGCAAATGTCGTAGTGCTGGGCATGTTAGCGTACGTTAGCATGACGCGTTTCCATGACGACTGACCAGGCACCATTTACCAGTTAGCTTTGTTAGCTGCATTAGCTTCTTTAGCACCGTTAGCCCGCCTACAATCGAACTGGAGCGGACTGTTTATTAAAGCGGAACTAGACCGGAAGTTCCTATTATCGCTGTTTTTTTTGGTGTGTATCTGCGTCATTACCTTGTTTATGAAGCCTGACGGTTCGAAACAAACAGTTCAGCCATTGCTGAGAACGTTGTGTTTTATTGTAATCTCGGGGCTCAACGAGATCACTGAAAATCCCGTAATAGTAGCGTAAGCAGCGGTTCTCCTGAACAACCGATCGTCCTGCTCCGGGCACTAGTCCGGGCACATCCGGTTGCGTACATTGAACCGCAGAAGAAGAATAACGTCCGTTGTGGAGGTGTTTCACGAGCAACAGTGTCTTCTGACTCTGGGTCTGACTCCGGTTTAAAGTCATAAAGGGACTGCTGCGGGGAGTCGTGAAGAAGCTATTTTTAAACACTGTTAAAACAATGTTTTGATAATGAGTAGCAGTGCATCCACCGCTCCAGAGAGGGAGCTGCGCTTCTGAGAGCTGACGTGATAGATTACGTCACTTCCAGATACCTAGCCAATCACAACACAGGTGGGAAGGCTCTACGCTGGCTGGCCAATCACAACACACTCTGTCTTCTCGGGTGAGATTTATGGCTAAAAATAGCACGACTGACAAGCGCTTCGAAAAGGACAGATTTCAATCGGCTTGTTTACATCAACTAGGAGGATTTTGACCATAAAAACAACTTAATATATGTAAGTAGACCTCCATAACTCACATATATGTGCAACAGGACCACTCTATGTGACCTTTAAAGGAAAAGAGCAGCGGTACAAATAACCAGCGTACCTCTGTACTGCGTATGTGTGCCTCTGTTTTTGACGTCACGCGTGTCTTTTTCTGGTCAGTCGTCATGGAATCGCATATGATAACGTGCGTTAACGTTGACGCTGTTGGCGCACGTTGAAGCCATTAGCGCATGTTGACGCCGTTAGCGCACGTCAACGTGTTAACCCGCCCAGCACTAGTTAAAAAAAAAAACTGTGAAGGAAGCATAGGTAAATATTTGGTTGCCTATTTTGCTGCATGAGGAGGAATGTGGTCAATTCAAAAGCTAAATGTTCACTCAAAGACTATTACAGATGTGTGTATGTGCCCGTGTAAGTTTACTGGCGATGTCTA